>NW_004444148.1:3767130-3780085 GCF_000243295.1 Trichechus manatus latirostris | reverse complement strand
GTCAGAGCAGTCAGCGGTGGTAGCCGGGCACCATCTAGCTGTACTGGACTCAGTCCGGTGAAGGTCTTGGTAGCTGTGGACAATTAGTCCTTTGCTAAAGTCAGCAAATATTTTGTTAATAATGGGAAAGATGGGGAAGTTTTAGAAATTATTCTCATCCTTCAACTGCTCAAAATGTTCAAGTATTATGAATCCTGTCTTTTGTTTCCTTTCATAAGAATGTATACCTTATAAGATCAAAGTCCATGTCTATTTAGTTCACTGATACACTCCCACATGCCTAGAACTATACTTGACATAAAATCAGTATTTGATAAATCTTATTTGGAGAAATGAATAAGTGAGTGAATGAATTGACAAGTGGAAGTTGATGGGGCACAGACAAGGATAACTCATGAAAGTCACTTTACTTTAAGCTTGCCTTATTAGGTAACTAAAAGGACCTTCTTATACTAAAATATCATTTGTTGTTTATCTGAAATTCAAAGCGTCCTGTATTTTATCTGGCAATGCTACACTTACAAAAGCAAAACAGAAAAAAACTAAGAACAAAAGTATGTGAAATCATCAACATTTACCTATAATAAAGGAAAATTTTTTTCCAGAACTATGTTGACTGATGTAAGAAAACCACAGTATATATACTTTAAAAAAAAAAAAAAACTTAAAGAGAATCAAAAGGAATAAAGATATAAAGCCTCTTCAAAAACATAGTTTGGTTTTTAGAAATTTTTCTAGACTCGGGGATATTATGACCTATCCTATTATGTATGTATGTGGGTGTGTTTTGGGATAAACCCTAAAGCAGCTTTTAAGTGTTTTCTCTATTATGTCCTTCCTTACATGGAGGTCATCAGTGGTAAGCTGTTGCTGTTGGTTGTAAGCATGACTTTATACTTTGGGTTTCATGGTGGAGTCTTAACAGAAATATTACATTAAAAGTAAAATAAACATCAATTCACAATGTCAAAACATCAACAGGAATTTTTTTATTTACTAATACCAAGAACTTCCCTATATGACAATTTTCTAAATACTAAGCAAATCCCTGGTATCCTAGCCTGGAGATCTCCCACTGATCTTTTGAGTCTCAACTTAGTAATTAACAAAATGAAAAATATTAATTATTTGTGAGATTACATTTACCCCTAACAAGAGCATAAATTCCAGGAATATTAAGAACCATATCTGAACTGTCTACCTGTTGTATACCTTGAGTTTAGTGCAGCTCCTGGTACATAATAGGTATTTGTTGTTGTTGTTACGTTCCATCGAGTCGGTTCTGACTCATAGCGACTCTACATACAATAAAATGTAACACTGCCCGATCCTGTGCCATCCTCACATTGTTGCTATGTTTGAGCCCATTGTTACAGCAACTGTGTCAATCCATCTTGTTGAGGGTCTTCCTCTTTTTTGCTGACCCTCTATCTTACCAAGCATAATGTCCTTTCCTAGGGATTGGTCTTTCCTGATAAGATGTCCAAAGTATGTGAGATGAAGTCTCTCCATCCTCCTTCCAAAGAGCACTCTGGTTGTCCTTACTCCAAGACAGACCTGTTTGTTCTTCTGGAAGGCCATGGTATATTCAAGATTCTTTGCCAACACCTTAATTCAAAGGCATCAATTCTTCTTCAGGCCTCCTTATTCATTGTCCAGCTTTCACATGCGTAAGAGGCTATTGAAAATACCTTGGCTTGGGTCAGGTGCGCCTTATTCCTCAAAGTGACATCTTTGCTTTTCAACACTTTAAAGAGGTCCTTTGCAGCAGACTTGTCCAGTGCAATACATCATTTGATTTCTTGGCTGCTGCTTCCATAGGCATGATTCTGGATCCAAGTAAAATGAAATTCTTGACAACACAATCTTTTCTCCATTTATCATGATGTTGCTTATTGGTCCAGTTGTGAGGATTTTTGTTTTCTTTATGTTGAGATGTAATCCATACTAAAGGCTATGGTCTTTGAACTTCATCAGTAAGTGCTTCAAGTCCTCTTTGCTTTCAGCTAGCAAGACTGTGTCATCTGCATATCAAAGGTTCTTAATGAGTCTTCCACCAATCCTGATGCGATATTCTTCATATAGTCCAGCTTCTCGGATTATTTTCTCAGAATACAGATTGATTAAGTATGATGAAAGGATACAATCCTGACGCACACCTTTCCTAATTTTAAACCACGCAGTAATCCCCTTGTATTATTTGAATAACTGCCTCTTGGTCTATATACAGGTTCCCCATTAACACAATCAAGTGCTCTGGAATTCCCATTCTTTGCAATGTTATCCATAATTTGTTATGATCCACACAGTTGAATACCTTGGCATAGTTAATAAAACACAGGTAAACATCTTTCTGGTATCTTCTGCTTTTAGCCAAGATCCATCTGACTTCAGCAATGATATACTGCATTCTACTTCCTCTTCTGAATCTGGCTTGAATTTCTGACAGTTCCCTGTCAATGTACTGCTGCAACAACTTTTGAATTATTTTCAGCAGAACTTTACTTTTGTGTGATATTAATGATATTGTTCTATAATTTCTTCATTCCATTGGGTCACCTTTCTTTGGAATGGGCAGAAATATGGATCTCTTCCAGTCAGTTGGCCAGGTAGCTGGCCTACAAATTTATTGTCATAAACAAGTGAGCACCTCCAGTGCTGCATCTATTTGTGGAAACATCTCTCCTGGTATTAGGTCAATTTCGGGAGCCTTGGTTTTTTCCAATGCCTTCAGTGCAGCTTGGACTTTTTCCTTCAGTACCATTGGTTCTTGATCATATGCTACCTCCTGCAATGGTTGAACATCGACCAATTCTTTTTGGTTCAGTGACTATGTGTATTCCTTCCATCTTCTTTTGATGCTTCCTGTGTCTTTCAATGTTTTCCCTATGGAATGCTTCACTATTGCAACTTGAGGCTTCAATTTTTTTTTCAGTTCTTTCAACATGAGAAATGTCGAGCGTGTTCTTCCCTTTTGGTTTTCTAACTCCAGGTCTTTGCACATGTAATTATAATACTTTACTTTGTCTCCAAACTGCCCTTTGAAATCTTCTGTTCAGCTCTTTTACTTCATCATTTTTTTCCATTCACTTTAGCAGCTGTACATTCAAGAGCAAGTTTCGGAGTCTCTTCTGACATCCATTTTGGTTGTTTCTTTCTTTCCTATCTTTTTATTGACCTTTTACTTTCTTCATGTATGATGTTCTTGATGTCATTCCAACAACTTGTCTGGTCGTCGGTCGTTAGTATTCAGTATGTCAAATCTATTCCTGAAATGGTCTTCAGATTAAGGCGTTGTATACTTCAGTTCCTATTTTGCTTCTTGTGGACTTGTTTTAATTTTCTTCAGCAATTGATTGGTCTGCAGTTGGCCCCTGGCCTTGTTCTGACTTATGATATTGAGCCTTTCCATAGCCTCTTTCCACAGATGTAGTGGATGTGATTCCTGTGTTTTCCATCTGTTGAGGTCCATGTGTACGGTCACCGTTTATGTTGTTGATAAAAGGTATTTGTAATGAATAAGTCATTGATGTTGCAAAATTGTATCATACAATCCTTTCAGTCACTAAGGCCATATTTTCCAAACACAGATCCTTTCTCTTTGTTTCCAACTTTCGAATTCTATTCACCAGTAATTATCAATACATCTTGACTGCATGTTTGATCAATTTCAAACTGCAAAAATTAGTAAAAATCTTCAATTTCCTCATCTGTGGCACTAATGATTGGTTTGTAAATTTGAATAATCATCTTATTAACTGGTCTTCTTTGTAGGCGTATGGGTATTATCCTATCACTGACAGCATTTTACTTCAGTATAATTCTTGAAATGTTCTTTTTGATGACAAATGTGGTACCATTCCTCTTTAATTTGTTATTCTGGCATTCTAGAGCATATGATTGTTTGTCTGTTTCAAAATGGCAAATACAAGTCCATTTCTGCTCACCAATGCCTAGAACATTGATCTTTATGCACTCCATTTTAATTTTTGACAACTTCCAATTTTCCTAGATTCATACATGTACATTCCACATTCTGTTTATTAATGGATGTTTGCAGCTGTTTCTTCTCATTTTGAGTCATGCCACATCAGCAAATGAAGGTCCCGAAAGCTTGACTCCATCCATATCATTAAGAGCAACTCTACTTTCAGGAGGCAGCTCTTCCCCAGTCGTATTTTAAGTGACTTCTAAGCTTCATAAGGTTTTCACTGGGCAATTTTTTCAGAATTAGACCGCCAGGTACTTCCTTCTTATCTGTCTTAGTCTGGAAGCTCTGTTGAAACGTGTCCATCATGTGTGACCGTGCTGGTATTTGAAATACCAGTGGCATAGCTTCCAACAACACATCATGCTGGTGAAAGCAGTTGGACAAACTGACAGACACTTGGAGGACATAATAGGTACTAAATTACTAATGAGTGAATCAAATTCTAAGACATATGAAATGTGAGGAGGAGTGTGATCATCTTTTCTATTGTTTTTGGTTGACTTCTCATCAGTATGTTTTTCTGTTCTCTCATACCCTCTTAATTTTTATTAAATAAATAACTTAATGAAACTCTAGTGTCTCAGTTTCTTCATCTGTGGGATAATAATTGTATTTATACCATAATGTTGTTGTAATGATTACGTGATTTAATATAGGTAAAGTGCTTATAATATTGTGTGGCCCACAGTAAATAATAGCTATCATGGTCACTATCACCATCATTACCAGCAGCAGCAGCACTACTTATAGTAGAATCTTTTTCCAGAGAGTTTCAGATTCTGGAGTTCTTCTGTCCTCTCCAGTTGGAAGCCTGGCCTCAAGCAGACCTCTTGATGAACTCTTACTTGGAGTTTTAAAATAAACATCACCTCTTTTGGAAGAGACTCACCTAAAAAAATTTCCTTGAAAAGCAATGCCTCTCACCTATGTTTGTTTTTTTATTTTTCCTTGCTTAACCTCTTCTGTAGACTCCGCTTCCTGAATGTAGATAAAAATAGTTTAACTCTGTTTAACTGTGTTGCCTGGTCTACCCAATTTTTTTCCTTTTATTTGAAAAGCCTACCGTGATGTCATTGTCTCAGCTGCTTTCAATCAAACTACATCAAGTGGGAATGGAGACCAAAACCACACCCATTGAAGTCCAGTCAATTCTGATTTATAGAGACCCTAAAGGGCAGATTAGAACTGTCCTATAGGGTTTCCAAGGCTGTAAATCTTTACGGAAGCAGACTGCCACGTCTTTCTCCCAAGGAAAATGGAGAATCACCGTACAAATTGGCTTTTACGGACCAGACCTCTTTGTTGCTCTTGTTGTTGTTTTCTAACACAGAATAGCATGTTTTATACTTTCTTAACTATTTAACAGTTATTGTACTAGAACACCGTAACATCTATTGTTTTAATAACCTATTGCCTTTGAGTAAATTATGACTCATAGTGACCCCATAGGGCAAGGTAGAACTGCCCCATAGGGTTTGCAAGGAGCGGCTGGTGGATTCAAACTGCCAAGCTTTTGGTTAGCAGCCGAGCTTTTAACCACTGGGACACCAGGGCTCCAGTTTTAATAACAGACCCAAATTAAATGTTTAGTGGCTAGTATACTCAGCAAGTTAATATTCTTTCTTCATGTAACAGCTCTTAAGTTCTCTTAGGCCAGAGTTATATTAATAAATGTAATTAATATAAAACTCTGCTTAGCGACATTAGTTCTTGGTTCCCCCATATCGCCAAAATCACCCTGCTGAGTCACTTTGCATAAAGGGTGAAGAGGTGAGACTATTTCCATTGGGCTTTCCTGCTAAAGCAGCACAACTTTCTAGTGAGCTCGTGTTCCAACCCTGCTAGAAATCAGTGCGTTTCTGGAATCCATGGGTGGTGAGCCACCCTCAAGTGAGTGCTGGTCAAATTCTCTTAATTCACTTATCTGTCAAATTTGCTTCAAATAGTATTATCTCTTGCAATAAAAATGTTTTTGTTGTTGTTAGTTGCCAATCCAGTCATCTGCGACTCATGGTGAGTTTATGCATAACATAATAAACATTATCAGGTCTTGCTCTATCTTCCCCCCACGCCACGCATATGTCAGTTTGTCATACTGTGGGGGCTTGAGTGTTGCTGTGATGCTGGAAGTTATGCCACCAGGATTCAAATACTAGCAGGGTCACCCATGATGGACACGTTTCAGCTGAGCTTGCAGACTAAGACAGACTAGGACGAAGGAGTTGGTAGTCTACTTCTAAAGAAACTTAGCTAGTGAAAACCTTACGAATAGCAGCAGAACATTGTCTGGTATAGTGCCGGAAGACGAGCCCCTCAGGTTGGAAGGCACTCAAAAGACAACTGGGGAAGAGCTGGCTTCTCAAAGTAGAATTGACCTTAGTGATGTGAATGGACTCAAGCTTTCGGGACCTACATTTGCTGATGTGGCATGACTCAAAATGAGAAGAAACTGCTACAAACATCCATCAATAATTGAAATGTGGAATGTATGAAGTATGACTCTAGTAAAACAAATTTCCAGGAATTGACGGAATACCAATTGACATATTTCGACAAACAGATGAAGTGCTAGAAGTGCTCGCTCGGCTATGTGAAGAAATTTGGAAGACAGCTACCTGGCCAACAGACTGGAAGAGATCCATATTTATGCCTATTCCAATGAAAGGTGATCCAACCAAATGTGAAAATTATCGAACAATATCATTAATATCACAGATAAGTAAAATTTTGCTGAAGATCATTCAAAAGCAGTTGCAGCAGTACTTTGACAGGGAACTGCCAGAAATTGAAGCCAGATTCAGAAGAGGACGTCGAATTAGGTATATCATTACTGATTTTAGACTGATCATGGCTGAAAGTAGAGAATACAGAAGGATGTTTACCTGTGTTTTATAGCCTATGCAAAGGCATTTGACTATGTGGATCATAATAAATTATGGATAACATTGTGAAGAATGAGAATCCCAGAACACTTAACTGTGTTTACGAGGAATCTGTCCATATATCAAGAGGCAGTCATTCAAACAGAACAAGGGGATAGTGCATGGTTTAAAGTCAGGGAAGGTGTGTGTCAGGGTTGTATCCTTTCACCATACATACTCAATCTGTATGCTAAGCAAATATTCCGAGAAGCTGGACTACATGAAGAAGAATGGAGCATCAGGATTGGGGAAGACTCATTAACAACCTGTGTTATGCAGATGGCACAACCTTGCTTGCTGAAAGTGAAAAGGACTTGAAGCACTTACTGACAAAGATCAAAGACCACAGCCTTCAGTATGGATTACACCTCAACATAAGGAAAACAAAAATCCTCACAACTGGACCAATAAGCAACATCATGATAAATGTAGAAGAGATTGAAGTTGTCAAGGATTTCATTTTACTTGGATCCAGAATCATGCCCATGGAAGCAGCAACCAAGAAATCAAATAACGTATTGCACTGGACAAATCTGCTGCAAAAGACCTCTTTAAAGTGTTAAAAAGCAAAGATGTCACCTTGAAGACGAAGGTGCACCTGACCCAAGCCAGGATGTTTTTAATCACCTAATATGCATGCAAAAGCTGGACAAAGAATAAGGAAGCCCGAATAAGCATTGACGCCTTTGAATTATGTAAGGTGTTGGTGAAGAATATTGAATATACCATGGACTGCCAAAAGAACAAACAAATCTGTCTCGGAAGAAATACAGCCAGAATGCTCCTTAGAAGCAAGGATAGCGAGACTATGCCTCACATACTTTGGACATGTTATCAGAAGGGATCAGTTCCAAGAGAAGGACATAATGCTTGGTAGAGTGTCAGTGAAAAGGAGGAAGACCCTCAGTGAGATGGATTGACACAGTGACTGCAACCATGGGCTCAAGCATAACAATGATTGTGAGGATAGCGAGTACAGGGCAGTGTTTCGTTTTGTTTTACTGGGGTTGCTGTGAATAGGAACCAACTCTAGCACTTAACAACAACAGCAGCGCCATCTTCATGATTGTTCATATGTTTTAGTCCATTATGCAGCTATTCTGTCAGTTGTTCTAATGTCCTTTTCTAGTGATTAATCTTTCTTGAGGATTTATCCAAAATAGGCGAGTTAAAGTCTTGTCATCCTCCCTTCTAAAAACGCATAATGAATTTTGAAAAACATTTTTCAATACTAATAAAATTTTCACTTTTACAAAAATATATAACTGTGAGATTACATGTCTCCCCAACAAGAGCATAAATGTCTTGCTTGGTTGTGTTGTTGTTGTTAGGTGCCATCAAGCAATTATGACTCATAGCAACACCATGTACAACAGAGCAAAACACTGTCTGTTCCTGTGCCATCCTCACAATCGTTGCTATGCTTGAGCCTATTGTTGCAGCCACTGTGTCAGTCCATCTCATTGAAAGCCTTCCTCTCTTTCGCTGACGCTGTACTTTACCAAGCATGATGTCATTCTCTAGGGACTGGTACCCCCGATAACATGTCCAAGGTACGCGAGATGAAGTCTTGCATCCTCGCTTCTAAGGAGTTTTTCAGCTGTACTTCCAAGACAGATTTGTTCACTCTTTCAGCAGTCCATGGCATATTCAATATTCTTCACCAACACCATAATTCAAAGGCATTAATTCTTCTTTGGTCTAACTTACCTCTTTAATTATCCATAATCCAGACAATTTAACCCAGTGGCTCTTAACTTTGGCTCTATAGCTTTTTGAAAATACAGACGTCCTGCCTGACTCCCAGAGAAGTGAATAAGGATTTTTTATGGGTGGAAATTGCGTGTGTATATTTTCAATAAGGTTTACAAGACATTCTGGTGTTCTTAGGAGAATCATCTAATGACATTATAATTGAAAAATAATTTAAAAACCTGGTGGTAGTATTATTGTTTTACTATAGGTTAAAGATATTTCTTGAAATGTACCTAGCTAGACAATAAAGACTAAAGACAGAATCTAGAAATGAGAAAGTCTTATTCCTTTGTAACCTGGCTTATCATCTTATAATTGAGTCTTTGGATAGTCTTGCATATCTTCCTTCTTGGATAGTCTTGGTCTCTGGTAATGTTGGAAAATTGCCTGTGGTATTCTTTAGTAACTTGAAAATTCCCTCTACACAAGTGACGTTAGGGTTCTTTGATCTACAAATACCTTTTTTTGTGTGTAAGAATTCTGATTTGCCGGTTGATGAAAAGGAACAACTAATATACAGTTACATTATATAAATGAAGTTCTGTGGGTTAATTATTAGTAATCATTTGAAACGTGAGGAAAATGTGTATTAACTTGAATTTTAATGATTGGCTTTTATTCATATACTTTTAAGATAATTTGCAGCTTAAAGGAAAATAGAATGAATAACTGCACTTATTAGAAACTCTTTCTTAATCCTGAACATATTGTATACATTTGAAATAATGATAGAAGATATTATATCATAATGCTTCAATTACCCATTTTAATCTTAATGAAAATTCAGAGAATTTACTAATCAATGTGCATCATGATTAAACAGATAAATTCTCCAGTAGTTTTGGAGCCAAACTTTCAGAAGAATCTTAGTAGGGGGGAACTATCCTCCCTTGGAAAGGTTGTACTAAGTTTATATAACTGTGACTTTTAATGTACATTAGTATCTATATGCCATAATATCATAAAAGAGAATGTGGTCTGTTGATTCTTAATGTCTATTCAAATATAAGTTTTAACCCAATTATTCAGATGCTGATTTTCCAGTTCATGAATTATTTATTCTCTGTGTTTTCAAGAGGTCATCGTAGCCGGCAGGACCAGCAGGATAGTAAAGCTCCAGAACATGATGTTAATGTTCACAAGATGTTTAAGCATGGAAGGGAGGCACTGGTAACAAAACCACATAACTAATTTATTGAAAAGCCCAAGCAAAATGCTTCAGAATTTCAAAGGCTCATTCTATTGAACAACATGAAATAAGCCCTCTAAGCATCCTGATGGGCTGTTAGTTTGAAATGAAATACAACAGATAGGATTTTTGTCAATCTTGGATATAGGAAGGGGGCTGATATCAAGAACTGTAGCCAAAACTTTACTTGATACTATAGCAAACCAAACCAAGGTTGTGGCTGCCATTGATTGGGTATGGCTCACCTGAGCTCACCAACTTCCAGGATGATTTAAGTTTTTCCAAATAAAGAATATTCTGTTTGGTCTTTCCTCGTAGATTAAACTGGGACATAATCAATAGATGAGATAGGATTTGATCCACTTTAAAATAGAAAATATTGACGTTCATGTCAAAATAGGCTTCTAAAATTTAAAAAACTCCTCTAATATCATGAAAAATAATAACTGAACCACCAACTATGGCCACCACTAACCACAGCCAAAGTACAATGTGTTGCTTTATAGATACAAACCAGTACTATGGGCAGATGTTATTAATGTCAAGTACCAACATGACTCAGGAAAATTCTATATGCCTGAGACTTTTGTGGACAATATTCAGCTAAAAGCTATTATTAACTCAGTTTTTTTGAATATTGGGAGTTTTTTGGATGGATTTTACTACCAAAATGGCAACAAATAGTCAAATGAAGAAGCGTAAGATCTGGAACTACCCCAGATTTTCCATTCTTAAACTATTTTATCAATGTCACCTCTCAGTCCCATTAAACGTTAAGAAGAGTGATTTGTAACTATACTTTTCAACAGAAAAGTGAATAGATTTGGCACATTCTTTATTGCAATACAACTCCATCAGACAAGTTTCATAATGAATGGAGAGTAAATTAACAGTTAAATATGCCCATGTAATCCTGTTTTGGAACTTACAACACTTCCTCCATCATTGTCATCAGAAAATCAAGAAACTGCTCTAAGTATGCCAAAAAAAAAAAAAATTTACTTTAAATTACCTTGTAATTTCTTATATTTTAGGGTTTTGGGGTTATTTGTGTGTGTGTGTTCGTTTGCTTTGGTTTTTTAGTTTATTTTCCCTATTGGCAAATAAGTCCTTGAGGCAGAGATCCTGCCTGTTCTGATTCTCCATCATATCCTCAGTGCCTAGCCCCATGCTAAAGACATAGCAGATGCTCAATGAATATTTTTGAATACCTGAATTATTGAATGAGTACTTCCAGCTCTGATATTTTAATACACCTGTGAATAATAGAGTGATCTGAATGCCTAGATTTGGCTAACAGCAAATATTCTATGGCAGACTGCTGATTTATTTAACTAGAGCACTCTCTATAAATGCTTTCAGTTGTCATAGACACGGCTCTCATTCATCTGTTGATTCAAGCATTTGTTGAATGTTTACTTTCTGCCTGATTATAGGCTAGCATAAGACTCTGCACATGTACATCACCAATCTATGATGCATCTTAGGTCACATTAATATTACTACTTGAATATTGTTGTTTCCAACCTCCCACCTGCTCATTCAGGAGCTCAAATACCTTGAAACTCCCCATCACTTCAGCAATAAGAAGGGTCTTATATGCACACACTCCAATATCAGTTGGAATTGTAACTCCCCAATGTCCTCTGCTACTTTAAGCTCTACCTTCACCATCACTGCTGGTATGGTTGTTTCACACAGGCCTCTGATCACATTGAGGTGCAAATCCCTTTTTATTGGCAACATTATTGCTCTCAATCCTTCCAGTGCCACAATATGTCGGTAGCCATTGCAATGTTCCAACCCCCTATATTAAGCTCAGTTGGAAGAGCGTATCCTCCCATACAAAGATGGTTTGGAAATCTGTATTAGTTAAAGTAGACTCGTAATTATATCAAATAGACTCAAAAGTATATAAAGTTAAACACAAGAGAAGTGTATTTGTTGATCATGTGACAGTACTGGGTAGGAGAACAGGTTGGTGGGGCAGCCATCACCCATATATTAATTCAGGAACCTAGATTATGAAGGTGCTGCCATCTTCAGCGTGTGGATTGCAAGGTTCCCTGGGAGAGGTTGCCATTATAGGCAGCAGGAAGGAGAAGTGCATGGAGGAGCATCAGGTGCAAGATTTTATGAGCCAGTTGTAGGAGAAGCAATATCAATTTCTATCATATTCCACTGGATATAACTCAGTCACGTGGAGACACCTAATGACAAGGAGAGCTGGGAAATGCAGTACTTAACCTGGGAAGCCATTTTCCAGTAACAACTCATGAATTTTTGCTGGGTAATTTGCTGTGCTTGCGACAGCCCCTAAGTGTTTCAGAATATAGTAGAACAGTTCTCCCAGTTCACACGACGAGCCCTTCATGTCCCCAGGGTCTATACGTGCTTTTACCCTAGGACTGGTTTCAGGATCTGGCACCATACCATATCCATAACTACCATTCCATTCTGACCTTCAGCACATATTGCTGAATCTGCAAACTCTCTTCAAGGGTTCCATTTTTTCCCTGTACCCTGGCTTCCAGAGCCTTCCATTGAACCATGCGTTACATCTGTATGGCTAACATTTTGAATAAAGTACAATTTTCCACATCCATGGAAAATAATAAAACCAGCGAGAGCAAACAAATATTTTCTAGAAATGGTGTTGTTTAATTGTCTCCATCTGTTATACCCATACCTAAACTCCAGTCTTTCTGGGATTCTTGTTAAGAATTTGAAATGAGCCTGACTATGTGGTTAAGAGCTCAGCTGCTAACCAAAAGCTTGGCAGTTCGAATCCACCAGCCACTGCTTGGAAATCCTATGGGGCAGTTCTACTCTGTCCTACAGAGTCTCTATGAGTTGGAATCGACAGCAACGGGTTTGGTTTTTTACAGGCTGGAATTTATATAGGCATAGAGGATAGATAAATATGCACTGCTGGTGGGAATGCATAATGATGCAACAACCATTTTGGAAAACAATATGGTGCTCCCTTAGAAAGCTAGAAATAGAAATACCATATGATCCAGCAATCCTACTCCTAAGAATATATCCTAGAGAAATAAGAGCCATCACATGAATAGACCTTTGCACACCTATGTTCAT
>NW_004444148.1:3763024-3764093 GCF_000243295.1 Trichechus manatus latirostris | reverse complement strand
CAGGAATGACAAATTGAAGAGGAATGGTGTTGCATTCATTGTCAAACAGGACATTTCAAGATGCATCCTGAAATACAATGCTGTCAGTGATAGTATAATATCCATACCCTACAAGGCAGGTGAATTAACATGACTATTATTCAAATTTATGCACCAACCACTAATGCCAAAGATGAAGAAATTGAAGATTTTTACCAATTTCTGCAGTTTGAAATTAATCAAACATGCAATCAAGATGTATTGATTATTACGGGTGATTGGAATGTAAAAATTGGAAATAAAGAAGAAAGATTAGTAGTTAGAAAATATGGCCTTAGAGTTAGAAACGACTCTGGATGGCATGATAGAATTTTACAAGACCAATGGCTTATTCACTGCTGATACATTTTTTCAGCAATATAAATGGCGAGTATACATGTGGACCAAGCTGAATGGAATACACAGGAGTAAAATTGACTATATCTGTGGAAAGAGATAATGGAAAAGCTCAATATCATCAGTCAGAACAAGACCAGGGGCCTACTTTGGAACAGACCATCAATTGCTCATATGCAAGTTCAGATTGAAACTGAAGAAAATTAAGACAAGTCCATGAGAGCCAAAATGCAGCCTTGAGTATATCCCACCTGAATTTAGAGACCATCTCAAAAATAGATTTGATGCACAGAAGATTAATGACTTAGTATCAGGCAAGTTGTTGAATGACATCAAGGACATCATACACGAAGAAAGCAAAGAGTTATTAAAAAAGACAGGAAAGAAAGGAAAGACTAAAATGAATCGCAGAAGAAACTCTTCAACTTGCCCTTGAACATAGAGCAGTTAAAGTAAATGGAACAAATGATGAAGTAAAAGTGCTGAACAGAAGATTTTAAAGGGCGATTCAAGAAGGCAAAGTCAAGTATTGTAATGAAATGTGCAAAGACCTGGAGTTAGAAAACCAGAAGGAAAGAACACGTTCAGTATTTCTCAAGCTGAAAGAGCTGAAGAAAAAGATTGCAATATTGAAGGATTGTATGGGCAATATATTGAAAGATGCAGGAAGCATCAAAAGAAGATGCAAAGAATA
>NW_004444148.1:3740240-3761031 GCF_000243295.1 Trichechus manatus latirostris | reverse complement strand
TGACTCAATGGCATCTAACAACAGTAACAAGATTTTATATTATGAAACAAAGTGGATGTTTGCATTGTATTGTAAAATTCCAATATGTCCTTATACCCATCTCCTGTATTTGATCATTAACATTTTACTCTACTGGCTTTATCGCATGTCTCCATCTTTTCATCCTTCTGTCCAGGCTGCAATTCATCTTATTTTTTGATGCACTTCAAAGTAAATTGCTGACATAAGGTTTAATTTGCATTTCCCTAATGTCTGATGATGATGAATATTTTTTCACATGCTTGTTGTCCTTTTATATACCTTATTTTATAAAGCATCCATTCAAATCTCTTGCTCATTTTTAATTGGGTTGTTTGTCTTTTACTTATTGAGTTACGGATAGAGTTTCTTTACATATCATAGATACTAGCCTTTTGTTACATGTAAGTTTTGTGTCCATTTTCTTCTCATCTGTGGTTTGCTTATTCATTTCCTTAATGGTGTATTTTGATAAGCATAAGTTTTAATTTTTTGAAAAAGTATAATTTGTCAATTTTTTATAGTTATTGCTTTCTGCAACCTACACACACATCATGAGAAAAATCTACTATATATTTTTTCTAAAAGTTTGACAATTTTAGCTTTTACAATTAGGTCAATAATCCATCCTGAATTAATTTTTGTGTATGATGTGAGCTAGGGGTTTAAGTTTTTTTTTTTTTTTAATTTGGATATCCATTTATTCCAGCGCTAGAGTAGATTTTCCTTTCCCACTTGATTGCTTAGGTGCCTTTGTCAAAAATCAAATCACCAAATACGTATGGATCTATTTCTGGGCTTTTTATTTTCTTCCATTGATTTGT
The DNA here is from genome assembly GCF_000243295.1 of Trichechus manatus latirostris. Taxonomy (NCBI): domain Eukaryota; kingdom Metazoa; phylum Chordata; class Mammalia; order Sirenia; family Trichechidae; genus Trichechus; species Trichechus manatus. The sequence goes on along the minus strand of NW_004444148.1, from coordinate 3,760,189 downwards.
CAATTTTTTTGTCAGTAACTCATAGTCTTGATTATGTAGAAGTATAGTAACTGTCAATACCTTCCAACTTTTTTTTTAAGTGTCTTAAATATTTTAGGTCTTATGTACTTCTATATACATTTTAGAATTGTTTATAAACTTTTACATATAAATCTACCAGGATTATAATTGGGATTGCAGTGAACCTATAGAACAATCTTGGAAGAATTGACATCTGTGTCTTCCAGTTCTTAAACACGGCATATCTTTCCATTTGTATAGGTGTTCTTCATTTCTGTCGAGAATATTTTGTTGTTTTCAGTGTAGAGATCTCCTGCATTTACTGTTTAATTTATCCCTTAGTATCTTGTATATTATGATGCAATTGCAAATGGCCTTATTTTTTTAATTGTTAATTTCCCAATTGTTTACTGGAAGTCTACAAAAATGCAATTGATTTTTGTATGTTAACCTTGTACTCTGCCTCATTGTCAAATATGTTTATTAGTATTAGTTCTAATTTATTTTTCAGATACCTTAGGATTTTCTATATAAACAATCATGTCATCTACAAATTAAAGCCAGTTTTTTTCATCATTCTGATCTTTACGTCTTAACATTTTTATTTCTTTTCATATTGTGATGATTAGGACTTCCAATCCAGTGCAGAATATAGCAGTGACTGTAGCCTTCCTTTCCTTGTTTCCAGTATCTGAGGGAAAATATCCAATACGTAACCATTAAGTGTGATGTTACTTGTAGATTTTTATTTATGTCCTTTATCAGATCAAGGAAATTCCCTTGTAGTCTTAGTTTTCTGTACATTTTCATTATAAATGGGTATTGAATTTCATCAAATATTTTCTTTGCATTTATTGAAATAATCATATGATTTGTTCTTTTTTAGTCTCTTAACATGGTGATTTACATTGATTCATTTTAATTGTTAAAACAAACTGGCATTCCTGGGATGAACCCTACTAAGTCAAGATTTAATATCCTTTATATATATTGCTGAACTCCATACGCTAATATTTTGTTAGTTATTTTTGTATCCATATTCATGAGGGACACTGGTCTTTAATTTTATTTCTTATAATCCTTTATCATACTTTATGCTGGTCTCATAAATTGGGGAACATTTTGTCCTTCTTGCTTTCATGAAATATTTTGTGTAATATTGGTGTCATTTCTTCATACTTAAAATTTATTAGTAAAATAATACGGACCTATTGTTTACCTGTGGTAATTTTCTTTTTTATATCACTTCCTCCACCACAATCTTTCCCCATCCCTTTCTTGCTTCCTTCCTTTTTTTTTTTAAATAATGTATTTTATTTTATTGTTGTTGTTGAGTATGGTAATTTCTTTTGATAACAGATTTAAGTTCTTTAAGCGATATGGGGCTATTATGCATATTTGTTTGGGAATCACTGAGTTTCTGTGAATCTATACATTTGTGTTTCATCAGTTTAAAGACACTTGGTCATTGTTTCTTTTCTTTTGGTCACTTTCCTTTCTTCTTTTGGGACATAAATTACACGTATTAGGCCTTTTGATATTGTACTCCAAGTCATGAATCTCCTTTTAATTAAAAAAAATAATTTTCTCTCTATTCTTCAGATGGATAATTGCTATTGACCTATCTTCAGTTTTACCCATTTTTTCCCCTGATATATTCATTCTGTTAAGTGAAGTTTTTATTTAGCATGTTGTATTTTTTTAGTTCTAAAATTCCTATCTTTTTAAAAAATAGTTTTTCTCTCTCTACTTAGACTGTGTATTCTTTTAATCATTGTGAGTTTAATTCTGTTTACCTTATTGAGCATAATTACTTCATTGAGTATGATGCTGTTGTTGGGTGTCATTGAATTGATTCCAACTCACAGCCACCCCACGTGACAGAGTAGAACTGCCCCATAGAGTTTCCTTGGCCGTACTCATTATGGAAGCAGATCGCCAGGTCTTTCTCCCTTGGAGCTGCTGGGTGGGTTCAAACTGCCACCGTTTTGGTTAGTAGCTGAACACTTAACCACTGAGCCACTATGGCACCTGAGTATAGGTCCTTTAAAATTTTTCTATGCTAATTTCAACATTTGGGTCATGCTGGTAGTGAAATCTGTTGATTGTCCTTTCTCTTTAAGAAATGTCACATTTTCGTGATTCTTTATATTTGAGTAAATTTGGGTTTATACTGGATATTATGAATATTATGTTGCAGTTTCCGTTAGATGCCTCTGATTGATTAATTTGGTTCTTCTCAAACTGCAAACTCTGCAGTAGCTCAAATCTCAGCTCAGTATTTTTTTTTTCTTAAGGTAGGGTTTGTTCTACACATGCATGTTTGAGAAGTCAGGCAGATGTTCATGTGAAGATTTTAAAAAAGAATTTGGAGCTCTCATTCTGTGGTTCTCCTTTTTCTGGGATTGACCCTCACTTGCCAGTGGTCATGGTTGTCACTCTGTTAGCGCTTCTTGCCAGAAGGACTGTGGTTTTCAACTGGAGTCATTATTTAGCCATTCTGCATGTCTGCTGACTTATAGCCTACCCGCAAGCTAATGTCCCTCATAGAAACAAGCTCTGCCTCAGTTTCAGGGACCACATCTATGTATAACAATGGTTGGTATAAGAAAAGCGGGGTCTCTTTCTATTTATCAGTCAGGTAGCCCAGAACTTGTCACATGCCCCTTCTAAAACCAATCACCAGCAAAGACAATGGCATATTATCTTTGTCTCAGTTAGTTACTTGGCTTTGATGCAAGGGGTGGGTTCACTAAATACATTAGAGACTCTGTCACAAAGGAAAAAGTTGTTAATAGTTCTTGGATAGGCAGCTAACAGTCTGCTAAAACCTCAGCATTGTAAAATTTCAAGAGACATGTTTCACATAGACCAATACAGTAGTAACTGACCCCAGAACTGTGCAACGTTGTGTTGTTTAAAACAATTACTAGGTAATTTGATAAAAATAGGAGAGAGGAATTCATAAAATGAAAATCAATTTTATTTCCATCTAACTGCAGAGTCATTTAATTAGGTGTGAAATCAGTGCCGGTTAAGAATTCAAGGTATGGACAATCTAAAAGTACCATTTTTTATGCAAATAGGGCACATCTTGTGCATTTGTTCCCCAGATATTTTCCTGAGTGCTCTATGCTAATTTTTCCTTTCTTTTTTTTATTTTTACAGCGACTTTTGGAAGAGGATTGGTGTGGTGGTACTTGTGAGGGTTCCTGGAGGGGGAAAGGCGCAGCAGGCAAACAAGAGCAGAAGGGGCAGGTTATTTGTGTAAAAATATGTTAATAAGTAATCATACTGATTTAAAAACATAGACAAGTAAAAATCATTGGACAAAAATTCTTTAAAAACCTATGATAAGTTGCTTTAAAAAAAGGAAAGAGTGTGTTAGAAACAAGAAACAACAGGTGATGGTAAAAACAAATTTTTCTGTCTAAAAAAATATTCCTAGAAGAAGATAGGAGCAGAATAGGTAAGGCTTAAGTACAATTATTTCAAGAATGAGATTGATGCTAAAAATTGATTAACAATCCACACAGATGAAAGAAGGCCACTGATTATTTCCTTGGGATAAGTTTCTAAAAGGAAAATTGTTGAGTGAAAGATTATATCATTTCTCTGCTTATCTGTGTAGTTTTACAACAATTCCTTGTCAATTAATTCCTGTTGGCTGAGAATTTCCAGCAGCTATATAATTCTAGTGTCATTGAAGAGTTTCAAATATTAAAAACATACAAATAAGTAATCAATGTCAATAATCAACCAGTAATAAAATAATAAATAAATAATAAAACAGTGGGCTCATCCCAACAGCATTACCTACTATTACTCTTGATTTATTATCTTTCAAGTATCTTGGACTTTACATACAACTAGATTTATGCCAAAGTCTTTTTATATAAACTTGCATATGACTTTTTGAAAATCTATAATTGATCAAACATGCAATCAATATGCATTGAAAATTACTGGCTATTGGAATGTGAAAACTGGAAATGAAGGATTAGTAGTTGGAAAATATGGCCTTGGTGACAGAAATTATGCTGGAGATCTCCTAATAGAATTTTGCAAGACCAAAGATTTCTTCATTAGAAATACCTTTTTTTCAACAACATGAACAGCGACAATCCAAGCAGACCTTGCCAGATGGAATATACAGGAATCAAATCCACTACATCTGTGGAAAGAGACAACGGAAAAACTCAATATCATCAGTCGGAACAAGACCAGGGGCCGACTGTGGAACTGACCATCAATTGCTCATAAGCAAGTTCAAGTTGAAGTTGAGGAAAATTAGAACAAGTCCACAAGAGCCAAAGTACAACCTTGAGAATATCCTACCTAAATTTAGAGATCATCTCAAGAATAGATTTGATGCATTGAACACTAGTGACCAAAGACCAGAGGAGTTGTGGAATGACATTAAGGACATCATACATGAAGAAAGCAAGAGGTCATTAAAAAGATAGGGAAGAAAGAAAAGACAAAAATGGATATCAGAAGAGACTCTGAAACTTGCTCTTGAAAGTCCAGTAGCTAAAGCAAATGGAGGAAATGATGAAGTAAAAGAGCTGAACAGGAGATTTCAAAGAGGGGCTGGAGAAGACAAAGAAAAGTATTATAATGAAAGGTACAAAGACCCAGAGATAGAAAACCAAAAGGGAAGAACAGGCTTAGCATATCTCAAGTTAAAAGAACTGAAGAAAAAATTCAAGCCTCAAGTTGCAGTACTGAAGGATTCTGCAGGGAAAATACTAAACGATGCAGGAAGCATCAAAAGAAGATGGAAGGAATACACAGAATCACTATACCAAAAAGAATTGGCTGACGTTCAACCATTGCTGGAAGTAGCATATGATCAAGAACCAACTGTACTGAAGGAAGAGGTCCAAGTTGCACTGAAGGCATTGGCGAAAAACAAGGCTCCAGAAATTGACGGGATACCAATAGAGATGTTTCAACAAACGGATACGGCCCTGGAAGTACTCAGTCTTCTATGCCAAGAAATTTGTAAGACAGTTACCTGGCCAACCGACTGGAAGAGGTCCATATTTATATCCATTCCAAAGAAAGGTGATCCACAAGAATGTGGAAATTATTGAACAATATCACTGACATCACATACAAGTAAAACTTTGCTGAAGATTATTCAAAAGCAATTGCAACAGTACATCAGCAGAGAACTACCGGAAAATCAAGCCGCATTCAGAAGAGGGCATGGAACAAGGGATATCATTGCTGATGTCAGATGGATGTGGGCTGAAAGCAGAGAATACTGGAAAGATGTTTACCTATGTTTTATTGGTTATACAAAGCCATTCGACTGTGTAGATCATAACAAATTCTGGATAACATTTCAAAGGGTGGGAATTCCAGAACACTTAACTGTGCTCATAAGAAATCTGTGCTTAGACCAATAGGCAGTCATTCAAACAGAACAAGGGGATAATGAGTGGTTTAAAGTCAACAAAGGTGTGCATCATGGTTGTAGCCTTTCACTGCACTTATTCAGTCTGTATGCTGAGCAAATAATCTGAGAAACTGGACCATATGATGAAGAATGAGGCATCAGGATTGAAGGAAGACTCTAACAACCTGCAATACGCAGATGATACAATTTTGTTTGCTGAAAGTGAGGAGGACTTAAAGCATTTACCAATGAAGATCAAAGACCACAGCCTTCAATATGGATTACAACTCAACATAAAGAAAACAAAGATCCTCACAACTGGACCAATAAACAACATCATGATAAATGGAGAAAATATTGAAGTTGTCAAAGATTTCATTTTACTTGGATCCACAATCAAAGCCCATGGAAACAGCAGTCAAGAAATCAAATGATGCACTGCATTGTGCAAATCTGCTGCAAAAGACCTCTTTAAAGTGTTAAAAAGCAAAGATATCACTCTGAGGACTTAAGGTGTGCCTGACCCAAGCCATGGTGTTTTCAGTCATCCTAAATGCATGTGAAAGATGGACAATGAATAAGTAAGATCAAAGAAGATTCGATGCCTTTGAATTATGGTGTTTCCAAAGAATATTAAACATACCATGGACTGCCAGAAGAACAAACAAGTCTGTCTTGGAAGAAGTACAGCCAGAGTGCTGCTTAGAAGCAAGAATAGAGAGACTATGTCGCACATACTTTGGACATGTTATCAGGAGGGATCAATCCCTGGAGAAGGACTTCATGCTTGCAAGAGTGGAGGGTCAGTGAAAAAGAGGAAGACCCTGGACGAGATGGATTGACACAGTGGCTTTAACAATGGGCTCAAGCATAACGAAGATTGTGAGGATGGTGCAGGATCGGGCAGTGTTTTGTTCTGTTGTACATGGGGTAGCTGTGAGTCAGAACTGACTCAAGGGCACTTAACAACAACATTTATTCAGAGTTCTCCTGCACCGACATTTGTATTTACTCACTATCTTTCAAAATAACAAAAAAAATTTAATTATATTTGTTACAAAATATTGGTATAACGAAATGAATACTGGAAAGTTGGAACACACAGCTCCTTCAATTTCTACTTCTAATTAGCTAGATAATCCTGGGCAAGTCATTTTTTCATTATGTACCATAGTTGCCTCCTGGGCAACTGCAGGGAAAAAGTTTTGAAAATGGAGTTTGCTATTAAATGGGTTTCTCAGTTCCATCATTCCATGATCCTATGAAATAATTCAAAAATGACAAAGTCCGGCTTTCTACATTGAATACCATCTATTTTTACTATTGCCATAGTGTAGTACTAGTACATATTCCACTATTCTGGGTTTCAAAGGTTAGAGAATTTTAGAGCTGAAAGATGTCTGTCTTTTTGCCAAAATATTAATCCTAGACCATGTATCTCTTAGTGTCAAAACCAGAATTATAACCGGGATTTATTAACTTCCAGGTCCAATGCTCTTTCTTCTTTTTCTATTTACCTAGAAGTGTAATGATTACAAACTATGTAAGCCTGACAAATATTTTGACATTCTTTTTTCCCTACGTGGACGTTCTAATAGAGATAATTCAAGCACAGGTTATCAAGTATTTGTCGTTTCACATTTCACTTCCATTCTGGATAGACTTGGCATTCTTCAGCACTGTGAAAGTCTGGAAAGTGAAGAATGAGAAAGTGTATATTTTCTTATAAAACATTACCAGAAAATATACCTTTGTCTCAAAATAAACCCAGAATGATATTCAACTGCAGTAGCTTACACAAAATCCACAGCAACAAAGACTGATTTGAGTTTCAAAATATAGCCCAATTTAAAACATATTACCTTCACATTCTACAAGTTATTTTATTATTAGAAATCATTTAAAATATTAAAAAAAAACTACTGGTTAAACATGCTCTCACCCTCAAACAAAAGCATGTTACTTTTACTAACTTTAAAAATCTCTGTAAAATAGTGCTGAAAATAAAATGTCATAAGAAGATCAAGTGAATGATGTAGGTAAGGGGGTTTAAAATGGCATCACTTTTGGAAAATGTTCTGAAGAGGAGAAACCACCCCTTCTGTCCTGTTCCTAGCTAAGCTTCAGGCTCCTTCCTTCCAGGGGAACCTACTTGTCTCCACCAAAGAGGCAAGTGCCTGGGTTCAGACTCCTAATCTTGCAGTTGTTTTGATGAAAGGCAGGGATGGAAGCCCCCTCTATTTGCATGCCAGTAAATGGTTTCTTCACACTTCCTTCCCTTGGCCCTAGGAGAAAGCTGTCTGTCCGGCAAAATATTTCACCTTCCCCCCACCCCTCCTCAACTGTAATCCGCTCTTCCAGTTGCAGCTAGTCTTTCCTGATGGAGGTTGGGGAAAACACAGCTTTTTTCTCCCCCACCAACATGTATACGTTCAGTCAGCCACAGTATTTCCTATTTTCCCTAATAGTCACTTCTCTTTCCTTGGTGAGTTGATTTTTGGAAAATTCATTGGGTAATAAAGTCAATTCAACTAGGGGGAAAAAAACACCCTCCAAATGACAGAAGCAAGTATTTTTCAGACAAAAAAATGCTATAAATGAAACCAGCTCCCAAAACTTTATACAATTAATTTCTTCCTCAAACACAGGCTTGTGTAATTTGAGTAGGCCTAAAAGGGAAGAGTTTATCAATAAAGTGTTCCTAGGTACCAAAACTAATTACACTTTATATTGCTAAATCTGGAAGTTGCTTTATAAAAAATAAATAAATAAATGCAAGGTTTCTATCTTTACCAAATATGTGGCTTCCTTGCTGTCTGTATTTCATTTCCCTTGCTTATTTACCAAAAGATAAACTAGTCACTTTTTCCCCCTGGCTTTGCTTAGTTATAATTTTATTTATTTATTTTTTTTAAACTTTGTGGACTATTTTAGTTTGGATTTGATAGTGGGAGATTTTGTCTTTAAATGTACTGTATTTTATTCTAATTTAAAAATTTTACTTAATTGAAAAATATATTAACCAAAATTCAACCAACAAACTAAAAATAAAAATAGAGTTGAAAATGAAGCAGAGATTTTTGCCTAAATGCTAACTCTTAAGTGATGAGTAAATAGGGATTTTCCCCCCCTCACAGTCCTCTTTGTTCTCTAAAAAAAAGAAAGAATTGGCATCACGCCTTAGGTCTTCCGGGGTCAGACTGAGATCTTGTTTTAAGAATCATCACTGAAGGAAGCTGCAAATGCTCACTGGGAATGTCCTCAAGTAGCTTGAAATGTTCATTCTCCACTAATTATGTAGAATGTATGTGCAACCATTCAACCTTAGGTTTCTAAGCAAAAGAAGCAATTTTTTTTTCATCTTGGCACAAAAGAAACGGCGGAATCAGGTCTCCGCCCCAAGGGAAAGAGGGAGAAGGGTAAGTTGCTTCATGATGCAGAGCCCCAAGTCAGGGATAAGGGCTCTCTGTACTGTTGCTGGTATAAGAGTGTCAGTAATCAAACAGAAGAGGCAGTGTGCAGAACAAACCTCTACATTTGGGATGGGGACAGAGAAGCAGAGGAAGTGCTTTTATTTACGTGTACATCCAGAACCTAGAGCTTTCTAGAAGAAACAATAAAATTAGGTATGAGGGAAAAAAAAAAAAACCAAAAAGACATTAATTCAAAGCACCATGGCCCTCACCCTTAGATTCTCTCCGCACAAATACACCAAAAGCTATCAACTGGCATTCCTGAGGTTCATTGTACTCAATCTGGGTATTCAAGGCTTTTCTCTACATGGGATTGCATCAGAAGCTGAGAATAAATCCTGGCTCTACCACTAGGGCAATTTACTTCACCTTGCTGTGCTTTAGTATATGACATAGATATCTAAGGTCAATGTCCCTTTATACTTCCTAGTCCCTACCACCTTGTCAGACTCAGACATAAGGAACTCTCATGTCCGTTTTTGTAACACTTGAAATTCTTTAACAGATCAAATATTCAAAGTTGCCTTCCAATTGCAGCTACTCTTCCTGTTCTACTAACCAATTCTTATACTTGGATATTTCTGTCAGCCTAGAGAAACAAGAATAGAGCACTAATATATATAAATAAAACAAATATGTTATATGTGTCTTAGCCAGCTAGTGCTGCTATAACAAAAACACCACAGGTAGATGGCTTCAAAAACAGAACTTTATTCTTTCACAGTCTAGTAGGCCAGAAGTCCAAATTCGGGGCATCAGCTCCAGAGGAAGGCTTTCTCTCTCTGTCGGCTCTGGAGGATGGTCCTTGTCATCAATCTTCCCCTGGACTAGGAGCTTCTCAGGTGCAGAGACCCCAGGTCCAAAGGATGCACTCTGCTCCCAGCGCTGCTTTCTTGGTGGTATGAGGTTCCCCTATTACTCTGCTCACTTTACTTCTCTCCTTTATATCTCAAAAGAGATTGGCTTAAAATACAATCTAATCTTGTAGATTGAGTTCTGCCTCAGTAACATAACTGCCACTAATCCCATCTCATTAACATCGTAGAGATAGGATTTATAACACATAGGAAAATCACATTAGGTGACAAAATGGTGGATAATCACACAATACTGGGAATCATGGCCTAGCCAAATTGATACACATATTTTTAAAGGACACAATTTAGTCCATGACAATATGTAAATATTGAACTAGTACAAATGGTTAAGCTTTTGGCTGCTAACCAAAAGGTTGGCAGTTGGAATCTACCAGTGGCTCCTTGGAAACCCTATGAGGCAGTTCTACTCTGTCCTATACGGTTGCCATGAGTAGGAATTGACTCAACGGTAATGGGTTTGGTTTTCTGTTGGGCTTTTTCATTATTATTTTTCAGTCATTTCCAAATGATATGCCAGGTTTATTTTTCAAGGACTCAAAACAAGACTCTATGCCTAACAAAAGGTCTTTGCAGATGTGTGTGTGTTTCTGTGTGCATGAGAGAGAGAGAGACACAGAGAGAGAAATGGCAGGAATGAGTAGGGTGATTTTCCACAATCTAAGTTTCAAAGTACACAAAATAAGAGATTAAAATATTTATCATATATAGTTACTTATTTTTACCTATAACAAATACAGGCAAGGCAGAAAAAGCAGACCAGAAAAAAAAATTTTTTTTTAATTGCTATCCTTTTTATAAAGTTGGGAAATATACCTAAATTCATCAGCAAATGAGCATGACTTCATTGGTTAAAGGCAAAATAATATTTCTCTCTTACAAGTTAGCCAAAGAAATATTTCTCTTTATCCCTTTGCCTATAAAATTTAAATATATCAGACCAAAATACCCAAACCTCCATTGGTAACTAAGCTAGGAAAATGAAAGCTGGAATTTAGACCTAATGGTATAGGCAGGAAGGAGCCATTATCGATTCTTGAGCAGAGATAAGTTTTAAAATGGACTATTTTTTAACTGTCAGCCTAAAAGCAGTGTCCTTATACCTAAGCTAGGAATCAAGTGATTTACAGAGATGTGCTCCAAATTTAGAGATAGCCCAGTATGCTCTTAACCACAAGGGCATGATCTTCTAAAGGGGCACATTGGAATAAACCCTAGAAAATTTTCCAAACAGCACATGCTTAATACCATCAAAAAAGAAAAGAAAAAGAAAAACCAAACCCGTTGCCATTGAGTTGATTTTGACTCATAGCAACCCTATAGCTGAATACCACAGAAGTCCTGAAATGTTCCTTTTCTCCCTCTATGCCCCACAGCCGCAGAAGGGCCAGTGTTGCTCTTAGAAACGTATTATATGCCGTAGTATGTAGAGGCTGAAAACCTTTGTGATTTGCTAGTTTAGTGCATATGTAGTAGCTTGTCACTAATAGCCCTTTAATCCTGGGTGGCTCTCTTCGCCTTCCCAGGCCTTTTATTTATTTTTTTAATCTGTAAAATAAGGAGACTAGAAATGAATGAGTTAAGGTCTTTTCCAGCTCTAAAGGTTCAAGACTGCTCAGTTGATGAGGTGAGAGAATGGAATGGTTTCTAGCTTTCCTCTGGACTTCATAGTCACTATGTTGTATTGATTTCTGTAAGAAGTCATTTGTCTGTACAATTATCTGAACAGACTAGACCCGCCACTCTATCCATATATATAGTTAACCTTGAGATTAACTAAAAAGTTATATCAACCACACATCTGTCTGTTTGTCATATTGTGGTGGCTTGCGTGCTGCTATGAGCTGAAAGCTAGGCAATAGGTATTGCAACTACTGGCAGAGTCATCCATGGTGGACAGAATTCAGCGGAGCTACTGGACTAAGACAGACTAGGAAGAAGCACCTGTCTATCTACTTCTAAAAAAATTGCCCAGGTGAAAACCTTATGAATAGTAGCAGAACATTGTCTGGTATAATGTCGGAAAATGAGCCCTTCAAGCCGGAAGGCACTCAAAATATTACTGGGGAAGAGCTGCCTCCTCAAAGTAGAAGACCAAAACACCAAACCCGTTGCCTTCGAGACGATAGAGTCGACCTTAATGCCATGGATGGAGTAAAGTTTTTGGGACCTTCGTTTGCTGATGTGGCCGTCTCAAAATGAGAAGAAACAGCTGCAAACATTCATTAAAAATTAGAATGCTGGATGTACAAAGTATGAATCTAGGAAAATTGAAAGTCGTCAAAAATGAAATAGAACACATAAAGATCAATATCTCAGACATTACTGAGCTGAAATGGACTGCTATTGGCCATTTTGAATTGGACAATCATATGATCTACAATGCAGGGAATGACAAATTGAAGAGAAATGATATCACATTCACTGTCAAAAAGAACATCTCAATATCTAACCTGAAGTACAATGCTGTCAGTGACAGGATAATATCCATATGCTTACAAGGAAGACCAGTTAACACGACTATTATTCAAATGTACACACCAACCACTAATGCCAAAGATGAAGAAACTAAAGTCTTCTATCAACTTCTGCAGTCTGAAATTGATCAAACATGAAATCAAGATGCATTGATAATTATCAGTGATTGGAATGCAAAAGTTGGAAACAATGACGAAGGATCTGTAATTGGAAAATATGACATTGGTGATAGAAATGACTCCAGAAATCACACGATAGAATTTTGTAACACTTCTTCCTTGCAAATACCTTTTTTCAACAACGTAAACAGTGACTATACACATGGACCTCGCCAGATGAAATACACAGGAATCAAATTGAGTACATCTGTGGAAAGAGATGATGGAGAAGCTCAATATCATCAGTCAGAACAAGGCCAGGGACCGATTGCAGAACAGACCATCAATTGCTCTTATGCAAGTTCAAGTTGAAGCTGAAGAAAACTAAAACAAGTCTATGAGAACCAAATACAACCTTGAGTATATCTCACCTGAATTTAGAGACCATATGAAGAACAGTTTTGATACACTGAACAGTAATGACTGAAAATCAGATAAGTTGTAGGATGACATCAAGGACATTATACAAAAAGAAAGCACAAGGCCACTAAAAAGATAGAAAAGACAACAAAATGGATGTGAGAAGAGACTCTGAAAATTGCTCTTGAACGTTACAGCAGCTAAAGCAAATGGAAGAAATGAAGAATAAAAGAGGTGAATAGAAGATTTACAAGGGTGGCTCAAGAAGACAAAGTAAAGTATTATAATGACATTGGCAAAGACCTGGAGTTAGAAACCAAAAGGGAAGTACACAGTCTGCGTTTCTCAAGCTGAAAGAACTGAAGAAAAAAGTCAAGCCTTGTGTTGCAATATTGAAGGATTCTGCAGGGAAAATACTAAACAATGCAGGAAGCATCAAGAGAAGATGGAAAGTATACACAGTCACTGAACCAAAAAGAATTGGTAGATGTTTAGCCATTTCAGAAGGTAGCATAGGATCAAGAACTGATGGTACTAAAGGAAGAAGTCCAAGCTGCACTGAAGGCATTGGTGAAAAACAAGGATCCAGGAACTGATGGAATACAAAGTGAGATGTTTCAAAAAATGGATGCAATTCTGCAAGTGCTCACTTGTCTATGCCATGAAATTTGGAAGACAGCTACTTGTCCAATCAACTAGAAGAGATGAATATTTGTGTCCATTCCAAAGAAAGGTGACCCAACCGAATGTTGAAATTATCGAACAATATCGTTAATATCACATGAAAGTAGAGTTTTGCTGAAGGTCATTCAACAGCATTTGCAGTATTATATCAACAGGGAACTGCCAGAAATTCAAGTCAGATTTAAGAGAGGACTTGAAAGGAGAGATATCGTTGCTAATGTCAGACGGATGTTGGCTGAAAGCAGAGAATACCAGAAAGATGTTTACCTGTGTTTTACTGATTATGCAAAGGCATTCAACTGTGTGGATCATAACAAATTATGGATATCATTGCGAAGAATGAGAATTCCAGAACACTTAATTGTGCTCATGCGGAACTTGTACATAGACCAAGAGGGAGTCATTAAAACAGAACAAGGGGATACTGCATGGTTTAAAATCAGGAAAGGTGTGTGTCAGAGTTGTATCCTTTACCATACTTATTCAATCTGTATGCTGAGCAAATAATCCTAGAAGTTAGACTATATGAAGAAGAACGAAGCATAAAGATTGGAGGAAGCCTCATTAACAACCTGTGATATGCAGATGACACAACCTTGCTTGCTGAAAGTGCAGAGGACATGAAGGACTTACTGTTGAAGATCAAAGACTACAGCCTTCAGTATGGATTACAAATCAACATCAAGGAAACAAAAATCTTCACAACTGGACCAATAAGCAACATCATGATAAACAGAGAAAAGATTGAAGTTTTCAAGGATTTCATTTTGCTTGGATCCACAATCAACACCCATGGAAGCACCAGTCAAGAAATCAGAGGATGTATTGCATTGCGTAAATCTGCTTCAAAAGACCTCTTTAAAGTGTTGAAAAGCAAAGAAGTCACTTTGAGGTCTTAGGTGTGCCTGATCCAAGCCATGGTATTTTCAGTTGCTTCATATGCATGCCAATACTGGACAATGAATAGGAAGACTGAAGAAGAATTGATGCCTTAGAATTGTGGTGTTGCTGAGGAATATCGAATAGACCATAGACTGCCCGGAGAACGAGTAAATCTGTCTTGGAAGAAGTACAGCCAGACTGCTTGTTAGAAAAGAGGATGGTAAGACTTTGCCTCAAGTACTTTGGGCTAGTTATCTGCATGGAGCATTCCCTGGAGGACATCATGCTTGTTAAGTTAGAGTGTCAGTGAAAAAGAGGAAGACCCTGAATGAGATGGATTGACAGTGGCTGCAACAATGGGCTCAAATGTAGCAAGGATTACAATGATGGCACAGGACCCAGGAGTATTTAGTTCAGTTGTACATTGGGTTGCTATGAGTCGGAACAATCCCAACAGCACCAAACAACAACAAAGACTTATATGGTGCACCATTTAGATTTTTAACAGTAAACTAGAAAGAATAAAGCTAATGTTTAATATAGAGCTTTTACTATTGTTTTCTATAAATGTATTTCATGTATGAACATAATTTCTACCTGTCTGAATTTCTTTTCTAAAGTTACTTATGTAAAAGTATTTTATTGAACATTTAGCAATCAAAATAATTCACTCTTTGATTTTGGATCTCAAAATCATAAGCTAAATAAAAAGCTCTGAAATAATCTATTAATATTCCAGACTAGATTATATATTCCTACAGGGCAAATAACATTTCATTATCTTTTGTGCAGTTCAAAGAATCACAATGTGCTTTGTATTAAATTGCATATCCGTGTTATCTTGCATATACACAAAACTGTATTATTATGTATTAATTACTTATTATGGAAGGCATATAGAGCATTTGGTATCCTGATTAAAACCAAAATCCAAACCAGTTGCTGTTGAGTTGATCCCAACTCATGGCAGCACCATGTGTTGCAGAGCAGAACTGCCCACCACAGTGTTTTCAAGGACGTGACCTTTGGACATAGCCAATCTTTCAGTAAGTAGTAGAGCACTTAACCGTTTGAGCCACACAGGGCTCTGTATCCTGAACAGGACACAATTCACTTCAGTTGACTCAAGTTACCTATTACAGAGGTGTAGGTGTGGTTAAGGAGCAAGCAGTGGAAGAAGGTCATAGACCAGCAATAGAATGAGGCTGTTATCACTCTGAGCTTAGGAGGGAGGGGAGAAAATAGCACTACAGAAATCTAGTGATAGCTAGATTTTAGTGGCTGCAACAATGGGCTTAAGCGTAGCAAAGATTGTGAGGGCAATGTTTCTTTCTGTTGTGCATTGGGTCGCTACGAGTAGGAACCGACTGGAAGGCACCTAACAACAACAACAGTGATAGCCGGAGCCCTGGAGGAGGGGCCATCCAGCTGGAACTGTAGTCCCAGAGGGACACAGCCACTTCCAGAAAAGTGGCACTGAAACAAAGAGGAGGAGAGGAAGAGATACCTGAAGCTCTCTCTCCTTCTGTGCTCTGATCTTCTGAAGATCCCATTCTCCTATTGACTTAACCAGCTGCAAGTCTGCTGTCAAAAGGCACTTGTGATGCCTACAGGTAAAATCAGCCAAATAGAGAGAATGAGGATTAGGTCAAATTATATTTGATAATATGTTTGTTTTAGTAAGTAGACCTGATGGTGCAATGGTTAAGCACTTGGGTGCTAACCAAAAGGTTGGTGGTTCAAACTCATCAGCCACTCTACACAAGAAAAGACTTGGCATTCTGCTCCTGTAAAGATTACAGCCTAGGAAAGCCTATGGGACAGTTCTCCTCTGTCCTGTGCAGTCTGTATGAGTTAGAATCAATTCGACAGCACACAACAACAATATGTTTTTAATAGGAGACACATAAAACATTAGATGGATTAGGAACTCTTACTGGAAGTAATTAAAATAATGTACTAGAAAGCATAAAATCTGCATCCAGGAAACTGAGAGCAGAAGAGGAGTAAGTCAGATTGAGTTGGCAGAAAAGACATGAGCAAAATTCCCAGATTACAGGAGAAACTCAGAGTGACGGACTGTGTCAGGGACATAAAACAATCAAAAGATCAAGTCTTGACTGAGTCCAGTACAACTAGATGGTACCCGGCTACCACCACTGACTGCTCTGACGGGGATTGCAACGGAGGGTCTCGGACAGAGCTGGAGAAAAATGTAGAACCAAATTCTAACTCACAAAAAAAGACCAGACATACTGGCCTGACAGAGACTGGAGAAACCCCAAGAGTATGGCCCCTGGACACCCTTTTAGCTCAATAATGAAGTCACTCTTGAGGTTCACCGTTCAGCCAAAGATTAGACAGCCCATAAAACAAAATGAGACTAATGGGGCACAACAGTCCAGGGATAAGGACTAGAAGGCAGGAGAGGGCAGGAGAGCTGGTAATAGGGAGCCCAAGGTTGAGAAGGGACAGTGTTGACATATCGTGGCGTTGTTAACCATTGTCATAAAACAATATGTGTACTAACTGTTTAATGAGAAACTATTTGTTCTGTAAACCTTCATCTAAAGTTAAAAGAAACAAAAGATCAAGTCTTGATCCTTCATGAAGCCTATGTATAGAAGTCACAGTTCGCTTCAGTTATTTCTGTAGAGCAAAGGACAACTAGGGAGAAATTTCCAGAGGGGCTCTACCTTCTCTTCCCAAATCTCTCCACCTGCTTTCTTACTCCTAAAATGACCCCCTTCTGTCTATCATTAATGATAATGTGCCTAAAATCAATTATTCATTCATTAATTCATTCATGCTCTTTATAGGCTAAGCTACTCTGTCTTACATATTGCTAAAACCCTGCACCATGTACAATGTCTCACTGACACATAGTAGGTGCTCAATAAGCATTAGTTAAATAACAAACAAATAAATGGATGAAGAAATTAACACACTGTATGTGTCTGTTGGGCTAAGACATTGAAACTTTAAACAATGTATTATAGTCTGCCAGTTAATTCACAAACATAAATGATTTATATGAGAATGCTTAAAATTTTGATCTAGGTATCGAGACTAACAAACTTAGGGGATCTGACGTGGAAGGCGGCACGAATCTACAAAGGAAGACCGGGGAACACACAAAACAAACAAAACTCTACTGAGATTTCATAACTTTGTCAAGAGATGCTCTGTTTACCATCAGCTGGGAGGGGACAAACAGCAGCTTTGTAGAAATAAGTTTGTTGTGTTTGGTGCCAAGACAGAGAGTTCAGTTTTTAGGAATTTTTTGTGATTTATTGTGAGTATGTTTTAAAAACTCTTCTATAAGATATATATGTTGTTGTTTCCTTCAGAAGATCCTTTTCACCAATCTTGGCTATGTTTCTTCCCAGTAACAGATCATAAATCCTGTATTTGAGGGTTGTTGTTGGATGCTGTCTAGGGGAATTAGAAAATTTATGTTAGTTTCAAACTTGGAAAAAAACAATTTATCTTTAAGCAAATACCTAAGTATTAATATTAGAACACAGGAAGCTCAGTTGAATTATAAATCTACTTTTTTAGAAGGTGCTATAAATTTCCTGGAGAAAAATTTGTGAATTCAGATTATGTATACCTAAAAAGGAGCCCTGGTGGCACACTGGGTAAGAGTTTGGCTGCTAATCAAAAGGTCAACAGTTCAAATCCACCAGCCACTCCTTGGAAACCCCATGGGGCAGTTCTACTCTGTCCTGTAGGGTTGCTGTGAGTCAGAATCGATTCGACGGCAATGGGTTTGGTTTTGTTTTTTTTTTATATACTTAAAAAATCCTTGGATATCTTTAAAATGTGTGGTATGCATTGCTTTTTAAATGTGTTCATTGTGCAAGCTTTGATAAAACAGCCCCCTTTGCCAAACATACATCAATATTTATTTTGACTTATCAACTGGTACTTAATAATTCAATATTAAACTATTTTATTCCTTTGCTCTGGCTAATCAATTGCAGCAAAGGTATTTGGGCTTTCCCAAACTAAAGCCTTCTAATCCTTCTCATTTTCGTTCTAGCATTTTAGAGATATCAGCATGGTGAGTCGAAATGATAATGAGAAGAGGAGCAAGGAAAGGGAAAAGAGAACGGGTGTTGGAAAGAACTTAGGATAACAGTCTGTGATCTATCACTTGCGTTCTAGCCTCTGTTCTACCACTGTGTGACTTGGGCATCAATTCCTTTATCTATAAAAGGACTGAGTGGGTTCAATTGCTGCTGATTCCCACAGGGTCTAAAGTGTTGCTACTACCCTGCAGGCTAATACCTCTTTTTTTTCACTTGAAGCCCCTTGTTTAAAAAAGAAAGAGATCATTACTTTATTTGCCCCCAATGTGACTGATTGTGAGCATCATTTTCAACTGCAGCCTGAGAAGACCATGAGTCCCTAACAGTACCTTAAAATTAGCATCTCCTGAACGCAAAAGGGAAAATCGGCTTCAACACATACGAGGGCTGCACCAAAATGCTGGCTGCAGATGTCTAAATGCTAGAACAGCCGGGGTGACTTTTGACCTGACTTAGTATTATTTGAAGCAGTTTACTGACACTACCAATAACATCACACATAATGGAACACACATCTTATAACTGAACCACAGATAGTACTGAGTAACATAGAGAATCCAGGAAACACATACCGAAAATGTAAACTCCTCACCCAGAATAACTACTGGAGGATCTGGTAGCCCATAAACAGATTGCTTCTTTGAGGTTCAATAGCCACATTTTAGGACTCTTCAATGACTGCTGCCTGGTTTGTTTTAAAAGGTCCCAACAATTTCTCAAAATATCACATTTGACAAAAGGCCACGTCTATTTCACTCAATAAAGATGTAGCCTAATATCACTGGATATGTTTAGGACTTAGAAATAAAGCATGTCTTCCAGAGGTTGGAGAAAAAAGAAAAACAGTCTTTTAGAATTAGTAGGTACCACTCTAATCTGAAGCTTGTACTATCCTTTTCAATCCTAGCGGAGAAACAATTAATAAAGGAACCCATTAAGACCTGATTATTGCTGCTAAAAAAGGAAGGTTGAATTTCAGCCCTTTGAAGTAACTGAGAATGATTCGGGCCTCATTACAGAGATATAATCTACATTCATACATTTATGTTAGTGATTCAAATCTATTGGGAGAGATTGAATTCCGTTAAATAGTGCATCTTTCCTGTGGAACTTTTCTCAGGCTTTCTCGGGCTAACCTAAGAGGTGACCTAACAATGCAAAGTAGTGGGGTATTTAGGGATTCAACTGTGCTACAAAAGAAAGGCTGCACAGAAAAGAGAAAAAAGAATGAGATATAATCTAAAAAGCCATGTCAGCTTTTCCTTTGGGCTGTTTTGTAAATGCCCTTCCTGTCATCACGTTGTACAGAAGAGCGGGGAAAGGGCTCTAGAACTTTTAAACACTGCACCTGCTATAACCAGATTTTAATACGGAACTTTTGAAGCTGTCTTTTTCCCCTCATTTTAGACACAGTTAAAAAATTTAAACTTCCAACTAAAAGATCTGAATAACGTCTTCTAATGCAGCAGAAATTTGGTAGGAGTGTGTGAGAGAGAGGCAGAGAGAGCGAGAAAGAGACTAGTTTGGGGTGTGGGGAG
>NW_004444148.1:3735873-3740140 GCF_000243295.1 Trichechus manatus latirostris | reverse complement strand
CCAGAATAATAACTTTCTGTGTTTTGTAACTTTTCACAGCAGAATCTTTATTGTATGGTTTCCTCAAACATAATTTTTTTAAAAACATGTAGTTTTAATTAGTCGTCAATTCAAACATTTGGTTACTGCTGAAATATTGGGCTGGAACCCAAGTCCCTTAGAAGAATTACACTGTCTTTCAGGCATTTGTCAGTTCAGGTGTAAAACTGTGAACTTGACAATTGAAATTAGCAATGTGAGTTTATTTTAAAAAAATCCATGCTTTAATTAAAGAGCAAAACTTGTTTGACATATGCTCTTTCTTGGCTTAACTTTCCAATTAATAGCTACAGAAATCAGAGCTACTTATATTAAATTTAAGAATCTACTGTGGTGTTCACCACATTGTCGAAATCTTCTGAATAAGCATTACAAGGTGTTACAAGTAATGCAATTAAAATCCTGGTTCTAGTATTAAATGGTTGTATTTCAAAGGCTCTGAATGCACAGAAAAATAGAAGAGCATGTAAAGCTATTTTTCCAGTCACTCAACAACGTAACTGGGGAATCGTTCCTAATGCCCCTCTCTAAAGCCAGATTTTTAATTTCTCTGTATTTTCTCCTATTCACAATGAAGACTGAGGCCAAATACACATTACGGGGGTTCTGGTTTGTTTTATGCACACGACCTCTTCTAATTAGGTCCCTCCAAATTTCAGCTGCTGTTGTTAAACTCCTAAATTCACCCTGAAGTGTCTCTCTCTCTTAGATTGGCAGCCTTAATATTAGGTTGAACTGCTTGAAATTGCCTTTTTTGTACACCGAGAACTGTAAAATACAGATAATTTCATATGCTTCGACATAATACAAATGTCCAACTGCCCTACACAATACTTTATGCCAATACTTGTCTAGGTGCTCCTTCCAGCCAAGCTTTCCCTAGTTTAGAGTAACTCATAAAGAAATGGTCCTCTAGGAATTGTCTCTTACTCAGATTAGAATGGATTATCAGTCTTTTCTTCTGTGTGTCTCTTTACTCTTGGCAAAGGTTGCCTAGTCTGGGAGTTGAGTCAGTTTATACCTGGGTAGTGGGCGAGTTCTGTGAGCAGTGCAGGAGGTGGAGGTGGTGGTGGAAGAGGATGACAAGGGAGGGAGACTGATAGTGCAGTTCTAGTGTAAAATAGAGCACTTTAAACATTAAATTTGAAGACAGAAAAAACGCCCCTTTATGGCAAAGTGCGAAGGAAACTGCATAGAAAAGAAAACAGACAGCAGGGTATTCGGCTAAATCGTATGGTAAAAAATCTTTGCAATTGCAATACAGTGCGTTCGCTTTGAAGTGCACGCGTGATTCAGTAACTGACTCATGTTAACAATTAGAAATCGTCATTTGGGTTCCTGATTTCATTTGCGCCAAGAGAGAGGCGACTTTTAAGGGTGACGATAAATCTCCCTGAGCTTAAAAGGCAGAGAGGACCAAAGTGTGAACTTTTTACTTCAGCAACGGAAGCGAGAAATCCGTGATTCATTAAAGCCGAGACCTCCTCGGAAGCTGGCAGAAGAGGAGGAAAGGAAACTAATTATGTCTCCCTTTTCTGTGTTAGCTCCGACCAGTTTATAATCTGCTGCTTTGGAAGTTTATCCTCAGCATCTTCTGCTTTCTCCCCAGCCCTCCCCCTTCTGGGAGCGAAAGGGAAAAAAAAAAAAAAAAGGTCAGCCAAGCACTAGGCTCCAGGTGGCTCTCAAGTACTTCACTGCCAAAAGGGGGAAAAAAAATCTAAGCTGGAAAACAAGTGAGAAAGGGGCTCCCCAGAGGGGATTGGCTCAGCCTGGAAGACAGCAAAATTCGGAGAGCCTGAGGATAGCGCTCGCGCCGGTGGCCAGCGCTGCGAGCACAAGGACGCTTTAGGAGCGATTAGCCCGAGCTGGAGGCGCCGGCAGAGGCTGCGGCTGCTCCGGCGGCGAGGAAGGGACCCCGAGCTTCGTGCACAGGCATCGCGCTTTCTTCTCGCTCCCCTGCTCTCTCCCCTTCCCGGCCCCCTCCACCCCCCTTCCCTGGTGTTCCCAGCAGCCGAGGGTTTCAGATGTCCCACCGCCGTTTGACCCCCTCCCCCCGCTCTTCCACCCCTGCAAATGAGGTTTGACCAGCAGAGGCAGAGCCCACCTCTGGCTTGGAATCACTGACATTTAGACTTCAGGCTTCAACCTGTTTACAAGCGGGCTTTCCAAAAGGAAGGGGGTGGGGGACTAGGGCCAAACAAAACGCCAACCGCCACCCCTTCCCCCGCCCCCCCAAACAAGAAGTGACTTTCTGGAGGCTTCAAATCAACAGGCACCACCAAAAACAGAAAGCAACAGGGGGGAAGAAAACAACTGCGACCAGGCAGCTGCCTCCAGTTCTGACAACTCCAAACGGACGCACTTTTAGAACTGGCTGACAGGCTGGGGCTGTACAGAGCGGGACCAGAAGGTGCCAACGCAGAAGGGCACAGACAGCCCCCAACCCCCCACCCCACCTCCTTTGGGTTTTGTTCACCGTGCTGTCATCTGTTTTTCAGACCTTTTTTGCATCTAACATGGTGAAGAAAGGAATGAAGAGAAGAACAAAGTGACTTCTAGGGGAGCGGAGATCGCTGGTGACCATCACCACCACCGACACCACCAGCCTCTGCTGCTGTGGCCACCCACGTCCACCATTCACTGGGACACTCCAGAGGCGCAAGGCAGAGGTTCCGAGAACCGAGCGAGGAGAGGCAGCCGGCCCTTCCGAGGAGTTATGGATGTTGGTGCATTCACTTCTGGCCAGATCCGCGCCCCGAGGGAGCTAACCAGCGGCCACCACCTCCAGCTGTCTCCTTGCCTTGCACCAGGTCTTACCCTTCCAGTATGTTCCTTCTGATGAGACAATTTCCAGTGCCGAGAGTTTCAGTACAATGTGGAAATGGATACTGACACATTGTGCCTCAGCCTTTCCCCACCTGCCCGGCTGCTGCTGCTGCTTCTTGTTGCTGCTCTTGGTGTCTTCCGTCCCTGTCACCTGCCAAGCCCTTGGTCAGGACATGGTGTCACCAGAGGCCACCAACTCCTCTTCTTCCTCTTCCTCCTCGTCCTTCTCGTCTCCCTCCAGTGCTGGGAGACATGTGCGGAGCTACAATCACCTCCAAGGAGATGTCCGCTGGAGAAAGCTATTCTCTTTCACCAAGTACTTTCTCAAGATTGAGAAGAACGGGAAGGTCAGCGGTACCAAGAAGGAGAACTGCCCGTACAGTAAGTAACAAATGCCTGCTCCCCTCCTTCCAATTATCCACCCCCACCCCACACGGGGGGGAAAATCTCTTCCAGATGTGGCCAGCTAAATATTTACGTCCCCAACCCCTGTAAAATGATTAAGTGGAATACTTTCACACTAACTCACCCCCCCACCCCATGTATACATTGTGCTGCCGCACCCCCTTCCCTCGGAGCTCTCCCTCCACACCTCCCACCCCTTGCCACCCTATCCGCCCCTTCTCTCTCTTGTCACTTGCGGGGCTACTCAGGGCTCCCAAGAGTTGTTGCAGTCCATAGATGCCCCTCTCTCTCCCCACCTCCCTTCCCCACCTCATCCGACCGTCCCCTTTTCCTCCTTTCGGTAAATGACTCAAGTAAACACACTTTATTTCTTTTTGCTGGCGATCTTGTTAAGAGTTTTGGGACAGGCTCCTCAAGCTGAAAATAATTATCCGCTGCCAGTTGTAAGGGCTTTATGGGAACTTTAAGAAAGACAGCGTTAGTTATACTCTTCCTCCTCTCATTCTCTTACCCCACCACCTCTAGATAGGAGCGGAAAAACATTTTTCTGGTTCTGATTTTTTTTTTTTTTTTTTTTTTTTTTGGTCCCTTATGTTGGCTTGAGTGATTGTAGTCCATGAAGTTAGCTTTTCAGGCACCACCGCTGCTATTTGTCTTCTGCCTGCCTTCTCTCTTGGTAACATGATGCTCATGTCTGCATTGTCAACAGCATATGCGCTGCTTTGTGGTGTCCTGTTGTACTCGTTTCTTCTGAAACCGCTCATATTGCAGAGCCATACTACTACAGCATTGTAAACATCTGGGACTGGATTCACACAGACCCCACACAAATTTCATTGTCATTCTCTTATTTTCAAAGTAAAAGTCGTAAGTTTGTTTCCATGGCTATAGTTTATCCCGTAGAATAACTTTTTCTCCTCAACTACAGTTTATTCCCGGGATCTCTGGATCTCTCTCTCTGTTTCTTTCTTGCAGGGGTGTGGGCTGGGGGGTGGGG
>NW_004444148.1:3694855-3735773 GCF_000243295.1 Trichechus manatus latirostris | reverse complement strand
GGGGGGGGGGGGGGGGGGGGGGCAGGGAGAAGGGGTGGATATTGTGTCTCTTCTTGAATCAGTCCAGCAAAACCAGATTACTCTGTTGACTTCGTTTCCTAGTTACTTTCAAGTGGTGGGATTTATTCATCCCCTATTGATTGTTATTTGAAAGGATCCTGAGGCTATACAATGGCACTGAAGACAGTAGACAATGACATTTAAGCAACTTTAATGACCATTTAGCATTATCCCAATGGTAAATTCCAGATCACCTTTTAAGGGGACTTTGTGTGTGTATATTGTTTGGGAATTCCAAGCATATATTTGCCAGCTAACTTAAGGCATAGGGGACACATTTGAAGGTTCCTTGGCCTGGGAAGTACCAGGTATAAAGGAAATGATGGTTGACTAGAATTCAGCATTTTATTTTTAGATAAAGATTTGTGAGAATTAAGACTTCTTCTCCCCCCCGCCCCCACCCCGGGGACGCATATTCAACTTTAACTTCTGTTTCTCCCCAGGCACAGCTTACTTTATTAAAACTAGCAATATGTTTACATGTTGTAAAAATATTTGTAGAAGTATTTTGAAGTGTTCCATTTTATGTTTAATGCTAGAGATGTTAAATAGTCCATTATCCATATTTTTTTTCCATTCTGATTCATAAAAAGTGACTCAATTAATGCCATTTATGTTGACTTTTTTTTTGCTTTAAAGTCATTTGTTACCTGAAATCATTAGATACTATTTATAACCTTTATGGCCGCTGATTAAAAGTGTAATACTTTCTGTTTGCTTCTAAAACAAAATAGTCTTGGTGTCATCCAGTTAGGAGGATGGAGAAGAAGCTGTCCAATCACTTGCTGAAGAGTGGGCTGGAAATTAAAACAGGGTTGGAAATTAAAAAAACAGTGATAATAATTCACATGGACTACAGTTCTTTGTATTTTTAGCTCATGGAGAAAATTCAAGGGCCTATAAGAAAATTTTGGAGTGTTAACCTTGATCAGTCTTTTTGTTTTTTTGACACTAACTTGATTATGCCATTGCTGTATTTTAATTGTCTTTATAATGTGATACAAGAAAGATCAATCTGCACTACTTTGGTTTATGTGACTTAAAATTACTGTTTTCTAGAAGAATGATCACTGTGCAGTTAACCATTGAAATGATTTTCCAGAGTACACCTTGAATTATATTTTCACAATAACTGTTTGCAAGGAGAAAATTTACAATTACTGCATAAAAACTGGTGTGGAAATTTTCATCCTAACTGCCCAAAATATACAAATATCTCTTCCCTATGATAAAATGTACAAATAACCTTTGTGGAAATTATAAGCTAAGTATCGTATATGGTAATGCAATCTTAATCAATGGTTAAAAATGAAAGGAGGCGGGGCTTACTCTGTTAAATAATGTCAAACCATAAATGATTTCGGCTTTCCAAGAACATCTGTATGAAAATATAGCAAGTGAAAAGTAGAAGTTGAAAAAGCCTTAATTTCACATATGGCCGGGTAATCAGAACTCTGCTACAATTTCCAGCTGGACTGAAGTACATGGTATCATTAAGATATTGTCTAAATGTTGCATAATTACATGTGAACAAACTTTTGCCATGCCTACAGGATAGCCGGTCAGCCAACCCACCAAATGGTAGCCTGTTAAATATTAGGGTATCTAACCTCTGCAAAGTGTCAGTTCCTTGTCCAAAAACCACATTTCAGTCACGTTTTCCTAAACAAGTTATTAATTACTCTCAATACACAAAGCTGTTCTTTTGAGGTTTGCTTATTTGAAGATTAATTTTCTTTGTTACTTTTGACCCTAGTATTATTGCTGCTTAACTACGGTAACAGCTTATCTCCGAGGTTATATGCTTGTGATGTCCTGGGTAATTAAACAACTGTTTCACTGGCTTTTTGCCAGCAAAATGCTAACAAAAGGAAAGCAAGGACATCACCCATAAGCATCACAAAATCATTTTTAACTTGTATCTCCAAAGCTGGTTCCCAGAAAGTCTATGGTTCTGCAAATACCGAATATGCTAGATAGTCTTCTCAATTTTGGTGATTATTATAATTTCTTTTTTTTTAGGGGGAGGGGCTATGTTTTTTGTTTCTTTGCTATTATATGAGAGTGGAGAATAAAGGCAGCGGAGATGAATTATGTTTCTTCTGCTAGAAGTCTGAGAAAGCTTGAATAATTTAGAATAGCCATTGTATATCTGTCACGGGATATGTGCAGGCTCATTTAGGTTTTGTTTTATCATTCTTTACATCTAGAGCTTTGCCCTTGAAACATTACCACCCGCCTCCATTCTGGCCTCCTAGAAAGGCTGGATACAGTGTTAGGTACCCTTGCAACTGGGACAAGGGGGCTCAGTTCTAGATGAGAGTAAAACAGCTGTGAGCTTCTCCCAAGGTTGTCACTTGTGGAAAGGGGGGATCTAATGAAAAGAAAATGTATCCCTAAACTCCAGACAGCTAAGGATAGATATTCCCAAAATGGAAAGCCACAGAGCTTATGAGCCTTTCTGGGAAAGGAGTATGGGAGAGAACAGAGAAGTCAATATTTACTGGGTCTGTATTATGTGTCCTAGCTCTTTAAATTTATATCTTATCTAATACTCATCATAGTCCTATAATTTACTATCTACATACTGTCCAAGGTCATTCAACTAGAGATTGGCAGAGTCAGAATTCAAGCCCGTTTGGTTATACTATCTCTCCTATTTCCTCTCTGTGCTGCTGGCAACATTGATACTGATTCCTTAGAATTAGAAATCCCCAAACTCTAAAACACAAATTATCCAAAATCTTAAATGCTTACTGCTGTGAACACCAACAGTTCTTCAGAGTGAAATTGGAACAGAGATAAAATAGTAGTAGAACTGAAGTGAAATATGTTACAGATATCACTGCAGGTAGTAGCTTCGTATCAGAAAATGTTAATGTGTTCTGTAGGTGAAACCTCTCTTTTGATATTATGTTTGGGGATATAATTGTTTATGGACACAAAAAAATACACATACATCAATCTCACTTATGTTAACAGAGGTCATTAGGAATACATGGCTATTTAAGAAATATCCATGAATGTCATTGTCTATAGTAATTGTTTATAGCTGAGAGCCAAATGTTTAATCATTCCCACGTGTAATAAAATAATTTGATTGTAAATACCACTGGGAAATCAGGCTGTGGCAGAAACTTCTGATATACGACTTTGAGGACAGAATCTTAGAGACCTAAAGTTACGTTAAAAAAGCTATTTTTTTAATTTCTTTAAAATCACTCTTCAAATCAAAAGGGTACTTAACCATATAAAAATGAAAGATTATTGTCTAGAATTTAAGGCTTGCATTGCTGCTTTCTAATCAAAACTAGAGCTTGTTGAATGAAGTTAAGTAAAGTGAGACAAATAATTGTTAAGAAATGTAGGGACTCTACTATGATGTACTAATAAATACACAAGAGTTTTCTGGAAAGGAAACCTATATACATTTTATGACTTCCATTGTGTCTTGTTTAAATTGTGGTGGTTTCTAGAGTTTGGTTGCATAATTTATAACCGGCAGCATTTAATCATGAGCATGGAGGATTTATGAAGGTGGAAGGCACTGTATTTAAGATTTACATGACACTGTGTTATTACCATTACTGCATTCCTACCATATGGGCCCTCCACCTTGGTGGCTTTATCATAAATCTATTAAAAATGCACAATTAGGGAGAGTTCCCTCTTCATAAACCTGATTTATAATCACCTACTAGGAGACACCCAAGAAAACAGTTGACAGGAATTAGAGTATGAGAGTTAAGAGACACCAATATTTAGGTCTTGGGAATTTCAGTAATCTATTATCCAAAGATTCAGACAATTCTTTAAAAACAGGTGTTTTTCAAAATGATATTCAAGCACAGAATTAAAAAAAGAAGAATTATGTCTTACAGAATCAAGGAAACCCCACTATATGCATATTTGCTTCTACAATTTTACTATCCATTTTAGAGTGAAAATTCTTATCCCAGTACATTGCTTTAGTGTTTATTGAGCTTATAGAACATAAATGAGCACTTTAAATTCTTGTACAATTACCTTAATGTTCAGAAGCAAACCCCATTTATTATCCAAAAGTCTGACTTTCCACAAGCGAAAATGTTGGAAAAAAGCTGACAGCTCATTTAAAATGGAGCTAATGTTCCTCACATTTATGAGCTGCCTATGAATATCTCCATCTTTCCTAAGCCTTAAATGCCAGTATGCTTATCCAAAATTGTAGTGCGAGTGATATTTCTTTATTATGTTTCAGAAGGAAGAGTAAAACACGTGTATTAGTTCAAAGTGATTTTAATCTATCTTAACATTAATTCTGTGAACTTTACAATGAAGAGTAATTCAGATGGTGTTTTTAGAATTACTGTTCCAACATTTGTCAGCATTAATAGTTGATGTTTGGTTAATGTAAGTAAGTAAAATATTAGCATTTGCTTCCTAGAAAATAAAAATCTCTTTTAATTTTCCAGTAAGATGGGGCATAAGATTCAAGTTTGTATAATTTTAATAGAGTTTTATCAGAGTCTAGAAATGGACCTCCTTTTGTCTCAAGTCCTTTCTGCAGAATCATCTTGCATGGTATCTTGCTATCTTTTAAGATCACTTACATTTGATCATTGGTGTTCGTTACTTGATTTCACAGGTGAAAATATATTCTTTTTCATAATCTGTACTTTTTTTTTTTTTAATCAGTGCACATACCTTTACCTATGCCAGTCAGTCAGTCCCAGATAACAAAGGGTAACCTAGAAATGTGCCTTGGAGATTAGCAAAAAGAAATACATCTGTATCTTGGGAAGCCATAAGTGACACTTTAATACAAAATCTTGATGCTTTACAAAATCAAGTTATGATTTAAAACCAAGTATTTAATCTGTACAGATTTTACACAAATAGAAGGTTTCAAGATACCTAAAACGGACCCAGGTCACCCACAAAATAATGGCCTTAAAGGCTCCCTTGCTTTTAAATCAGGTCAGTTGTGTTCTTTCTTTGAACACTGCGTTCTAATTGGAGCAATAAATCAAAGAAGACACTCAGAGTAGATTCCCATGTAAGGTGGACAACTGGACAGTGACTTTTTACTGCTGCTAACACGTGCATCCAATTACCACTTGATAGATTCACAGTGCTGGCAGTAATGCATTGCCTCATTTTATAGTTCACCTAATAATTCTTCAACCCAAATCTGTCCACATTTACCTATATCTAATCTGTCAGTATGTGTGTTATCATTAATGAGGAATTTTCAAATGTTTGGCATGCTTCCTACAATGAGTAATGACATGAGATAGTAACGAATCGTCTAACTAACCATAAAAAGAAGTAAAATATTAAGTTGACATATTCCCAACTTGAAATAATTGTCAACCAAACATAACCTTATAATTTCACTACAGCTATAACCTAATTTTGAGTAGTGTGGGTTAACTGCAAAATTAAGATTTTTTTTTAAAGATTTTTTTTTCTGTAATTATCTCCCCCCCCCCCAGGGACCTTGTGTTAACATGCTTTACTCATAAACATATATCTTAGTTCATCCTTAATCTTTCTTGAGGTATTGCCCCTGTGTTGAGGGTAACGAGACATATTCATAGACTCTACAATTCAAGAGTTCTTTTAAGAGTTCTGTCTTGAGGCAAGTATATATCTGAAGTGAGAGTTGGCCTTCTGTAACAACCCTGCCCCTGAGGTTGTGGGTTCTGATACTTTATCACCCCCTTACCACTACATTATAGTCTCTTCCTTTCTTGTTCCTCTTCCCCCTTCTACTTTGTTTCTAAACCACTCGCATATAGGGCAGTTCTACTGTATCCTATAGAGTTGCTATAAGTTGGAATTGCCTTAACGACAATGGATTTTTTTTTTTTTTTTGGTTTTTGCTTATCTTTGAGGCCATTGCAAGTCATCTATTTTCATTGCTTAGCACCTCAAGTGACATTCAGGGCCAGGGGCCTAGACTATTTTGTATGTTCAGCACTCAAAACAGAGAATTTATATTCTATGCATAAAAATCTTCAGGAATGTAAATTCAACCTGCTCCATCAGGAGCCTCTCTCCTTTTGAAATCTCCAGTGAATTCTCCCTTATCCCACCTCTCAGGCCAATTTCTTTTAGCTCTGCCTTTAGTGAGGTGGACAAACCACAGATAAGCACCCTTCAAAGAGTGGATGCTGACTGCCCAGTTACTAAATCATCATTCTGTATATTCCTCCAGGCTAACTATTCTGTTCCCAGTAACTCTCCTTACAAGTTCATTTGATCTTTCTTTTAAATCGTTTCAGTACACGCAACACTTACAGCTACTTGGTTATTTTCTTTAGCTATTTGCCTTTGTCTGGACTCACATAACTGAAAAAAAGTGACGATGATTTAGGAAATCAAGTAAGTATTTATCTTCTACTTTAGTCATCACTTGCTTCAAAGAAAATGAATTCTGATTTGGGGGGGTCTTTGATTTTCCCAACCTCCAGAATTATACTTAGATTACCAAGCCTTCTGTACACTCCAGCCAAATGTAGATTGTCTTGAACTAAACTCTTCTTCTCACTAATACTAGTTAACAGTGAGGAAACAATGTAAAATATACATTCATGTATACTCCAGATTTACTATGTGGTAAAAATGCTCATATCTTTACTAGAAAGCTATTGAGACACCAAAGAGGAGTTAGAATATGAATTAATACTTTAACTGCGTTTACATTCTTCTTTCTAGGCTGGACCTTTTGGCACTGATTGCTGAATTAGATTTATTTTGATTATACAGAACCTATTTACACATATTAAATTGTTCTGTTAGTGTAATACTATTAAAAGCTGAGCTTCTTCTTTTGATTGTTTTTAAATTATATGTATTTCCAAAGCCTAAATATTGATTTATTGATAGAATTATTAAAAGAAGAATTAACATCCTGTAACATGAGGAAAATGGTGGAACATGACACTGATTTACATACTATTTAAAATCTAAAATGTGAAATATTTATAATGTTATTAATAACATTAATTAGCAAGGCTTTAAACCAGACTTCTAGGACATTTTGGGGAATATCTCTATGGAAGGATGTGACTCCTTAAATATGAAAAGGAAGTGCTTGGGAGGCTAATCAGATTATACTATAAAAATTTGATGGAAAAATCTATAGAAATGTTTTAAATCTCAAATATGCTGACATCCAGGAAGCAAGAGAGATGGTACAGAACACGTAATGAGAATGTTGGAAGCCAGAGGGACCGAAAAAGGCAAAAAGGCCACAGAGCATTTAGACACATCCTGTGAAAGAAGGAGGAGATGCTTTGCTGGAGTGATGAAGACAAGGGTTTTGAATTCTGAAGAAAGAGATCAAGCTAGCGAGTAGCAATGCAAAAGGGGTGACATGACAAGAAAGGTATGAGGGAGATATAACCCAAGCCCAGGCATTCGACTGGATGTTAAATTAGCTGAAATGAGAACCTGTGATCTAAAAGGAATCCCACAGCAGTAATCTCAGGCATGGTATCAAAGCAAGGAAGGCTAAGTCCGACTCCTCGCTAAAGAGGCCATATGATAGAGTGATTAAAAGTGTAGACTTAGATTGAAAGTATGGAGTATGGGCCTGGATTAAAAGTGGGTTTTGAAGCCACAAACATGGGTACATTAAAAAAACAAAGAACAAAACCAAAAAAAAAAACCATTGCCTTCGAGTTGATTCCAACGCATAGCGACCCTACAGGACAGAGTAGAACTGCCTCTAGGGTTTCCAAGAAGCGGCTGGTGGATTCCAACCACCAACCTTTTTGGTTAGCAACCATAGCTCTTAACTACTGTGCCACCAGGGCTCCTCTTTCCTACACAGTAAATATTAAATGAGGTTATTTATTCATTTATTAATTCATTTAACAGAAATGTATTAAGAACCTACTTTGTGTCAGAGACTGTGAGACACAGCAAACACAGTGGTGAAAAAAAGATGCTATTTTTGCTCTCACAGAGCTTACATTCCACTGACAGTGTTAAAAAGCAAGCAAGGAAACAAAGAAGTATATGATGAAAAATTGGAGAAAGTGCTATGGAAGAAGCAAGTAGGTCAGTGTAACAAAAAACAACAGGGAGCTATTCTAAACAGCATGGCTAGAGAAGCCTTTCTGGAGAGATGGGAGGAAGGGAACAGTATGGGGAGAGTCTGGTGCTCCAAAGAGTAGAGAAAAGGCACATTGAGGCTGGAGCTTGGTAAGAAGTTGGAAGAATTCAAGCTAATGCATGCAAACATCTCAACAGTGCCTGGCGAATAATAAGCCTTCATAAAGTGACTACTATATGAAGAAGAAGCAAATATGATACTTGCTCTTGTTTCAGGGGAAAATGTCAGGAAAGCAGCTAAGAGATTGTTTGATGAAGTGGGAACTGACAATACTGGGATGGAAGAAAGAGGCAGGGATGGAGAATATACCTGGCATTTTTAAAAATGAAAAATATTAGAACACCTGAAATTATTTAAGAATTGGAATTGTAATGTTCATAGTGGTCTGAAGTTTGGCAGAAGGTGTAGTGGCCTGGTTTTTTTAAGAGACTGGTAGATATTTGAAAATGGAAGGTAACGTAAGGAGAGAGTGAGGAGCTGAAAATAAAGAATAGAAGATAACAAACGTGTTCAAGGATGCAAGCTATAAAAGAAAACAAAAGAAAGAAAAACCAAGGATAGAAACAAAATAGGTCACTGCGAAGATTTGAAGAAGACAGCTAATAGGATATAAAAG
The DNA here is from genome assembly GCF_000243295.1 of Trichechus manatus latirostris. Classification (NCBI taxonomy): domain Eukaryota; kingdom Metazoa; phylum Chordata; class Mammalia; order Sirenia; family Trichechidae; genus Trichechus; species Trichechus manatus. The sequence goes on along the minus strand of NW_004444148.1, from coordinate 3,726,990 downwards.
ACAGGAAGAGAAAAGGCCATTCTTAATTTTTAAATATTTTAAAACAAATCTCTTCAAGTTCTAATACGGTTGTGAACTAGGATTATCTCAGCTGCTCAATTCTCAGTAAATTCCATAGTTAATTTTGCAGTAGTGACCCTGTAGAACTGCCCCATAGCGTTTCCAGGGCTGTAAATCTTTACAGAAGCAGACAGCCACATCTTTCTCCCACAGAGCAGGCTGGTGGGTTTATACCGCTGACCTTTCAGATAGCAGCAGAGTGCTTAACCACTGCACCACCAGGACTCCTTTTAAAGCAGTTGATACTAAGTGCCAATTAAGCAGATCAGAATTTAAGTAAACAGCAACCTCTAACTGAGGGAGAGATGAATGACATGAGGAGAGTCATACTGAGAATAAGGAACGTAAACATAGATACAAAGAGAGGAGTAAGAACAATCTAGACATAAAACAAGTGTGTGGGCATAGAAGTAGACATGACGTTTTCAGGAAACGAGGTAAGCCAACAGCGATATAGCAGGGCGTTGACATGCTGGTAGGCATACCACTGTCCGTAGCAAAATATGGTAGAAAGTGCTATCACTTGAGGGAAGTGTAGGCGCATCCTTATATTTGAGGACATATATTTTCTGCTAAGGTATTACATTAATACTGCTTTCATTCAAAAGGGTCTTCTGTTTATTTATTTCTTATTTTATTTTTTGAAGAAAAAAACGGAAAGAAAGCAGTAGGATATTTGAAAAGAGTTTTAGCTGTAGTAAAATTGACATTATTAAAGTAGCGAAATTTGTGACTTGATCAGAAATAAAACAGAATTTAATACTAGAGATAGACGAAGGAAACAGTTCTGAGCTTCACCACATGACATTATCTTTAGCGATCCTGATTTGCTAAACAATCACTACTTAAAATGTTAAAATACTCCCTACTGCAGAAGTTCATGATACGTATCTATCACGGGGAGAGGGTTTCTGTAATTTCCGGTGGATTCCCAAAAGGAACTGCTGAGGCATTAATATTGCTTGCTACAATTGTGTATTTTTTCTTGTCATTCCTCTTCTAAATTGTTTTAGATTTACTTGGTTTAGGTGATCATGAAAAGAAACAAAGTACAGTTCTTATTTCATGCAGAAGAGGAGATTTAAGTTTTTTTTTTTAAACAAAGTGGGAGCAGGATACAAATAGCATATATACAACTGCCCTTGCGATTAAGACCATGACCTCTAGAGACACACATCGCAGTATGGAATCTGGCTTCCAAAACCACATAGCTTGGTGACCTTGGGCAAGTCACTTCACTCCTTGGACCTCAGTGCCTGCATCTGTTAAATGTGGATGGTAATATCACCGATCTCATCATTCTTGGAAGGGTAAGTTTGCACATTTACAAATGAAACTATAAACGTAAAGTTCTAAATCTAAGACCTGGCACATTTTAAGAGCTCAAAAATGTTATCGATCATAACTGCATTTTATGCTATGACTACCTGTGTTGTTTTTAATTATTCCACTTTCCAGAAAGATCGCTAAATCATGGAATAATGAAAAAATATTAGGTAGAAAATTGGTATCATATCACCTTTTATTTTATAGTGCATTTTAATTTTTTCGTCGATTGATTCTCAGGAAAATTCTCTGAAATGGGTAAGATAGGCATTGTTACTCCCATACTATATTTAGATGAGACCATTGAGGCTTGCACTTAAGGTGCGAGACTGAAGTTACACAGTTAGCATAAGTGAGTCAGGATTCAAACCTACTACAATCTTAGGATGACCTTGTGTTTTGGTTTGCCTAGGGCAGTCCTAGTTTATGCCTCTTGTTCTGGTACATTTGTTAATAGCACCCCTGTTCACTCTTAAAGTGCTCCATTACAAAATCACCACAGGCTTAGTCAGTCAGATCTATGTAAAGCACAAGCCAGTTCTGTCTTAGCTGTTTCAGTTTCTTCCCAATGTCCTCAGGATAATATCTAAATTCCTTCTGAATACCTAATTTCTATATCTAATACCTAAATTCTTATGCAAGGCCCTAATGGCTTGCTCCTTCCCCACCTGCCAATCTCATTTCTCCCTAGACTCCCCATTCTAGACATGCTGAGCTGACTTTAGTTCCATAATGTGCCTTGTTTGCCGATGTTCAGACTTTACACATATTGCTTTGTCTGCCTGGAATGGTGTTCCTGTCCTCGTCCTCAACTCTTCTTCCTTTACATTTTAGTTAGATGTTATGTTTAGGGAGCCTTTCTGCCATCCCCTCAAAACTGGTGTTCCCAAACACCCTGTACCGAGCTCTGTCATTACATAGTACCGTGCTGAGCAGTTGCTTGCTTATCCATCTCATTTGCTGTTAGACAGAGAAAGCTCTTCAGGGCGAGTATTGTACCTTATTGTACCTCATTGGGTGCAAGCACTTCCTACAGCGTTTGGCGTATAATTCCAGTTGCTGTCGAGTCGATTTCGACTTGTGGCGACCCCAGGTGTGTCAGGGTAGAATTGTGCTCCATAGGATTTTTAATGGCTGAATTTTCAGAAGCAGATCGCCAGGACTTGCTCCTGAGGTGCCTCTGGATAGATTCAAACCTCCAACCTTTCAGTTAGCAGCCGAGCATGTTAACCATTTTCACCACCTAGGTTCTCTCTGTGTATTTATTAGGTAAATTAATATCTTTAATTATATGACCTGATCAAGTCAGTTAGACTTGCTTTGGTTCAGTTATTTGCTCTGGAAAAATGTGATTAATAGCCTACTCACCTGAAAAATAGTTGATTGAAATAAACGATCTTCTAAAATTTCATTCAGGTCTAATTTCTATCATTCTGAGAATGTGGAAAATAATGCAGTCGGCCATCATTACTTAACTGAATGTTAAGTGTTCAAACTCACATAAAGTTCTGAATGAAAATTGCTTTCTCCCTGAAACAGATTGTTTTCCCATATTTCTCCAATTTACCTATCTAGGGCTACGATTAATTATGTTCAGTGGTGAGAATGACTTTACTCCCTTGTAAAATTCCTGCTGGCTGTGGCTGTTTCTGGCATCAGGACTGAGTTTGGCCTCTGGGATAATTTGGTGACACTTAAGAAATTAGTTATTTTTAATGATTTATTTAGAGAGGAAGAATAATGTACTGCAAAGAGTGGGAGTAAAGGGACATGGTTTATAGTCTTGGCTGTGTCAAAACATTTGCTGTGTTATCTTAAGCAAGTCATTTACTTTATCTTGGTCTCAAAGAATTAATCTATAAGATGAGTGTATTGAACTAAATAATGTTTAGGCTCCTTCACAACACTGAATTACCAGATTCCAGAAGTATACCAATAATAGAAGATAGTGACTTTAGTAGTCTGCATAATGACCACTGAAAGATGTAACGTTCTAATCCCTAGAACCTGTGGATATTACCTTATATGGTAAAGTTTTTGCAGATGTGCTAATTTAAGAATTTTGAGATGAGGAGATTATCCTGAATTATCCAGATGGGCCCTAAATAGCATAACATGTATCTTTATATGAATAGGCAATGGGAGATTAAGCACACACGGAAGGCAAAAGTGATATGACTCTGGAAGTCAAGAGAGAAATTGGAAGATGTAATGCTGCTGGATCTGAAGATGGAGGAGGGGGCCATACACCAAAGATTGTAGCTTCAGAAGCTAGAATAAGCAAGGAAAAAATTATTCCCTAGAGCCTCCATAGGAAGGGTGACCCTGCTAACACCTTGATTTTGGCCTAGTGAAACTGACTTTGGACTTCTGGCCCCCATAACTGTGAGAGAATAAATTTCTATTGTTTTATGCCACCAAGTTTATGGCATTTTTTTATAGCAGCCCTAGGAAACTAATACAGATTTTGGTACCAGGAAGTACGGTGCTGCTGTAACAAATGCCTAAAAATGTCAAAGTGGCACATTTTGAGGTACATGATGGAAAAAGCCTGGATTGCCTTAAACAGAGTGTTGATAGAAATATATACATTAAAGGTGCTTCTGAAATGATTTCAAAAGGAAATGAGCACAGTAGAGAAAGCCTATAGCATCTTAGAAAATACATATATACAGAATGTTGGCAGAAGAATGAATGCTAAAGATGCTTCTCATGAGGGCTCAGAAGGAAATGAGGAGCATGTTATTGGAAACTGGACAAAAGGAGATTCTTGTTATACAGTGGCAGAAAACTTAGCTGAATATGTGTCCTAAAGTTGTGTAGAAAGCACAGTTTGTAAGCAGTGAACTTGGATATTTGGCTGAGATTTCTAAGCAAAGTGGTAAAGGTGCAGCCTGGTTTCTTCTAGCTGCTTGTAGTTCAATCTAAGAGGGAAGAGATACATTGAGGAAAGAATTGTTGAACAGAAAGAAACCAGCACTGGATTATTTGGTAAATTCTCAGCCTATCCATATTGCAAGAGATGCTAATATTAGGAGATTCTCAGTTAGGAAAGCATGCTCTGGAGAGAAGGCCAAAGGTGTGGCTGACAACCTTATGATACATGGAAGAAATTAGGCATGTAGCACATGGATTCCATAAGTAATCTAGCAGGAGCCGGGAATAAAGATGAAACTATCCAGGAAAGATCTGCGTAGGACCCTCTTGTCCAATGGCACGAATCTCTGTGACATACATGAGAAACCCACAAGGTATTTGAGAATGCTGTACTAGCAGAAACTGGACTGCCAACTTGGACTGAAGGGGACACAGGAAAAATGAAGGAAAGCTGTCAGACTCCCAAAATCTACTGTCAGGAAACAGGAGGATAAAACTTCTCAGCTGCAAACAGTTGTCACTCTTCAAGAAAAGGTAAGATCATTTTGAACGCAGAGCTTTGTTCCCAGACTGTGGAGCCACAGGTGCAGAAGCAGAGGCTCTAGCTGTGGGTGCAGAGGGTAGAGCCACAGGCCCAGAGGGTGGAGGGTTGAGCTACAGAAGATTATTCCTAGGCCATGAAACCTACTAGAATTCACCCTGCTGGATTTCAAAATTGCTTGGGACCAGTGATCCAGTTCTTCCTTCCATTTCCCCCCTTTTGTAATGGAAATGTCTATAACTCTTTTGTATGTCTGCCCGGCCATTTTATTTTGGGAATAGATAAATTATTTTCTAGTTTCACAGGCCCAGAGGTAGGGAATCATTTTGCTCCAGGATGAATCATACTCAGAGTTTTACCCACACCTGATTCAGATGATTTAGATGATGTTATTTAAGTCTTTTGAACAGATGATATCCAGATGAGATTTTGGACTCAAGTTGGGGCTATAATTGGTTGGGATATTTGGGGAAGTTAGGATTAGGTGAATGTATTTTGTATGTGGGATGGGCATGAATATTTGGGGGCCAGAGGGTGGACTGTGGTAGGCTGAATAATGTCAATCCTAAAATGCCAGGTCCTAATCCCTGGAGCGTATGAACGTTACCCTATGTGGTAGAGTTTTTGCAGATGTAATTAAGTTAAGGATCTTGAGATGAGGAGGTTATCCTGAATTATCCAGATGGGCCCTAAATGCCATCACATGTGTCTTTATATGATTGAGGCAATGGGAGATTAGGCACACACAAAAGTCAGAAGGTGATGTGGTGGTGGAAGGAGAGATTTGAAGATGCAGTGTTCCTGGATTTGAATATGGAGGAAGGGACATGAGCCAAGGAATATAGCTCCAGAAGCTGGAAGAGGCAAGGGATGGATTCTCCCCTAGAGCTTCTGGAGGAAGTATAGTCGTACTGACACCTTGATTTTGGCCCAGTGAAACTGATGTTGGACTTCTGGCTTCTGGAATTGTTAGAGAATAAATTTCTGTTGTTTTATGCCACCAAGTTTGTTACAGCATCCCTAGGAAATTAACACAATAAGCTATGACAGCTTTATGTGGTCTTGATTAGGGATAATTTGCCCCCCAAAACACAGTATCTTATTGTAGAAAGAGCACTAAGCATGGACTCAAGTAGATGTAGGTTCCAACACTGTATCCACCTGTTATTTGTTGTGTTTCCTGAGATAAGTTTCTGAGCCTCTGATTCCCCATCTGATCTGTGAGGATTAAACAAAATAATTTATGCAGAAGCATCTAGCAAAGTACTAGGCTTACAATGTTACCTCAAATTTTAGTTGAATTTATAGTGATCAAAAATTTAAATGGCTACATATTTGAAAAATGTGGTTTAAAAGTATATGTAGCTTATTTGTGCATAGTACCTTGACATGCTAGACACAATAGCAAGTATCTTTAATTGTCTGTTAAAGACCTATCTATAAAGATCTGTTTTCCCATTGGGTATAAGGCTAATCTAACTGGCTTAATGGGTGTTCCCTTTCTCTCCATGGATTTTACAGTCACTCTCCTGAAGATGTGTGCTAAATCTATGGGAATGTAAGCTTCTATTTAAAGAGGCCTTTTTATAGTTAAGGGTGATAGAGGACCCATTTAATGAATGGATAATTAATGCAATTAAAATGTCATTAGGTAAGTGATACTTTCTGAAGGATGTTTTAAGTGTTTAAGTATATGGAAGGTACTGTACATTTGCTGTTCTTGAAACTAATACCTTGTGTCACCTGTGTTCTCTATGGATGGAATTCATAAAACATACTATGTTTAAGACTTGCACATCTCAAAATGCTCCCATTATAGTACAACTCTCCTAAAATTTATCATCACAATTGTTTATACCACTTAAAATTTTAAAGCCTGGAAAAAAGCATGATTCTAAAATGAGTCTTTCCGCTTACTGAGAATTAGTTTCTCTCACAGTACTAGGTGCTATGAAGTTGTAGACAGTAGATAAATATTTTGTTTTTATGTCTTAGGCTAATGGGGCTTTTGCCAAGCTGGGGCTGACAGTGACATCTCCTGATGTAAAGTTTTATGAAGCTTATTCTTTTTTCTCCTTAACACTCATTGTCAACTGAGTTGTGGGGCTGTAGTGATTTCAGAAGAGAGGTATGGTGGTGATGCGTGGAAAGTCGGCTGCAATTAGGAGTAGGACTCCGGTGCAAGGAAACTGAGTAATAAAAACAGTCCAGGATGACCTTGAGCACAGTGGTGAGGCTCACCTAGGGGTGAGGATCAATCCTACCATGCCTGGCAGCACTCAAAAGACTTTTACTTCTATTCTCTGAAGCCGGGCAAAGTAGCATAGATGCATCCAAATGAACAGGAGGTTTCTGAACCTTTCCTACTAATACAGTGGCCATAGACAGTTGTTTTAGTCTGAGATCCATTCCTTACTCATTTCACTTAATGAAGATAGGATTTCTGCTAACAAGCACTTAGAAAAAAGGTTTAGAGCAGAAGATTTGAAATAGGTAATAAGACAGTATTTTTTAATGTTGGGTCTGTGGACCACATGATCAGAATGAACTAGGTTGCTTGCTCAAAATGTACTCCTACCATTTCTTAGATTGGCTGTGTAGGAAATCTCTATTTTCCTGTGTTGATTATGGAAAATGTTTTGAGGCAGTTCAGTTTTAGTCAACTTATAGATTCTTAATTTGCCATCCAGAACTATTGCACAGAGGGAAGGACGGGGAAGATAAGAGGTGCACAAACAGCAATCTGCATTTTAATAAACACCCCCAAGTAATTCTCAATGCCAACTAACCTCTAAGAAACAATAAAATTAAGGGTGACACTAAGTTAAGTATGGAGGTGACAGGAGAAAAGGCCACTACATCAACAGGTGCTTTGAAATTGTGATAATATGAAAAAGTTGGCAGAATGGATTGCATATACATATTCCCTGTTTGCAGATTTTCCATTTTTGCACACATTTTGGGAAAAGGGAAAGTGTTAGTACATTCTGTAAAGAGGAAGAAATTTTTAAAGTAAGTTAAAATGTATGCTAATGCTCAAATATTCTCTGGTTGGTGCCAGATGTTTTCTGATAAATCTGAGATTAGGTAGGTCAGTTTTCAGTTCATTGTTTTAAGTATATGAGTGCATCTGTGTTAAATCCGGGGCGGGGGTGGGGGAGAGGAAGGAGGGAGAAGATGTGATATCTATCTACAGTTTTCTGTTCTCGGTGTCAGCGTGCTCCACCACTGCTATTTATGAGGAGGCGTCAGGGATGTTATACCAAATAACAATTGTGTAAACAAACTTCTAGAGATACAGGGCTCCTCCCAACTTTTTTTTTTTTTTTTTTTTTAATTGAAACCACAGGAATTTGTGTATGAGTGCTTCTAATCCCAAGAGTGCTGACAAGAACCTAGCCCTCAATGTGATCACTTGAATTTGTAGCACAACTTCCAAAGCTGGAAGCCTGATGAAGAAAAATTGATGACATTCCGTCATTTCATCTCAACTCTCTTTTAAAACTCAAGCAGCTTCATTGAGAGGAATTGCTGTTTATTGTGAGGGATTCCTTCTTTTAGTTATGGAAATTACTTGAATTTCAGTTCCTGTATATGTAAATATCCTTCTCAGGTGATTGGCCTGACTCTAAAATAAAAGCTGTTGCTGTGTCCACCTCGGGTGGTCATGAATATGCAAATTATAGGCTCCTTTCTAGCGTCAGTGGCATTTTTTTATACCTAGAAGAGAAACCGAGTATAAGATTAAATCCTATTTAAATCATGGAAGATCTGTAAGTAATCGAGAGTATGAATCTGGAAACATTAATAAAGAATTGGCAACACGTAGCACACCCTCTGATACATCTGTGTTTCCCTAAATGTTTCTTTTTGTATATTATTTATTTGTACTAAAGGCTTCAAACTCATTTAATAAGATTAGTCAGAATATGTTCAGCTGAGTTTAGTAGTGTGTAACCACTGACATTGACCATAATTTATTAGTCTGAGATGGTTACTGTACTGACATAAAATAATGTAGTAGGGTTTTTCAAAGTCCAAAAAGATTTTGTGGAGGTTTGAAATTTGTGATATCCTGCAGTGCTATGAGACACTCGACCGAATGCATTTTTGCCCTAGTGTTCTGTGCTTTAAGGAAGGCATCAAATTATTTCAACTATTAAAGAACTGCCCACTGCTGACTTTATTCACCAGAGAAATGCCATCATCAATTGTCAGATTATTCTCCTTTTCATGAAAATGATTATAGAATAAAAGCATGCTGTCTATGATCCAGACCATCCACCCGTCCTATGGCTTTGTTCAGTGACTGACACTCCAATTGAATTCATAAGCTTTTCAACTCGTGACAGATGATATTTTGTGATGAAGAAATAGTAGATCTGGGGACTAGAAAGAGGAAAATTAGAGCTTGGGATAAGTTGTGTTATTAAATTTATTCTTATATTGTATTAAAAACCAGCGAAGAATTCAGCAATATCATTTCTTCAATATCTTAGATTGACTATAGAGGAAATCCTTTTTTTCCTATGTTGATCATGGAAATGTTTTCAGGCAGTTCACTTTTAATAAACTTATGGATTCTTCATGTGCCATTGTTTTAATCATTTTGGATATCAGCAGAATCCATTGAATAGACAGGTAAAGATTTTTTGAAAGGAATACCAAGGCTATTAGAAGGCACTGAATAATTGATGTAAATTGGATGAATGAGCTAGACTACCGATATCTAGCTCCGTGGTTTTAGATACTATTTCAGCTCTGTTTCCCGAGAGGGATCGAATAATAATAATAACTAATAATACTGAATTATTGTTGTTGTTGTTAGTTGCCATTCAGTTGGCTCCAACTCAAGGTAACTTTATGTCCCGGAATGAAACATTGCCTGGTCCTGCACTGTCTTCTTTATCATTTGTAGTTTAGAGTCCATTGTTGTGGCTATTAGCGAATGCTTAGTTCATCCTAAATTCTTCACATGTGTTCTCATTTAATCTTCACAACAACCCTAGGGAATGGATACTGATGTTATCCCATTCTACAGATGGAAAAATTTGAAACCATAAAGAGACTTCGTTAACTGAAGTCTTATAGCTAATACAGGTGGAGCTAGAATTTGAATACAAGTAGTTGGTATCTCCAGTCACTTAATCACTATGCTTTTGTACCCTTCAATAAGATACAGCTAGTCTAATTTGAAGTCCTTTAGTCAAGCGGAGGCAAATTGAGTATTATGATACATTGGCAAACTAAATCCTATGGCTAGAGGAGCCTTATATCATAATCTATGCTTTCTTGACTAGACTTTGCCTACATAAAGACCAAAAAATATCTCTCCTTGGCATCCACATATTTGTGCCTGCAGCTGCAAAAAACTGGCACCTGAATATTTTTAACTTGGTACTTACAATGGCTAAAAAAGAGACAGACAGAACTGTATGCACTTTTCCAATAGTAACCTTTTTAAAGAATGATAAAATGAAAATCTATTAAAATAAAGCTTTAAAATAGGAATTTCCTTTTCTATCATTTCTTTTAGACTGAAATTCCTTATGTCATTTATTTAATATCAAAGATGATAACTTTTGACCTCCTCACATATGAGGAGAAAACATTTATTTTGTTTTCTTCCAGTTTGAAAAATACTTGTCTTGATTCCAAACTGCCTGGAGACATAATCTTTCACTAAGAAAGCAAAATTTTAAAAGAAGTTTACTTAGAATGTCTGATCTTTTCCCTTTCATTTGATTTCCCCATAGTTCCCAAGTTCAAGACTTGCAGTATTATCTTTATTAAATAAAGCATTTCACATTAAACTCCCACATCTACATGTAAGCATTTCTAATTCCAAATGATAGCTTAAAAGTGATTTGAATATTATATCAAATAAAAGATTTATTTCCCCATTTTTGTAAATGCCTTTCCTAATGAATTTTAACCAAACTAACATAGAATCAGCTTTTGACATACCTCATGCTAATGGCAGATTTGCTTTTTGCTTTTGAAGGCGAATTGATATTCACAAATCATATGTCACAAGCCACTAAAAGTGTCAGAATCCCACAGCAGGCCCTTGGTGGTTTGTTAATCTCTCCTGTTTAAATGAAACAGACTAATTCACTTAAATATAATGAAAGCCATGCCTGCTGCAGCCCAGTACTCAAAGAGTGTCAGCCCGTGCAAGTCCTGCCTTCTTTCTTCACCTCCTTCTTTCCTGGCTCTGACAATTAAACGTGAAACTAAGAAGCACTGATTTCCTTAATGTTGCCATGTCTGAGTTATTTCAGATGTCACATATGTGAAAAATGTAGAATGCTTTTTTTTTCCTTTTGCATTGAAAATATATACAAGCTTGTGTCCCTGTCTACCTCTCACCATTGTTCTCATCAAAGCATAAAAGATAAATCGGGATGTTAAATGGAGGGGCCAGATGTATAAATAACCTTTTGCCCTCATTATTCTAATTGGCTACCATTAGGAAGAGGGAGGTAAAAGTAAAATAGTACAAAGTAGAAAATAATTGATACAGAGGTGAGAGAGTGAACTTTTAGATCGGATTGGCTAAAATCTTGGAATATTATAATCAGAATGATAGAACAGTTTCAAAAGGACCAAATCAAAGATGATTGGTATAATACTAACGAGAGGAAAGGAAAGAATTCATCTCAATTCCGTGCACCCCAAAATTGTTAAACTGTGGTCATTTGGGCCCAAGCTACATTATTGCTTAACATTTCTCATATATGCATTTATTTTTGTACTTTGAAGGAAGAACCAAATGTTCCATGATTCTTACTGCCCAAATACACATAATTCACACTTTGGCTAATTGTGTTTCTAGTTAGCAGATTTCCTCGCTTATGTTTTGTTTTACTTTGTTTTTGTTTTCCTTTTAATAGCTTTAGCTACATGTGATTCTCCACTCTGAAACTGGCTGCAGTATGTAGTGAGGTTAGAACTTCCTATCAGGTACCTTAGTGACAAAGAAAGGAACCTAGGACTGGAACGAAAACTCCCTAGAATGAAATAGATTTTTGCTCTCAACATATGTCTTAATCAAGGCATAGAGACATAAGAGTGAAAATCTGGAATTAGGACGTTTAGGGGGAAAAAACAATTTTCATTGCAAGCATACTGTACATGTTAGTCATGGCTCAGTGTGGAGTAGGAATTTTATGGAGCAAGAAGGGGGAGGTGCAAGAAGGTTTTGAGTTTCCTTTTAAATGTATTTTTAAAATAGCATTACAGAATCAGGATTTATGAAGAAAGGAAGATAATAACAAAAAAGAGAGAATTTTTTTTTTCTTGACAAATTATTTGAGAATTGAATTGACCACCAGGAATGGGGCATGAAGAGACCAAAAGGAGGTGACTGACAGAAGAGTTCCAGAATGTGGCAACGTCTGGAATCCTACAAGACAACCTACCAAAGTCTGCTGACAGCTAATCTTGGCGTATAAAGTATGATTGGAGGTCTTAGGTATGGAAGGAACATTTGGAGGTCAATTTAGGTCACCTCCAATCTCTATCCACAAACCGCACTCTTTGTTGTTTAGAGATCTCCCACCTACACTGCATTTTGTGGACAATACTCATCGTTATTGTGGAATCTACAGTACTCATTAATAGCCAATTCTAGTGTTTGGCTCTAATGTCTAGAAATATGCTAAAAATGTTAACTCGGACCTCTGCTTCTCTAATTTTAGCTTATTCCTTCTCGATTTCTCCTCAGCAAGCATGGGAAATAGTTGAGTCTAAGTAACCTACTAAAATCTGTACATTTTCAATGTAAATAACATTCACACAGATAATAATATTACCAGACTTCTACCCTGATTTCCTTGACTCAAAAGGATTCATATTGTGACTCAACTCATTTGGATACTTTGTTTGGTTTACAAAATACGTTTACATGTATGATCTTATTTGGCTGTCACAAAAGCTCTGTCAATTAGGCAGGGTGCAGGGTAATATCTTCCTAACATATGTGAGAAAACTAATCTTTTCCTGTGATTTCTAGTTAATGTTCTTTCCACTGCACTATTATATTTCTCCTAAACCAAACCTGTTGCCATCAAGTTGATTCCGACTCATAGCGACCCTACAGGACAGAGCAGAACTGCTCCACAGGGTTTCCAAGGAGTGGCTGGTGGATTCGAACTGCCGACCTTTTGGTTAGCCGCCAAGCTCTTAACCACTGTGCCACCAGCATTTTTTTTCACCACTGCAGTATTGACATTTTGGACCGGATAATTCCTTGCTGTAGGGTGCTCTCTCTGTATATAGTAGGATGTTTAGCACCACCCCTGATTTCTACCTACTAGATGACAGTAGCAACTCTCCCCAACTGTGACAACAGAAAATGTTTCCAGACATTGTCATAGACCATAAATTGAGAGATTGACAACCTGATCACATCTGGGAAGTAACTATTAAATTATTGTTAGGTAGTGTGAGATTCTCTAAATGTAAGATGTGTACCTTCCTATTAATATACATAGGATTGCTAAATTAGCATCTTTTTAAATTCTTTTTTACAACTTGGGTTTTTTTTTATTTTATTGTGTTTTAGGTGAAAGTTTATAGTACAAATTAGATTCTCATTCAAAAATTTACACACAAGTTGTCTTGTGACATTGGTTGCAATCCACCCATTGTGTCACCACTCTCCCCTTTCCCTTTCCACCCCGGGTTCCTTGATTACAGGTTCCTCTCGTCCATTTGCTTTGGGGCAGGTGTTGCCTATTTGGTCTCGTATACTTGATTGAACTAAGAAGCACATTTCTGATGTGTGTTATTGTTTGTTTTATAGGCCTGTCTGATCTTTGGCTGAAAGGTGAACTTCAAGAGTGGCTTCAGTTCTGAGTTAGCAGGGTGTCTGGGGGCCATAGTCTGGGGTCTCCTCCAGTCTCTGTCAGACCAGTAAGTCTGGTCTTTTTGTGTGTGTGTGTGAATTTGAATTTTGTTCTACATTTTTATCCCACTCTGTCTGGGACCTTCTATTGTGATCCCTGTCAGAGTGGTCAGTGGTGGTAGCCAGAAACTATCTAGTTCTTCTGGGCTCAGGCTGGTGGAGGCTGTGGTTCATGTGGTCCATTAGTCCTTTGGACTAATATTTTTCTTGTGTCTTCGGTTTTCTTCATTCTCCTTTGTTCTGGATGGGATGGGACGAACAGATGTATCTTAGATGGCCGCTCGCAAGCTTTTAAGACCCTAGATGCTACTCACAAAATAGGACGCAGAACATTTTCTTTATGAACTATGTTAGGCCAATTGATCTAGATATCCCCTGAGACCATGGTCTCTAACCCTTAGCCCTAGTAACTCGGTCCCTTAAGGTGTTTGGATATGTCAAGTTGTGCTGACTTCCCCTATGTTGTGTGTTGTCTTTCCCTTCACCAAAGTTAACACTTATCTACTGTCTAGTTAGTAATTTTCCCTCACTCACCGTCCCCTCTCTCATAACCATGAAAGATTGTTTTTTCTGTGTGAACCTTTTCTTGGATTTCTATAATAGTGGTCTCATACGGTATTTGTTCTTTTGTGATTGACTTATTTCACTCAGTGTAATGTCCTCCAGATTTATCCATGTGAGATGTTTCGTGGATTCATTATTGTTCTTTATCGTTGTGTAGTATTCCATTTAATTAGCAACTTTTTAAACCATTGTGCCCATGCATTCTCAGAGGATCTAGTTCCTTCTTTTAATAGTTCTAAGACCTTTAGTTTCACATCCTAAAGTAATTTCCCTTCCTTTCTTTTAGAAAGAGCCGCAGTAAAAAAATGTTATTTATATTTCCCTTTTTCTTAAAAGTTTTAATTGCAAAAGAAGAAAACATAATTTAGGTGAGTTGGGAAGTCTCTTAGCCATGCAAGCCTTGCCGGTTGTGAGGGTCTGAGCTCTGAAGTTTTATGATGTTTTTGCCGTGCTCCCTGAAGCTGTGAGCTGCAAATTTATGCTGAAATATGTAGTGACTTCTATAATGCAATACAAATATAAGAAAGTCAAGTTAATTACCAGTGGCTAATTTGTTGCCTCATATCCATACAGTGTGGTTCAAGACTATCACATTTCTGTAGCTGTGCATATGTAAGAGAGCTGAGGAGACAAACTATGAAGGAAAATGTTTCTGGGGTGGCCAAGAAAATAATTAACGGAAAAAAACAATTAAGGATTCTCATAGGCCAAAAGGGAATCCTTAATTATTAGGCTCAGTGGCTAAGAAAGAGCTCAGCTGCTAACCAAAAAGGTCAGCAGTTTGAATCTACCAGTCACTCCTTGGCAACCCTATGGGGCAGTTCTCTGTCCTATAGAATTGCTATGAGTCGGAATTGACTGGATGGCAACAGTTTTTTTTTTTTTTTTTAATAGGCCAAAAATACATACAAAATTGTGAGTGATTTCAAGTGGATATGTAGTCAGTGGCACCCTACCCTCTTAGGTAAAAATAAATTTCTTAGTGACATAGAACAAACAGCAGTTTACCTTTTGAAAAGAGAGTTTTATTAATCGACTGAAGAAGATACTGTCATTGACCAACCTTTCAGCTATTCATTCCCTATTTGCCATTTAAATTTTTACTGGAAAGCCACGAATCCTTCAAGCTATATTTTCCCTTTTTAACAAACATGTTTTCTCTGGTGCTACTTGTGTGTTTAAGATATTTAGTGTGAAACCCTAAACTTTGTAAAACTTGCTTGGCCCAAAGTTCTCACAAAATATTTAGAGCAACCAAGCTTTCTTTGAAATGTCTTCAAACCTTTCAGTCTGCATGTTTAAAATTGCTATTGATTTTAAGAATGCCTGATACCTGAATCTTGCGAGTTCTCTGTCACTACAATTTTATTTCCTTATGAAAGGTTAAAGTCTCATCTTCATTACTTCTATCTACCCGAGTATTCCACATGTTAGTTACTAGAAGGGATTTTTCCTGGTGACATTTGCAATTAGCTATCAGAAGAGAATTATGTTTAATTGATATTCAAGAGTTGCTTTGTTAATGCAGGTTTTCACTTAAGGTGTCATGGTCTTTTGTATTATAAGTTGAAGAAGTGTATTATGGTGCAAAAAACAATCAAAATTTAGAGATCTGAGATAATTAAAACACAATGTTTTTTATAATATGTAATTTCTAGGTAAACTGTATTCATCTGTTATTTTTCCCCAAAATGAAACTCCAGAAAAATGAGTCGGAATCGACTCGATGGTAATGGTTGGGGACGGGGCGGGAGGGGGGGATGGAATATTAGAAAAGTTACAGAGCCCACTTATCTAGGAGTACATCCATTATTCACTAAATATTTATTGAGTATCTACTACATTCCTGGTCCTGTGAAGTATTTTTGGGACAACAAAATGAACAATTTGCTGCCTCACACAGGGGACTCACAGCCTAGAACCAGAGGTAGACACATAAACAAATAATTGTATAGCATATTAAGTGCTAGAATAGCAGAACAATGGAGGCACAGAAAGGGAGAGGAGTTAACCCTACCTAGGTCTGAGTGTTTTGGGTGGGGAGCGCTCGGTTGACTCATGTGAATTCAAGTTTCTCCAGCAGGGAATCTTTTTATAAGTGTATAAAGGATATATAGAATACGTACAAGTGATTAGGGACATTGTGAGTACATAATATAAGGGCAGATGGGATTGAAACAATTTGGCATATTTAGGGAACCACAACCTCTGTTTATTCTCTAACATATAGTATCCACTGAGTACTCTGTAGGATAGAAAACATGACAAAATGCATACAAGACCAGCATCTGTAAACCATATTTGTGTTGTCAAATATAAGGAAATATAGGAATAGCCATTGTCTGCTGGGTTATAGGAGCTTTATAGACGTACTTAATTAATCCTATGAAAAATAATATGGAACAGGTGATCTTACCTCCATTTTTTTGGGGGGGAGAATTAAAGGGTAACTTGTATAAATTGGAGCCCTAGTGGCTCAGCGATTAAGAGCTCCAGTGAGCTATGGCTGCTAACCAAAAGATCGGCAGTTCGAATCCACCAGCCCCTCCTTGGAAACCTGGTGGTGCAGTTCTACTCTGTCCTATAGGGCTGCTATGAGTCAGAATCGACTCAACCACAATGGGTGGGTTGGGTTGTATAAGTTGACAAGGACTATATAACAGCCATGATGCCAATGCCAAGCTAAGCCTGCTTGATTCCAATCGTTATGGAATATTGTCTCTTGTCTACGTATTTTATCTGGTTTATCAAACCAGTCCAAACCAAACCAAACCAAACTCGTTGCCCTCAAGTGGATTCTGACTCATAGTGACCCGATAGGACAGAGTAGAACTGCACCATGGGGTTTCTAAGACCATAACCTTTACAAAAGCAGATTGCCACATCTTTTTCCCATGGAGTAGCTGGTGGGTTCAAACTAGTGACCTTTCTATTAGCAGCCCAGGGCTTCAACCATTGTGCCACCAGGGCTCTGTCACAGAAGGTATAAAGGCATGGAATTCATTTGGGCAAAATAAACACAGATCACCTTTCTGGTAAAGGGAGCAATTGGAAGAGTTGTAGGAGGTGGCTTTGTGTGTATGTGCATTTGAGAGATACGTTTTTTTTTTTGGAAATGTAAATGAAATGGAATGAGAAACGGTATCTAGGTGCTTAGGAAACGGAGACCATAAAACTGCTGAACAGCCAAACCAAAATCAGTGAAAATTTTCAGGCAAACTTACAGAAAATATCAAATACAGATTTATTAAGTGCAACATCGTAATGAGTTTGTAAAGCACAAAGAATCTGTGGAAGCCCAATGTTTCTAAGTCTTGCCAGACTATGCAAAGCAGACTTCTCTCTCCTCCCTGGCTCAGCTCCTAAACAGAGCTATTATCTGGGGAGATAATTCCAGATGCTCTGACCCCTTCCAAATTCTTATTTGATGATCAGTCATCTGGAGTAGAACCCCGGGTCCCCATTGGGCTTTCAGATTGATGCACCAAGATTTTACTCTCCTAATTAACACTGTGGGTCATCCACATGCACCCAGTAGTTCTTGGAGACTGTCAGACTCTTCAATCTATGACATTGCCCCTGGGGAGGAAAGGGATGGGTGGACCCCTTGAGTGGCCTTCGAATGCCTCAGCATTAAAATAGAAGGCTCATATGAGTGTATGAAAAATCTCAGCTGTTATTTCTACAACTTGAAAATTTTTTGAACTCAGACAGCAATAAACTACAAGCTAAGAAGACCGAGGGCACTTCTGTGGGGGCAGCAGAAGCTGCTTTTAGCTGAACTAGCAAACCTTCTGATTGTCATCATTCCAGTCAAGGTTTCAACAGTGAAGAATAATCTTGACACAGCATTGCCTCAGCAAGGCAACTCTTTTCTTGGAAAGTTTTTATTATTGCTTGTAAGTGTATAGAATATCTTTTAATACAGACATTTCAGGGCACTTTGGTTTGTGTTCTATTTTGGGTTGATGAGATAACTAGGAGGACATTCATTCACAAAAGTTAGAAGTTGAATTAGGGAAATTAGGGAAATTGCCCATATTTTTAGTAACAGTGGGCCTCCTTAGAAGATCCGAATCATGAAATACGTTATTAAGACAATACTTTCTATATAAGTTCATGACATTAATTTTTTTTTTTTGGCAATCAATCAGTTGCTATTGGGTTGCTAGTGGGATCTTGCTGCTTCTGATAATAATATTAAATAATGATATTTAATTAAATAATAATATTAAATATTTAATATTATTATTAAGTAGTAATAATGATTGTCACCAGGTGCTGCCAACATAAGTACCTGGAAGCATAAGATAAGGAGGCATAAGATTAAAGCTCCTGTGCTTGAGAGTCTTTGCAATTTAATTTAGGAGACAAGGCAGGTATTATATGAATAAATGCCTATAAAAATTTCTAACTGTTGAGTACAAATGGAATGGTGTATAAAATCAATACAGAGGCAGGTGTCATGAAGGTAGGAATTCAGTAGATGCTGTTTGAGAGAGAAGCAGGCAAACTAGAGAAGTGGCTCAGGAAATTCATTGTGGTGTCAATGGCTTACCTTATAAATTTGGCAAAGGAGCCCTGGTGGCACAGTGGTTAAGCTTGACTGCCAACTGAAATGTCAGTGGTTTAAATCCACCAGCTGCTCCTCTGGAGAAAGATGTGGCGGTCTGCTTCCCTAAAGATTACAGCCTTGGAAAGCCTATGGGGGCAATTCTGTTCTGTCCTATAGGGTTGCTATGACTGTACTCGAGGGCAATAGGTTATAAATGTGATTCGTGTGTTCAGGGATCAAGGACCAAATTCTTGTAGCTGAATGAATGGTTGCCACCAGGAAGGGAGGGCAGGAGCAGATTAGCTAGAAAAACTAAATAGGCATATCAAAAGCCATCAGAGGATCTCAGACATCAGGCTAAGAAGGAAAACTCAGTTAACATATTAAATGTCCTGCCTTTCAGAACTACTTTTCTTGAATGGAGTATATTTTAAACAATTAAATGACATCTGTTTTAATTAAAAATGGTTCTTATATGAGTAAGATAATGCCATTTCACAGTGGAATAATGAGTTGTAAGATTTGGACTTCAAAATTCTCCAAGTGAGTCTTGGCAAAAGCCATACCATGATGTCATGGTATGTCATTATGAGCCAAAGTGTTGAAAACTGGTCAATGCAAAGCCTTTTTGTGGCTTTCAGGACTATGAGAATTATGGGATAATTTAATGAGTATATCTTAAAAACAAAAACAAAAACAAACCTGTTGTTGTCAATTCTGACTCTTAGTGACCCTATAGGACAGAGTAGAACTGCCCCATAGGGTTTCTTAGGAGTGGCTGGTGGATTTGAACTGCCAACCTTTTGGTTAGCAGCCTGAGCTCTTAACCACTATGCCACCAGGGCCCCAGGTATCTCTTAAGGTTTATAAAAGTATATAGATTTTCTAACAGTGTGACTCAGTCCAGAAAGTTGGCATTTTCTAAACAATCACAGGGTTAAACACAGACCACAAATTTTCAAGATGGGAATAGGTTTTCCAGCCTTGCCAAATTCGGCCACCATTCCCTAGCTATCACAAAGTACTTTGGGAACTGAGGGGCAAAATATTAAACGATTTAGCAGTTTCTGCAATATATAAATGATTTACATGTGTTGTTGTATTCATTCCCTACAATGTACCAGTGAGGAAAGTGTCATTATCTCCATTTTATAATTGGGAAAAATAAGATTTTGACATGTTAAGTCAGTTTACTGAAGTTACTCAGTTAATAAATGTCCAATTTATGACATTGACCAAGTCTCTCAGAATGAAAAATTCAATCTACAATACTCTCCCTCCAATTCAATCTGTAGGATTGGCCCAGAAATGACTTATCTAACCCAGACTTTCCTCTCCCAGGTAATGTGAAGGTTTTGTGATGCTGTAATTTCCCTGAAAAGCTGCACAGTGACAAATGCCAGGTAGAATAATTAAGAATTGTTTTCCCTATGGAGTTCCAGAATAGCGTATGTCAGTATCTTTGAATATGCATCTAATTTTTGCAATACTATCTATCCAGTGAGATTTGAATCAACTGGTGATGCAGTGGTTAAGCACTCAGCTGCTAACCAAAAGGTCGGCGGTTCAAACTCACCAGCCACTCATGGGAGAAAAATGTGGCAGTCTGCTTCCATAAAGATTACAGTCTTGGAAACTCTATGGGCAGTTCTACCTGTCCTATAGGGTCACTGTGAGTTGCAGTCAAGTCGATGGCGATGGGTTTGGATTTTTGGTATCTATCCAATTTGTGTCAATGTAACTTTTCTTTACAAAATTCTTATGCCAAGATGCGCAAGTTGAAAATATACATAATAGCAAGAAGAAAACCCTCAAGACTTCATTAGTACATAAACTAAATATCAGCACTCTGCAAGGTAATGCAGGTGGTTTTAAAAAAGTGCAAGATGGCACTCTGCCTTTAAGAGACTTAGAATCTTAGGAGGCTCACATGGGATGTAAGATTGCATATAATCAACTGCTGAAAAGGCTTGAGCCTTTGTGCACACCAAGGTTTAAGCATGTGTGTATTGCATCATACAGAAAACAAATGTACTTACAAAAGCAGAGAGTCTTTTCTGGACAGTGTTATTCTGAGATATTCTGTTTTGGGAAGCTAATCCTATTAATTACTTAATTTCCATTTTTTTCTTGGCTTTTAAAATAGATATATCAATTTACGATATAATGTACTATCTGTTAGTGTTGTCATGGGTTGAGCATGTACCATCAAAACTGATGTGTGGAGATAATATGCACCACATGGTTTCTTACTGTCTATATGTCTGGCTTTAATCACAGATTCTTCATGAAATGTTGCAATCCTGGAGTGAGCTAGCTGTTAGATTCTTCTGGCGTATGGGCTGTGGATTATAGGTGAAACTACATTGCAAGGCTACTAAGGTTAATTATGTCTGAAAGTTTCCAGTACAATCCACATCAGTTGACACTCTGTGCATACTACATAAACAATCTGGAGGGAGATAGCTGTCTGTGTTCTATAATGTCCCCCGGTTTTTTAGAGCTTCTGACTCAAATAACCCTTCTGCTTTATTTAATGTATGCTTAATCAAATGTGCACTTAATAAGGCCAAATAATTAAGAGCCAAGAGGATAAAAATCTTGACTATAAAGTTGGAATTAACTCAGTGACAATGGGTTTGGTTTGGGTTACCTCTAGAAATAGTTCTTTTTTTTTTTTTTAATTTGTGATAGAATATATATAACAAAACATTTGCCATTCAACCATTTTTCCATGATATTAGTTACATTCACCATCTTGTGGAACCATCACCACTATCTGTTTGCAATTTTTTTCATCACCATTAACAGAAACTCAGTGCCTCTTAAGCAATTACTTCCCTTTCCCCCACCCACCCAATTCTGGTAACCACTAATAAATTTTGGCCTCTGTGCATTTGCCTATTCTAAATATTACATATAAGTAGGATCATATAATATCTGTCTTTTGTATCAGATTTATTTCACTCAGCATAATGTTTCCCAGGTTCATCCGTGTTGTGGCATGTATCAGAACTTCATTTCTCTTTATGGCTGAATAATATTCCATTGTATGGGTAAAGCATGTTTTGTTTATCCATTCATCTGTTGATGGACATTTGGGGTGTTTCCACCTTCTGGATATTGTGAATAGTGCTGCAGTGTACATTGGTGTACACGTATCTGTTTGTGTCCCTGCTTTCAAGTCGTTTGGATATATACCTAGGAGTGGAATTGCTGGATCACATGGTAATTCTATGATTAACTTTTTGCAGAACCACCAGAAGAATTCTTAATTTAAGATGATGGAGCCCTGGTGACGTAGTGGTCAAAAGCTTGGCTGTTAATCAAAAACTTGGCAGTTTGAATTCACCAGCTGCTCCTTGGGAACCATATGGGGCAGTTCTACTCTCTTATAGGGTCGCTATGAGTCAGAATAGACTCGATGGTAATGGGTTTGGTTTTTTTTTTCTGTATCCCAAGACAGAAGTCCATTTTTTTGTATCCCAAGACAGATGTTTATCCAGAGTGTCAAAGCACGTGGTGCAGTGCAGTGCTGGGAGCCATCGCAACCTGCAATCGTTTTATAAAGAAATTAGTCAATGAACATGGGTTAATAATCTTCTCCCTTGGGTATGTTATGTCTTATGCATTGGAACTTTTGTCTTGTGCAAGCCTCCTAATTCTCAATGAGCCACAGTCCTCTTACCCGTAACACTCTTTCTGCTCTTAAACAAAAGGAAGGTAGAAAAACCATTTGTACCCAGTAGTCCAAGGTGATCTGGAAATGCCTTTGCCTGCCATAAAGCCTCCTGACTGTCTCTGGAGTAGACTAGTTCCACTTTCCTCACATCAGCTCTGCTTCATCATCTAATAATGTGGTGCATTTAGTAAGTTCTGGAGGAAATAGAGTGAAAGGTATATTCCTACAGGGTTTCCTAACTACCTCTGTGGCAGAAAAGATTGGGAAGTTTTAGAGTCACAGTTACCGTGTATGTAAAAAGGCACTGTATTTGGTTATAAAGAGAAATCTACATTCACCAAGCTGTTGACAAATTTTGCCCCAAATTGGCATTTTTGTTACTAAATTACCTAAGCACCTCAAAAAAGATAAGGCAAAATACCATAATGGCTAAAAACATGGAGACACTGGATAAGATGCTGAGTTTGGATCTTGGCTTCACCATTTATGAGTTGTGTGACCTCGACAAGTTACAGAACCTCACGTGCCTGGTACTGTCAGTAAAACGTGGATACTAATAGCACCTTGTGATCTACTTCCAAAAAATCAGGCATTGAAAACCCTATGGAGCAGAGTTCTCCTCCGACACACATGGGTTGTCATGAGTTGGAAGTGACTCCATGGCAACTGTTTTTTGTTTTATTTTAAAAGCACCTAACTCAATAAGGCTCTTATGTTGGTTAAAAGGCTTGATATGTGTTACCTGGTAAATGATAAACAGAACTTCACCTGCAAGTTCTCAATTCCTTCTATTTTCTGATATCAGCTTCATTATTAGTTGTTTACATATACCTCAATTTTTATATCTGTAAACTAATGGGGGAAAAAATAAAACCTCACAAAAATGACGAAGTAACTATATTTTTGTCCTGGTCCCAGCACTGGCTACCTGTGTATCTCTGTGCAATTACTGGATATTTTGAGATTCAGGTTTCCTCAGCTGTAAACCAAGGTGGTTGAGGTAGATTACTTCCATGGCCGCTTTCAGGTCTGACATCCAATTATTCTAGCTCTAGGGTTTTGTTGTTGGTAAACCAAAATACCTCACCATGTTTTCGAATTGCATTTGAATTTTTTTTTTCATAAAAGCTTAGGAAATTAAAAAGGTAGTGACAGTGATCTAAATGTCACCCTGTCCTACAAACATATATTTTTTTTCTTGGTAACAATCCTTTTTCCAACAGTTTGGCAGCTGGAGTAGGAAGAAGCAATACATTAGATTTTAGAAAGCAAAGTATATTGGTGGGGGAAAGGGTTGGAAGGTCACCCGGTTAGTCTGAAGTGTGTGATTCTCTTCTCTCTCACCTCATTCTTGCTTCTTCAGAGTAGCAGTTGGGTAACACTGCATCGGTTTGATAAGCCTCCCTTGCCCTTCCTAACAACTAAAACCATCCTGGACACCTTTTCATGGACACTCCCTCCATTAAAGCGTCAGGAAACTTTAAAACTGCCTTTTAAAATAGCAGATACATTAACAATTTTTTGAGAAATACTTTGTACCAGATAAGTCTGACAGAGAAACACAGTCAGTAAAGTTATATAAGATCCTTGTACTACATAAAGAAACGAAGCATTTCTGCCTCCAGAAACATGCTCAGAAAAGATCTCTGGGACATTGATATGAGAAAAGGAACAGATACAAACTCCACTGCATTTGGCTGCCAGTAAAGAGCTCGTTTTGTTTACATTATT
This sequence comes from Trichechus manatus latirostris, assembly GCF_000243295.1. Classification (NCBI taxonomy): domain Eukaryota; kingdom Metazoa; phylum Chordata; class Mammalia; order Sirenia; family Trichechidae; genus Trichechus; species Trichechus manatus. Next base: position 3,702,743 of record NW_004444148.1, on the reverse strand, counting down.
ACTCTCCAAAGAAGACAAGATGAGATTGTCATTATCCAAATGTTGTCCAGTGTTTTCCAACTCAGTTCCTGGGCTAAGTAAGAGATTGCCAAAAATCATGTTTACGACACTGAATGCATTGTGTAATAAAGTGTTAGGTAGATCAGCTAATAAAATTACTTATTTTAGACTCAAATCTAAGTTGATTTTGGATTTATTTCTATTCCCCAAAGGGGACCAAGAGTTGATTTTCTGATAAACTGAACCATATCCAACTTTTTGTTGATAATAGGGGGCAAGATCCTTTATCTAAATATTGCACATGGGAACCACTCCTTTTCAGTGGGAGAAGTTGGCCGATTTCACAGTGAATTGCTAATGGTCATCTGTATAATTGATTTTGATTCCCAAATTTGTTAAAACACAATTGGCAAAGAATATTCTTTATTGTCTCTGTTGGCTGACCCATGGACTGTGAGCCAGAATGGAGCTGGTGAAAGTTTAGGAATGGAGCTGAAATTAAATCCTTAGATTCCCATCACTGATCTCCTGAGGGAGAATGTAATAACTTCACCTTCCACCCTTTCCTGACACTGAAAGTTGTACGATCAGCATTCCCCTGTTAAAGTATTAGTGGATCAGGCCTCTTGGGTATAGCAGTGATGGGCTTTGAATATTTGGCCCAAAGTACCAGTTAGGATAATTTATCTCAATTTATTCTACTTATAAAATGCAGAAGAGGAAAACTGAATCATGATGCTTTACATACAAGTGCACTCTGCTCTCAGAGTAGCCATGGAGAGTCCAATATAAGAAGTCTTTTTGATGCCATGCTGTACTTTACTGTCATCCTTTTAGTTTTGCCCAAGGATTGCAAAAAACAGGGACAACAAGGGATTCTTCTTGTTTTTACACACCTTCTTTCACACTAGTGTCTGATTAGTCTTCTTTTGTTTTGAGCTCCGGAATTTGAGATGCTCGTCAGTCCTCTGCTTTCATAGTCAATGTTACCATTTAATAGAGATTGTAAGTCTATAGCAGGATATATTCATACTTGGAGTCCTCAACAAAACCCTGCTCTTCTTGAGGCTTTTTATATCAGATCTTCAGTGCTGGTTTTGTTATAGGTTGCCGTCTCTTTGTATTAGCCAGATTCTTTCTGTTCAGTCTTTTCTTGTATCACATCCAAAACGAAGAATTATGCAGAAAGTGACTAAACTTCAACTTTTCTATACATACATCTTTTCGAAGATCATTTTTATTATTAGCTGGGCCACATACACCAGGGTGATTAGGTAAGATGAGGCTTTACACATACTGAGAGTCCGGGAAACAATGACTGCATGAACCAATTATCTTTATCCCATTTTCCTAATACTAAATACAAGTGAACAGAGTGTTCTTGTAAGTTCTATTTTCCTTTTTCATGCCATTTAGACCATAGTTCTACACTATGTGGGCACATAATTTAGAGACCGGGGACATGAAAAGACAACAAAATCACTGCCTTTATAAGGTCTGAGTTTACATCAGCACTCCTAACCTAGCCAGATACAAAGCCTAATGAATGGAAAAGAGAGCTGGTATTACAACAGTAGTGAATCATGAAAGCTAATAAAACTGAGATCTGACCAAAGCTGCATCTGGGAGTGAGGTTTTAAGGAGCAGGCAGGAATGTGTACTAATTATCAGATTGTTAATATGTTACATGTGTTCGGGAGAGGAGATAGTTTGACTCAGGGCAGGCGGTAGCTGAACCAGTAGCCCTGGGTTTTATCTATCACAGATTTAGTATTGATACTCCAGCTGTGTTATAACTTCTCTAATGGAACAAATTCCCATACATAACAGGGTACTATGACCAAACACACCACCACTTCCAGAGGTTTTCGTGTTTATATGAAGACCAGGCTCTATTTGGACACCTGCTGAGCACAGTGAAAAGTTTAGATACATCCGTTAGGAGATGTTTACAGCTCTGCCGTGAACAAAATTTAAGCGCTCGCCTGGACATCAGATGCATATAAATTTAACATTAAATTGATTATTTGACTTAAAAACAACACAGTTGTCCTTTTGTATGAAGTGGTTCAAGAGTGAGGGAAGATATATCATATTAAATATAAAATTAGTAATTTAGAAACCACTTATAATTAAAAATATATCTTCTTAGCCAATGTGAGAAATGCCATTAATTACACTATTAAGGCAACATGTGTTCTGGAAAAAACATTTTAGTAAGAACTGAGAACATGGATCTTTAACATGCCACCCACTCTCTAGCCTCTATTTAAGAGTTTTACTTGAAAAGGAAATTCAAATGTTACTAGAGCTACAACTTAAAAATCTTTGTTAAGTGGTCTGTTTCTTTGTATTCTCTTTAGAAAAGGGGACTTTCTGGCATTCAAAATGTAGGTTAGAGCCAATATTTTCTAATTTACCTAAACTAAGAAAAGAACCCCAGAGAGTTACAGCTTTGGCATTATTGCTTAGCTGGATGGTCACCAGTAAGAGACAAAAATAGAGAAAAAAAGTCCTAAAATTATTTATGAAATAATAAGTGCATATGTTACAGTTTCATTTCATTTCAGAAGTGAAAACATATGAACTAACTGGATAATCTAGATGTGTTCTTTTAAGCTGAGCTGCATTCTAGCAGAGGAGTGAGAACCTTTTTCTTTATAATATATTACTAAGTTTTCTCTCCCCAGTGATGATTTAGTAGACAGTTCACTTAATCTCAAAGCTAACAGGAAAAGATTGTAGAGCTTCCATCAATTTTCCGAATTCCCAGCTTCTTAACCTGCATAAAAATTTGAGAACTCCAGTTTGAAAAATATCTGAGAAACTCTCATTATGATGTGAAAGTGCTCTCAGGGTTTCTTTTCTTTTATATATCGTCTTTCCAGAGGATTTGAGGCCATTTAAAATAAAATACAAACGCAAAACAAATCCATTAAAATAAGAATATAAAAATAGGAATTATAAAATGAGGTGCAATAGTTTTATTAGAAACTATACTAGAGGTTGCTATTAAGCATAATATTTAAGTTTCTTGAAATGTAAAGAAATAAGAAAAAAAACAGAATAAAGTCCATAGTTCTCATTCAAAAAAAAAAAAAAAAAGCAAATGAGCAAACATAAAACAAAAACCAACAACAATAACAAACAGGTCATCCGGACAATAAAAATATTTTCTGGCATTGGATTCTTATGTGGCTACCGAGCAGGGAGAGTAGATTACAGATATGGAAACTAATACTAACTAAGAAGAAAGTATTGACTACATGTACTGTGCTAGTTATTTCACCTGCATAATCTAATTTATAATCATCACAAAAACTCTATGAAGTGAGTAATATATTCTCCCTAAGAAAAGATGTGGTTTCATTCTACCTACTCATAGTTCTATGTCATATTAAGAAATATATATATATGTATTTTTAATTCTAGTTACAAGCCTAGGATATAATATTTAAGAAGCCTGAAAGTTTATTTTAAATGGGAGCACAAACAACTTCACTTATCATTTATTGAACAGGAAATATTCATTAACACATTTAAATTTTATAAAAATTCTATGAGGGAGGTTCTACTAATGTCCCCATTCTACAGATGAGGAAAATGAGTCACACAGAGATCAACTTGCCTGGGTTTCCATAATTACAGAACTGAAAAATTGCCCAAGGTAATGTCCAAATCATGTACTCTTGGTGATCTAAATTAACACAGGGGTAGTTCTTAAAATACCTCTTGGGCTTTAGACTTCTCAGATTGCTAATCTCAAAAACCAGTTGTTCAAACCGAAGTTCTGACAGGAGCAGGGTAAGAGTCAGGTAAAGTTCCTACAGTGCACAGCTGATATTTTGTTCCCAGTATGTAAGAGACCAGCTTGTATCCTGGCCGATATGAAGGGCCAGGCCACCTCTGCATTAGTGTTGCTTCTTGGAGGCAGCCAGGGCCAGGCATGAGTTCCCTCCATGGCAGCTTTTGCATTGTAAACCAGCAACTCTTTACTGAACCCCTGAGCTCTGACAGTAGATTTCAATGACACCCTGCACTTGTTCATTAGAAGCCTCTCAAAGCCCTCACCCTTCTAACTGGGTCAATGCAATGGCATTGTCTTTGCTCATCAGCCCCAAAGTTGTGGCCAGTGCTCAATGAGGGTGGCCTGCCCCCATGTCAGTGTGTCCCCAAATGTGCTCCTCCCTTGTAGACTATGATTTTAATTAATTTTTGGCTGTCCTCAGCCTGAAATGGAATCACTAATAATAGAATGGTGGATTCTACCAGCTTCTAAATTTTACCACTGAATTCAATTTTAAACACAGTTGCCAGTTGCTAGAATATCCAGATTTTAAACATTTCAGACATAAATCAGTAAATATTTAACTCAATTGGTTTTTTACTTGAAGAAAGGAATGTACCAGCTGTGCATCTTTTGGCACAAATTATTAGATTGAATCATATACTATTGACTATATTCACCCAATTTTCATCTACAAAATGCAAATTTATATAGTTCAGTATAGTACTTCCAAATATCAAACTATTGTTAATAGTAACAAAATATGAATATAAACCATTGTATAGTAATTAGTCATAGGTAACCTGAAAGCCTTCCTTCCTTAAGTAGAGAAGGTTCCAGAGATGAGGGCTGCCCTGGAAAGCTTGCACCTCTGGCTTTCAGGAGGGCAGCACAGCACTGAAGTATATTTCTCTGTTTAATTAAACCGCCAACAGTATTTGCGATCATCTGACTCAAGTTTTACTTACAGTTCTCAAATCCTCAGAGATTTTTCTGTTTTGAAATCTTTGGAAAACCAGTTAAGTTTAAAAGTAAGTAAAATCATATCAAATGAGATAAATCAGAAAAAGTGACCTGTCATTTATCAAGCATGAGGCACCAAAAGACAGCCCCTAATCATCATTTCTGCAAGGCATTTGTTGTGTTTAGTGATTAAGTCATAAACTTCTGGGTTTGAATCCTGATTCTGTTCCTCTTTAGCTGAGTAATTTTAGCAGAGTTTCTTAACCTCTCTAAGCCTGTATTCTCATTTTTAAAATGGAAGTAATAGTACCTACTGCATAGGGATGTTGTAAGGATTAAATGAGATTATGCGTGAGAAGTGCTTATCACAGCACGCCCCACAGAGGGAGTGCTCCAGAAATGAGAGCCATAGCTGTGGGTGTTGGCAGTACTGTGGTGAATAGAACAGCGAGAACAAATCACTGACTCATTTTATCTATAGTCTATCTATGTATCTGTTACCTATCCATATCTATCATCGTCTCCTAAATAAAGTATTCATATCATATGAGTTCGATACTCTCATTATCCCTATTTTCAGACAAATTAGACTTAGATTTTCTACAGCTAGTAAATGGCAAAACTAGGATTAAAACCCAGGTTTGTAAGATTCCAAAGACCATACCTTAACCACTTACCTTTACTGTCTTCAAATGATTTCCTAGAAGCAGAAATTCTAGGTTAAAGAGTAGTCACATTTTTAAGCTTATTATCATATGTTATCAAGAAGATTTTCAATTTTTTCTAAAGATAGTTAACCAGAGCAAAATTAGAATATCAATCTATTTTCAAAACCAAGCATGAGTCAAACTGAGATGACACATAGGTAATGTTTAACTTGTTTATTTCAAAATGAAGACAAAAAGCACGGCAAGGAAAAGAAAATGTTTTCCCCAAGGACAGTGAGGTATGTATATATGACTTTTCTTAGGAAAGAATTAACATTATGTTTAAGAATTATGATCATGAAGAAGACATAATCTGTAAAGTGATGGCGGAGAAGATGAGAGAGCTAAATTGTGCTGCAGGCAAACTTAATAGCAACTAGACTGCTGTGGTAAAGAGAAGGCTGAAGAAATTAAAGAGGAAGTGACACAAAATAGAAGGACACAAAAGACTACGGAAACAAGTGGGCAGTGAGAAATTTGCTCATAGCGGAAGGTAGGAGGGGGTGGGGAGTGTGACCAAAATGTTTTGGAAAATAAGTACGTCTTTTATTTAATCGTGAATTATTTGCACTGCTGTAATCTATATCCCCATATGCAGCCCCAAACGTTAAGAAAAATCAGCTACATGCACAAATGCCTTGATGGAGTTTGGGGAAAAACATTACAGAAAAGCCCTGTTTCACGACGCAACCAATGTAGAGAATAAAGAAGAGAAGAGACATGGAAAGTGAGATTGAACTTTTAGTAGAGGCATGAAATTGAAAGTTTAGTGCAAGGAAGGATGTAGAACTGGAGGTGATGAGGAGAATCAGAAGTCACTACCTCCCAGTATCCTCCCTAAGTAGTGTTGCCAGATAAAACACAGAGCTCTCAGTTAAATATAAATTACAGATAAGCAAAAGAAAAAAGACCTTTAGTAGAAATATGTCCCAAATACTGCATAGGACAAAAATACACTAAAAAATAATAATTTGTTGTTTATCTGAAATTCAAATTTAACTTAGCGTTCTGTATTTTCATTTGCTAAATTTGGCAACGTACTCTTAAGAACCTCCAGAGATGATGGGAAGGATGGTAGGGTCTAATATGTGGGACAGGAGGGATGGAAATTTACAGTGGATTTTCTTTACAACTCGCAAGAGAAAATGAGCAAATATGCACAGTTAGTGGCAGGATAATTATAAAACTCAGATCCCGTGTTAAGTGCCCTTTCTTCTCTCCCTAGTTTTGCCTCTGTTTATGGCAGAGCTATTTCATTCATAAGTTGTATTAGTGTTAACATTCTTTAAGACTTCTAGAATAGTTCATCCAACTACTGCCAATAGTTTAATAAAAGAAAATTGTATTTTTAGTAACTTACTGCTGGCTTACCTTTAAATGCACAATACTCTGGAATAGTTAAGATACTTTCTTAAAGAAATGTTGCAGGACTAGTGTTGCCTTATTAACCACTTCAGCCATGGTACAGCTAGAAGGCAGGTAGAATCTTTGGGAGCATCTGTTAACCATCCTCATATTTGTTAAATATTTTCACTCAGGCAAGTTCTATTTACATTTTATACTAAATTATGAGTGTGGAAGACTCCTGTGTTTACCTTCTAAACTCAATAAAAATACAATATAGTCCAGTTATGGATTAAATTTTGCCTTCCAAAATATGTGTTGCAATTCCAACCCCTGTACCTGTAGATATAATCCTATTTGGAAGTAGGATCTTCTTTGTTATGTTGATTAGACCATACCTGAGTAGGGTGGGTTCTAAATCTAACCATTCTGAGTTATAAAAAGAGCAGATTAGATACAGAGGCACACATACTAAGGGGAAGATGGATGCTATCTGACAATTGTGACTGTAACAATAGGCTCAAACATAGCAATGATTGTGAGGATGGTGCAGGACCAAGCAGTGTTTCATTCTGTTGTACATAGGGTCACTATGAGCCAGAACCGACTCGACAGCACCTAACAACAACATGGGACAATGGAAACAAATGAATCTACAAACCTAAGAACTGCAAGAATGGCAGCTACTAGAAGCTGAAATAGACTAAGAAGGACTTCCCCCTAGAGCCATGCCCTAAATCGAACTTCTCATCTCCTGAACTGTGAGAAAATAATTTTCTGTTCTTTAAAACCACCCACTTGTAGTATTTCTTTTATAGCAGCACTAGGTAACTAAGACAGGTTACAAAATAAATAAAATCATATTACCCAGACACTAAAAATAATTATTCTCTATTAGAAAAATAATGAGCTGAGCAAATAATCCAGGAAGCTGAACTATATGAAGAACAGGGCACCAGCGTTGGAGGAAGACGCATTAACAATCTGCGTTATGCAGATGACACAACCTTGCTTGCTGAAAGTGAAGAGGACTTGAAGCACTTACTGATGAAGATCAAAGACCACAGCCTTCAGTATGGATTACACC
>NW_004444148.1:3660836-3694755 GCF_000243295.1 Trichechus manatus latirostris | reverse complement strand
TTGAAGCACTTACTGATGAAGATCAAAGACCACAGCCTTCAGTATGGATTACACCTCAACATAAAGACAACAAAAATCCTCACAACCAGACCAGTAAGCAACATCATGATAAACGGAGAAAAGATTGAAGTTGTCAAGGATTTCATTTTACTTGGATCCACAATCAACACCCATTGAAGCGGCAGTCAGTAAATCAAAAGATGCGTTGCTTTGGGCAAATAGGCTGCAAGAGATCTCTTTAAACTGTTAAAAAGCAAAGATGTCACCTTGAGGACTAAGGTGCACCTGACCTAAGCTGTGGTCTTTTCGATCGCATCATATGCATGCGAAAGCTGGACAATGAATAAGGAAGACCGAAGAAGAATTGACACCTTTTAATTGTGGTTTTGGCAAAGAATATTGAATATACCAGGGACTGCCAAAAGAACAAACAAATCTGTCTTGGAAGAAGTACAACCAAAATGCTCCTTAGAACCAAGGATGGTGAGACAACATCTCACGTACTTTGTACATGTTATCAGGAGGGATCAGTCTCTGGAGAAGGACATCATGCTTGGTAAAGTACAGGGTCAGTGAAAAAAAGGAAGACCCTCAACGAGATGGATTGACACAGTAGCTGCAACAATGGGCTCAAACATAGCAACAATTGTAAGGGTGGCGCAGGACCAGGCAGTGTTGTGCATAGGGTCACTATGAGTCAGAACCCACACGACAGCACCTAGCAACAACAATATAAGAAAAATGAAAAGAAAGGAGGAGCAATAAAGGTCTTGAGCCAGAGCCACCAGGCCCCATCCAACAGTACAATGGAACCCTGCTGTAAGGACATGAGCTGAGTTTAATTCAGCAGTTATTGGTTGAGTACCTATTATGTTCTCTAGCTAGATCCTTTGCTCTGTGCTAAGGTCACAAAGTTACAGTCCTTTCCATCAAGTACACTTTATTCATGTGTATCAAGCAAAGTATGGGCAAGTATAAAAGGTGTACAAAGAAAAAGGAGCGATTCTCAACAGTAGGAGGATCTGTCTGGGAAGGATCATCAAAGAGCAGTCTTTCAGGTTTTGGAACGATATATAAGGGTTTGCCAGCCGTGAAAAAAGAGTGTTGTTGAAACCAGCCTAAGGTGTGTGAAAATCGCAAGTACTTCAGTACTGCTTGAGTGTAAAATATGAAGTGGGAAGAGCCAGGCTAGGCAGAAGGGACCATATCATTAAGGGATGTTCACACTTTCTCATGATGGTGACAAAAGTATCAAAGGGTTTTAAGCAAGAGAGTACAACTTGATCACATAGGTAACTTCCAATGATCACTTCAACAGTAACATGAAGGATAGGTTTGAGTGAGGCAGGAATAGTCCCAACAAGTCTAGGGAAGAGGATTTTACAAGAGTCTGCATTGGAGATACTATGACACAGGCCTAATTTTAACACAAAGCAGAGGAGATGGATTCATCCATTCATTCACTTATCTATTTTTTCTACAAATACTGAGGGTCAGCTGTGCTGGACCCTCTTCTAGGCACTGAATATATAGAAGCAAATAGACAAAGAAATTCCCACCCTCATAAATATTACATTGTAGACAAGAGAAATAAATTTTTCAAAAATAGATTGATAAGTTTAAAAAAAAGTATATGATTTTAAATTCTTTTTTTAAATAATATAATAAGGTGCTGTCCTAGAACTGTGGCATTCAGTATGGTAGTCACTAGCCACATGTAGCTATTTAAATTTAAATTAACTAGTTTAATTATATTAAAATTTAATTATTTGCTTCCTCAATAGCACTAGCCATATTTTAAGTAAGTGCTCAATAATCACATATTGGACAGCATAGATCATAGAACATTTCCATCACTGCAGAAAGTTCAGGATGGAACTATTTTAATAACTTTATAATAACTACTTATATAAGAGCATTATGAGGAGGAGATAACTGCACTGAGGCCAGAACAATGGGATAAAACCAACCATATCAAAATCAAGGGAAATAAAGCTCAGGCAGAGGCAACTAGTGCAAGAGTCCTGAAGAACAAAATTAATGTGTTCAAGAAAGAAAAAGAAGACCTGTAGGGCTAAAGAATGGTATGTGAAGGAGAGAGCGGTAGGAGAAGTTTAAAAAGTAGAGTGAGGCCCTGTAGACCATGCTATGGAGTCTGAAATTTATTCTAACTTAACAGGAAGTCAGTGACGGGAATACTGTAGGTGAATGACATGATATAATTTATGTTTTTGTTTTTGTTTTTTTTTAAAATCCTTTTGACTATTTTGATAAGAAGAAATAGTAGAAGCGAGAAAATTAAAGTATTATTCAGGTAAGAAAAAAAACAATTGCTTTGGATAGAATAGTAATGGAGATGTAGAAACATGATAGAGCCAAGGCACAGTTTGGTAGAATAAACAAGTCTTCATGTTTGACTGTAAACAGGGGCAGGAGGTGCAGAGGTCAGAGAAAGCGTGAATGGCATTGCTTTTTGTTGAGATGAAGAAGGAGCTTTGGAAGGAAAAATCAGTTGTTTAGTTTTGAAGATATTAAGATCACTATTAAAATTTCAAGCACACCTGTTAAGTAGTTAGAGACTTACACGAGCTTAGGGAGAAGGTCAAGGCTGGAGATGTATGTTTGGGCATCATCATTATATGGATGGAATTTAAAGCCATGAAAACTGTGGAAACAGCATAAGACACCTGGGTCCAAGTCCAACGTTAACTCTATATTTTCATAAATGAGTAAAAGAAGAGGAGAAGACAGGAAAACAAAACAAAACAAAAAATTAGAAGAAGTGCCAAAGAGATGGTAAATAAACTAAGAGAATGTGATGTCTCAGAAGACAAGTGAAAAAACTTTCCAGAAGTATGGAGGGTCAGCAATGCCAAATGTTCTGATGGGAGGGCTACGATGAGAAGAAGAGAGACAACTGGAAATTAGCAATATGGGAGTTGCTGGTGCCTTTGTGTAGGGTGTTTTAGTGGAAAGATACAAGCAGAAGCCCAATTTTATTGAGCTGAGGAAGAGAATGAAAGCGAGAAAAAGGGATTCCACGTCTAGATAATGTTTATGTATTGCTGAGAAAGGGAGCAGAAAAATGGAGAGAAACTTGGGGAAAAGCTTAAGGTCAAAAGAAGGTTGTTTTTAAGATGCAGAATACCTAAACATGTTGCATAGAATGATCCTGTATAGGGGCAGAAATTGACCATGGTAATGATCATTCACTTGGGCTAAGAGAAATGGAAGTTCAGTAATAATGGGAAGTTTTAATATATTAACATTTTCTTATAAACAGAAGAATAAAAATCTGGTTGAAATCTGTTAGTATGGAGAAATATAATTTCAATTCATGTTTATGACCTCTTAGAATATGTATTTTTCTCTGGATGTGTCTTCAGATCAAATCTTCCCACTCTCTTAATCTATCATTGATTATTTTCCAATAAAACAAAAAATATACTGCCAGTAATTCCCAACGTCTGGGCATTTGAAGACCATTTTTAAAGTTAAAATATTTAGCAGACTCCCACATGGAACCATTACGCTTGCATAATGATAAAAAAGCTACTATGAACAATTTAAAATAAGTTTGCATTTTATCACTTTCAAGTATTCACATATATTTGAAAAATAATATATATGTGTGAGACATGATGCTTTTTCAGGTTATAAACAAGATAAAATGTGACTATAGATTGTGATAACTAAAATCTTTTAGGAGTCCATGGCCACAGATTGGAGGTCCACATATAAAAGGAAAAGAAGGGAGCTAACAAAAAATTATATATATTGTGTTTAGCCTGAATTAAGGAAGTTACTAGGAATTTACAAGTGCTTTTATCCATATTCAGAAAGTTATTTTTCAGAAGAAATCCTTTGAAAGTCCAAAAACTTCCTTTCCTTTACTGACCCCTAGAAACCACTGACCCAGTACATACCATAAAGTCAGAACAATGTTGAAACTTATTGTTATTATTAGTCAATGTTTCACAGAAAATGATCTTGAAAAAAACATGTACTCTCTCAATACTAAGTATTAGAAGTACAAAATATTTTTCCCTGGAAGCAGAAGTGGTTTAGGGATTCAGCTTAAAAAAAGAAAAAAAAAAAATCAGTAGAACCCTAATTTTGGTGAAAAAGAAAAAAGTATTTAACTTACGCCCAAATTATAACTCTACTCAAATCTGACATATTTACTGTATTTATTTGAAATTTAGAAAACTATAAGCATAGGTTTTATTCTTTTTTAAAATGTTCAATTGATATATCCTATGGTTTTATAGCATCGTAATGAGGGCTACAAATACTCCAAATTCTATTTTCCTAAGAGTTTGTCTTTAATTGAACATGGTATCTTCATCTTCCTGAATTTATCCCATGTAGGCATGAAGTTCAGTTAAGCATCTTAACTGGATATGGCAGTGGGATGCATGAAAATTCTTGAGCTGGGAAAGGTGTTTGCCTCAGCCTTTTCCGTTTTCTTGCTTTGCTGCCTTATTGTTTCCTGTGGATGTCCCTTTGTTTGCTCTCCTGCCCAGATTTCTGATGCTCCAACTTGGCTTGTTCTCTGGTGTCCCTATGTCTGGATGCATATCTGTCCACCTGTCTCGTTCCTGAATAATGGCCTTGCTCTGATCTGTCTACATGCAGCAGGATTTTTTTACTCCCCTGGGTTGCTAAAACATCACCTGCAGTATTTCCCCAACTTCAGTCATTAATATACCACTGCCACAAATTTTGTCCCATCAGTCTCTTATCCTATTATTTACCATATCTTTTCCTTTAAATTGACTTATTTTGTTTTCCAAAATTAATTTATACTTAAAAAGAAATTATATTATCATATTACTCTTGTAAATGGAGAACTAGTATCTGTTGCCATAAATGGAAAGCAATCAAAGAATTAAGTATAATGCAAACAAGACATGGTTGTCAAATTCTAGATGTATACTATGTTTTGCAAAAGGATCTAAATCTGATACCTCAGATTCTGTTTGCTATAAAGGGAGATAAGCAAGCATTAGAGAGGTGTTAAAGACATATTAGCATTAAACAGAGACTTCCCTTGAAGGATTAAAAGGGAGTGAGTGTCTCATTTTATGATTTAATGTTATTTCATGCCATATCTATGTGTCACCTCAAAAGCATCTCATGTACATGCTGCATATCGCATACCATCTAGTTGCTATGTGTCCCACATTTTAGATGGGATATTAATATAAAACTATCCATATCTAACCATATCAGAGAGTCTTAGGCTGGGTTCTCTAGAGAAGCCAAACCAGTGAAGCGTATATACACAGAGAGAGAGAGAGAGAGAGAGGGAGATTTATATCAAGGAAATGGCTCACACGGTTGTCAGGCTGGAGGCTTCTCCTGGCTCATGTAGCTACAGGGGCTGACGAGCCCAAGATCGGTAGGTCAGACAGCAGGCTACTGGCTCCCAGACTGTGGAGGTTGATGAAGCCCAAGATCAGCAGATAAGTTGCTAGCTAAAGTCCCAAGAACCAGAGGTCAGATGAACAGGAGCCAGCTACAGGATCCAGAGTGAGAAAAAGCTTTGCCAGGAAGTCCACATCATTGGATTCAGGCCACACACCCAAGGAAATTTCCTTTCAACTGATTGGGTGCTCATAGCAGATCTCATCATGGAGTTGATTACATTATATCAGATCTTATTATGGAGGTGATTACAACATTACATAGCTGCCAAACTACATCATAACTGCCAAACCACTGAGAATCATGGCCCAGCCAAGTTGACACACAACCTTAACCATCGCAGAGAGGTTGAGCTAAATATGGATAAAAACGGATAATACCATTAGCTTATGCATGATCTTCTGCCATATTTTGTATAGTTGAGCTATAACACCACTTGTCTGTCAGCTTGTCATACTGTGGTGGTTTGCATGTTGCTGTGATGCTGGAAGCTATGCTACCACTATTTCAAATATCAACAAGATCACCCATGATGGACAGGTTTCAGTGGAGCTTCCGGACTAGGAAGAAGGACCTGGCGATTTATTTCTTAAAAAATTGGCCAGTGAAAACCTTATGAATAGCAGCTGTACATTGTCTGGTATAGTGCTGGAAGATGAGCCCCTCAGTTTGGAAGGCACTCCAAATATGACTGGGGAAGAGCTGTCTCCTCAAAATAGAGTCAACCTTAATGACTTGGATGGAGTAAAGCTTTTGGGACCCTCATTTGCTGATGTGGCATGACTCAAAATGAGAAGAAACGGCTGCAAACATCCATTAATAATCGTAATGTGGAATGTACAAAGTGTGACTCTAGGAAAATTGGAAGTCATTCAAAAATAAAATGGAATCCATAAAGATTGATATCCCTGGGCATTAGTGAGCTGAAATGGACTGGTATTGGCCGTTTTGAATCAGACAATCAAATGGTCTACTATGCCGGGAATAACACATTGAAGAGGAATGGCATTGCATTCATCGTAAAAAGAACATTTCAAGATTTATCCTGAAGTACAACACTGTCAGTGATAGGATAATATTCATAATATCTGTACGCAGCAACCACTAATGCCAAAGATAAAGAAATTGAAGATTTTTACCAACTTCTGCGGTCTGAAATTGATCAAACATGCAATAAAGATGCATTGAGAAGTACTGGTGATAGGAATGCAAAAGTTGGAAACAAAGAAGAAGGATTGGTACTTAGAAAATATGGCCTCAGTGGTAGAAACAATGCTGGAGATCACATGATAGATTTTGCAAGACTAACAATTTATTCACTGGAAATACCTTCTATCAACAACATAGATGGCGACTATACACGTGGACTTGGCCAGATGGAATACACAGGAGTCAAATCAACTACATCAGTGAAAAGAGATGATAAACTCAATATCATCAGTCAGAACAAGGTCAGGGGCTGACTACAGAACAGATTATCAATTGCTCACGTGCAAGTTTGAATTGAAGCTGAAGAAAATTAAAACAAGTCCATGACAGCCGAAATATGACCTTGAGTACATCCGCCTGAATTTAGAGACCATCTCAAGAACAGATTGGAAACATTGAACACTAATGACCAAAGACTAGGTGAGTTGTGGGAGGACATCAAGGACATCATACATGAAGAGAGCAAAAGGTCATTAAAAAGATAGGAAAGAAAGAAAATAACAAAAATGGAAGTCAGAAGAAACTCTGAAACTTGCTCTTGAACATAGAGTAGCTAAAGTGAATGGAAGAAACAATGAAATAAAAGAGCTGAACCCAAGATTTCAAAAAACAGCTGGAATAGACAAAGTATTTTAGTGAAATGTGCAAAGACCTGGAGTTAGAAAACGAAAAGGGAAGAACATGCTCTGCATTTCTCAAGCTGAAAGAACTGAAGAAAAAATTCAAGCCTCAAGTTGCAATATCGAAGGATTTTATGGGCAAAATATTGAAAGACACAGGAAGAATCAAAAAAAGGTAGAAGGAATATACAGAGTCACTATACTCAAAAAGATTAGTCAACATTCAACCATTTCAAGAGGTAGTATATGATCAAGAACTGATGGTACTGAAGGAAGGAGTCCAAGCTGCACTGAATGCATAGGTGAAAAGCAAGGCTTCAGGTATTGATGGAATACAAACTGAGATGTTTCAACAAATGGATGCAAGCCTGGAAACACTCACTCATCTATGTCAAGATATTTAGAAGAAAGCTACCTGACTAAATGACTGGAAGGATCCATATTTGTGCCCATTCCAAAGAAAGGTGATCGAACAGAATGTGGAAATTATTGAACAATATCATTAATACCACACATGTAAAATTTTGCTGAAAATAACTCAAAAGTTGTTGCAGCAGTATGTCGACAGGGAATTGCCAGAAATTCAAGCTGGATACAGACTTAGATGTGGAATGAGGGGTATCGTTTCTGGCTTCAGATGGGCCTTGGCTGAAAGCAGAGAATACCAGAAAGATGTTTACCTGTGTTTTTTTGACTATGCAAAGGTATTCAACTGTGTGGATCATACCAATTTCTGGATAACATTGGGAAGAATGCGTATTCCAAAACACTTGATTGTGCTCATGAGGAACCAGTACACAGACCAAGAGGCAGTCATTTGAACAGAAGAAGGGGATACTGCATAGTATACTACCTTACCAAGAATATTGTCCTTCTCCAGGCACCAGTCCCTCCTGATAACATATCCAAAGTACGTGGTAAATTAGAGGGTCAGCAAAAAAGTGGAAGACCCTCAGCAAGATGGATTGACACAGTAGCTGCAACAATGGGCTCAAACATAACAACGATTGTGAGGATGATGCAGGACCCAGCAGTGTTTTGTTCTGTTGTGCGTGGGATTGCTATGAGTTGGAACTGACTTGATGGCACCTAACAGCTACAACATAGTCTAATATGTTGTAGTCTCTGGGTGGGGCAAACAGTTAAGCACCTGGCTACTAACCAAAAGGTTGACAGAAAAAAGACCTGGCAATCTGTTCCCAAAAGATTACAGCCATGAAAATCC
Source organism: Trichechus manatus latirostris (assembly GCF_000243295.1). Taxonomy (NCBI): domain Eukaryota; kingdom Metazoa; phylum Chordata; class Mammalia; order Sirenia; family Trichechidae; genus Trichechus; species Trichechus manatus. The sequence goes on along the minus strand of NW_004444148.1, from coordinate 3,686,271 downwards.
TACATAGCAACGTTCTACTCTGATTGAAGCACACTGGGTCATCATAAGTCAGAATGAACACATTGCAACTGATTTGGGTTTTATTACCTAATGAAGTTCTGTAGTATAAGTGTCGGTGGTGAATCTGGGCCATACTCTGAAGGTGTTCTTCCCACAGTTGAGAGTCTGTGGCAGAATGATGAGGAAATTATTATGCAACTAATAAGACTGAATTTATGTGAAGCCTTCAGGATAATGGATTAATGCTTTGGGGCCAGTAGATAATGCAGTAAAACTAGAGACTATCTTAATTATTCTAGGATTACCCTAGTGTTCCAAATTCCACTTATTAGTTTAAAAGAAATTGATATCCCTAAGTCTGCAGACATTACTGAAGTCTTCTAGGACTCCTCAACCTACAGTATCAGAATATCTCAGTGTAATTGGTTTTTCTAAAAAAAATCTAGATAGACTTTAGTGTGGACAGGGTTTTAAAGAATTTCCTATCTACATTTCTTTAATGTAAGCTCCTTTGGCTCCGTCCTTCTGCCTTTGTTTTATCAGAGTGCTCAACCGGTAGCTGCAGTCAGTAAATGCTTAGAGTAAAGAATTCTGGTTGATTATTCTTTTTTTTCCCCATAAAACTTCCATAACCTTCCTAATGTAAAATATGTGTGTTCCTTTGAACTCCTACTGAAGCTACTGTTTATATGAATTATTTTATAATTCATACATTATGGATGCATATGTGACTTCTATATCTAACATTTGTTAACTTTCCACTAATTTGTTTTGCCTTTTGACAGAGTTGTCTTAACACAGTGTTCAGTGAATTTCAGTGGTTGAATTAAGAGCAAGGCCTCCATGCTGGTGTGTGTCTTCTACTTGTGTCCTAGAGTAAACAACACATAAGTGGTGCTTGATAAGTAGTTTGTGGTCTCATGAAGATCAAATTCAAGACTAAATGAATATAATTTAATAGATTAGTCAATTAAGGAATAAATAGCAAGAAGAGTCATAGGCTGAAAATATCAATCCGTTAAGTTCCAAATAGGTTTAAATTCATAAATATTAATGGTATAATGGGATTATTAAGGGATAAATACCTAGATTTTGAAACTCATGCTAGAAAAGACAAGTCTTGCCTTCCCAGCTCTGCCTTCCATTATCCCCAATTGGTATTTCTGAAAAACATACTGGATTAGTTGGAATTGAGAAATAAGAAATATCATTATTTATTGAACACTTTCCATGCATTATATAATGTATTCCTTATATAAACCTACAATGTAGGGTTGCTCAGGCCACCCCAAAACATAAATTGTGTCTGATTTTAAAGCCTATGATCCCATGCTGCCTCCTAGTCACCTCAGATCATATTCAACAATGTTTCTGTTCTTACATTTAAGTCCTACTCTAACAGTACCTTAACTCTTCAAATAATGGATGTGAAACTTCTTCCAAGATGATTCCATTATAATAAACCCATTACCGTTGAGCTGATTCCGACTCATAGTGACCCTATGAGACAGAGTAGAACTGCCCCATAGGGTTTCCAAAGCTGTACATCTTTGTGGAAGCAGAATGCAGCATCTTTCTCCCGCGGAGCAGCTGGTAGGTTTGAACTGCTGACTTTTTGGTTAGCAGCTTACTGCTTAACCACTGCACCACCAGTCTCTATTATAACAGGGTGGTGTACAATGTGGTCATTATAGAGCTTTCATTGCTTTGCCCCAATGTCCTGAGTTTTAATGTTACTGATCTACGTGTAAATTCTTGTCAGTTACATGTCCTTGTTTTCTAAGGGTGGGGAAGTAGACTGAGGGAATAGCTCACTCACTCTATCCATCCATCCACCCATCCATCCATTTCTCTATCTATATGTGGAATAATGAACCATATTATGTTGGTTTTTCACTATATTCAGTAAATCAGATCCATGAGCTAATGAAGTAGAAGTGACTATTATAGTTATATTATTTTTTAATTCTTGCTACTTTCTAAGAACCCTTTAAAACCTGAATTTAACCAATTATTATCTATTTATTACATATATCAAATTTCCAAGCAACATCCAATGAATCTGCATAACATCAATAGGAAAGAATCAAATTCCATTATAAAACATCTCTATGTTAGAGATACTAGATTTAAAAACATTTATTTTCATTTATTTCACCTTGGCACTCATATGCAAACTTTCACTCTGAAATCTAGAGATCAGAGAGCCCTGGGAGATGCTGAAAAATTAAAACAAAGGAAACATTGCTTAGAATACATTTTTCTCTTATTAGATGGAAAATGATCCCTGGGTGGCACAGTTCAAGCACTTGGCTGCTAACCGAAAGGTTGGTGATTCAAACCCACCCAGAGGTGCCTTGGAAGAAAGGCCTGGCAATCTACTTCTGAAAAATCAGCCATTGAGAACCCTATGGAGCACAGTTCTACTCTGACATGCATGGGGTACCGTAAGTTGGAATCGACTTCACAGCAACTGTTTTGATTTTTTAGATGGAAAATATATTTCAGATCATTGTATAAACCAGTCCTTAACTTAGAATGCTTCCAATCTTAATTTCTAGGATTTATATAGGGAAATGGATATTTTTTTTCTTCCTGTGAGGATTCTTCTTTTGTCTACCACTTTTTAATTTCCTTTTAGGTAAAGAATAAGGTCCTAATTCTCTTTCCTTTCTGTCTTTAGGAACTTACCCAGAGTGGTAGAATCCAAATCCTAAAGAAAGGACTACCCGTGTATCAAAAAAATTTATTCCATTGGAGTCTAAATTCTCAACAGTCATTCTTTTTCAAAATTTGTGTTTGGTAATGCTGTCCAGCTATAAAGTGAAAGCTATAGACAATCAATCATGTACATTAATATTGTCCAAATAAGGAAAAGTAACATCATCACACAAACCTGAGGAAATTCTATTCTTTGGACCACTTTCATTTCACCTTCCAAATTCAGTATTGCTACCACAAAAAAAAAAAAACAAAACCTGTTGCCGTGAGTTGATTCCAACTCATAGTGACCCTATAGAACAGAGTAGAACTGCCCCATAGAGTTTCCGAGGAGCACCTGGTGGATTCAAACTGCCAACCTTTTGATTAGTAGCTGTAGCTCTCAACTGCTACAACACCAAGGTTTCCAGTATTGCTACAGACTTCTGCTATTTCCCTCCACCCACTATTTCTTCCTTCTACCCACTATTTCTCATGTCATCTGTTTTTGTTTTTGGGATTTTTTTTTTAAACCCCTCTCTTCTTTCTTGCCACTCCACCTTAACTGTCTGAAGTGGTGGATGTGTATAAAGTGGAAAGGTTCATGGTCCCTTTGGCAGTAGGTGAGTGGGGCAAAGACATGGCTGCATTCTAAAGTTCCTCACTCTCCATTTCCTATAACCTCTATTAACCAAATAGTGGAGAAAGAAACTTAAAAGTTAAGGGAAAAAAGCAAGATTGTACCTTGTTTTAAATAGATATGTAAGACCTTAGACCTAATTCTTCAGAGGCAAGAGATGGGCGTTGATAGGGATTTGAAAAGAATGGGGGTAGATGGCTTGAAGTGCTGCTACTCCTTTGTTTGAGATAATAGGAGCCTGTAAGAGGGAAAGAATTCAGTCAAAAGTGGGAAGGTGAGGAGCTGGAGTAAAGAGCAGAAAGCAAGATGTTAAAGATAGGGGTCAAATGGCCAGAGGAAACCTTTAAGATAAGAAGACATTGTTCAAAGGATCTCAAAGTGGAAAATGAAGAAACATGTGGAAATGTCTCAGCATGGGCCTAATTGGTTACTGTTTCACAGATAGGGTGTTGATAGGGGGTCATCACTGCATTTTAGATAACTTGCAAATACACAACCTGGAAAATTGTCTTGTTATAACAGAACGAAGTCCATTCACATAAAGAAAGAGTAATTTACTTAAACTAATTTTAAAATTTTGTTTTGTTTTTCTGTTTTCTTCAACTCTAAATTACTTTAATACAGCATAAGGAAAACATCTGTATTTGTACACTTAAAAGTTAAAAACCAGTTAAATTACAACGTGTGTAATGTCCTTTTGGGAGGTTGGTTAATCTACCTTTACTTGTATTACTGAACTCTAAAATGATTAACAATTCTGGTCATTTCTTTTCAACATTTAGAACTGAAGCTGTGTAGGCTTCAAATAAAATAGATAAATTGTAAATGTGCTTTGTGCTTGGATTTTATTAATCTCTCTGGAGACATGATATTTTGGAAATTTTTATAAATTTTCTCGTTTAAGGCATATCTATTGTGTGCTCTGAACACCTTTAGAAAAGAAACTAGTAAAAGGAAAGGAACTTTTAAAATTAAATATAAACCAAACCAAATCCATTGCCATCAGGTCAATTGCATACTTGGCCCTAAACCAACAAATCTGTCTTGGAAGGAGTACAGCCAGAATGTTCCTTAGAAGTGAGGTTGATGAGACATCATCTCATGTACTTTGGACATATTATCAGGAGGGACCAGTACCTGGAGAAGAGCATCATGCTTGGCAAAGCAGAGGGTCAGTTAAAAAGAGGAAGACCCTCAATGAGATGGATTGACACAGTAGCTGCAACAATGGGCTCAAACATAGCAACAATTGTGAGGAAGGCGTGGAATTGGGCAGTGTTTTGTTGTGTTGTACATAGGGTCACTATGAGTCGGAACTGACTTGATGGCACCTAACGACAACAACAAATGAACAAGACACTTAGATTGTATTCAGTTTGTCAGTATTACAAGTAATCATTTCTATGTATTTTTTAAATACATAATTCTGTTTTTTGGCAACTCTGACCATTTCTTTGGTGTAGATTTCTAACAGTGAAGTTATCTGGTTAAAAAGCGTAAAGATTCATTGATTTGACTTTACATGAGCATCTATCCATCCACATTTTAACTGATATTCTTAACATGCTTTAGATTTATTAGTAAGTAGCTGCTTAGATAATCTGAATCTAGATGTAGCTTGCTTTTCTACATTAATTGTCTATGATCTCTTATTCTTACGTTCCTCACTGAATAACAATAAAATGTCTCTATTCTTTTGTCTTTGATACTTGAAATAGAACATATTAATCACAAAGGGTTAATAAAAGTTAATCAAGTACCTTAACTCAGCTTCAAGGGCATTTCTGACAAAGTTATAGAGAAACTTTAGATTGTATTTCAAAGCTGGGGAGAGGCTTTTGTTACAATGTAGACTCTTCATAATAAATGTTTCTTTGAAACTGTGCTGAAGTGAGGGAAGACAAGGAAAAAGCTTCGCTGATATTTTAAACACATCAAAGCCTTAGGAAGCTAAACATGCTGGACAGATACTCTTGTCAGCCTGAATGGTATCTGCACCCCATCTTCAAGCGCAGCTATGACATTTATCTCCTCTAAACGGCAGAGAAGCTGTTGTCACTGCAGGAACTCTCAGAAGTCTACACAGAGCTTCATGGTTTCGTTTTCTTTTGGTATCTCTCAACGTTGATTATTAAGTCATTTATTCTGAAAACAAATTTTGTACACTTCAAAAAAACTGTAGAAAGTATAGAAAAGTGTAAAGAAAATGGAAAACATCAGTAATGTCATCACTCAAACAATTACTATTATTTAGGAATATCTTCCTCCTTTCTGATATATAAAAATAATATGAGACATATAATACCATATTTTTATGCAAAGAACACGCCATCTATGTTTGTTTGCCAACCGCTCCCTCCCCCCGCAAGGTATTTTCTTTTTATTTTCTTTTATTGTGCTTTAAGTGAAAGTTTACAGTTCTAGTCAGTTTCTCATACAAAAATTTATACACACATTGTTATGGGACCCTAGTTGCTTTCCTTATACTGTGACAGCACACTCCTTTCCACCCCAGATTTCCCGTGTCCATTCAACCAGCTCCTGTCCCTTTCTGCCTTCTCAACTCACTCCAGAAAGGAGCTCCCCATTTAGTCTCATGTATCTACTTGAGCTAAGAAGCATACCCTTCACAAGTATCATTTTATGTCTTATACTCCAGTCTAATCTTTGTCAGAAGAGTTGGCTTCGGGAATGGTTTTAGTTTTGGACTAACAGAGAGTCCAGGGGCCATGTCTTCCAGGGTCCCTCTGGTCTCAATCAGACCATTAAGTCTGGTCTTTTTACTAGAATTTGAGTTCTGCATCCCACTTTTCTCATGCTCTGCCAGGGACTCTCTGTTGTGTTCCCTGTCAGGGCAGTCATTGGTGGTAGCCAGGCAACATCTAGTTCTTCTTGTCGCGGGCTGATGGAGTCTCTGGTTTATGTGGCCCTTTTGTCTCTTGGGCTAATATTTTCCTTGTGTCTTTGGTGTTCTTCCTTCTCCTTTGCTCCACGTGGGTTGGGACCAATTGATGCATCTTAGATGGCCACTCACTAGATTTTAAGATCCCAGATGCCACTCAGCAAAGTGGGACGCAAATCATTTTCTTAACAAGTTTTGTTATGCCAGTTGAACTAGATGTCCTCTGAAACCCTGGTCCCCAGACCCCTGGCCCTGCTACTCTGTCCCTCGAAGTGTTTGGTTGTATTCAGAAAACTTCTTAGCTTTTGGTTTAGTCCAGTTGTGCTGACTTGCCCTGTAGTGTGTGCTGTTCTTCCCTTTACCTAAGATAATTCTTGTCTACTATCTAGTTAGTGAATATCCCCTTCCTCCCTCACCACCCTTGTAATTATCAAAGAATGTATTCTTCTGTGTTTAAACCTTTTCTTGAGTTCTTATAATAGTGGACTTATACAATATTTGTCCTTTTGCTACTGACTAAATTTACTCAACATAATGCCTTCCAGATTCATCCAGGTTATGAGATGTTTCACGGATTCATTGTTGTTCTTTATCATTGAGTAGTATTCCGTTGTGTGAATATACCATAATTTGTTTATCCGTTCATCCACTGATGGGCAGCTAGGTTGTTTCCGTCCTTTTGCTATTGTGAACAGTACTGCAATGAACATATCTATTGTGTGACAGCTCTTGCTTCTCTAGGATATATTCCAAGGAGTGGAATTGCTGGATCATATGGTACTTCTGTTTCTAGCTTTTTAAGGAAGCGCCAAATCAATTTCCAAAGTGGTTGTACAATTTTACATTCCCACCAACAGTGTATCAGTGTTCCAATCTCTCCACAACCTTTCCAACATTTATTATTTTGTGTTTTTTGGATTAATGCTAGCCTTGTTGGGGTAAGATGGTATCTCGTTGTAGCTTTGGTTTGCATTTCTCTAATGGCTAATGATCGTGAGCATTTCCTGATTTGTCTGTTCTTTGATGAAGTGCCTTGTTCATATCCTTTGCCCTTTTTTTAATTGGGTTATTTGTCTTTTTGTTGTTGAGGTTTTGCAGTATCTTGTAGATTTTGGAGATTAGACCCTGATCGGATTTGTCATAGCCCCAAATTTTTTCCCAGTCTGTAGGTTGTCTTTTTACTCTTTTGGTGAAGTCTTTTGATGAGCGTAAGTGTTTTATTTTTAGGAGCTCCCGGTTATCTAGTTTCTCTTCTGGTGTTTGTGCATTGTTACTTATGGTTTGTATTCTGTTTATGCCATGTGTTAGGGCTACTAGCATTGTCCTTATTTTTTCTTCCATGATCTTCATCATTTTAGATTTTATATTTAGGTCTTTGATCCATTTTGAGTTAGTTTTTTTGCATGGTATGAGGTATGGGTCTTGTTTCAGTTTTTTGAAGATGAATATCCAGTTATGCCAGCACCATTTGTTAAAGAAACAGTTTTTTCCCCAATTAGCAGACTTTGGGCCTTTGTCAAATATCAGCTGCTCATAGGTGGATGAATTTATGTCTGGATTCTCAATTCTGTTACATTGGTCTATGTGTCTGTTGTTGTTCCAGTGCCAGGCTGTTTTGACTACCATGGTAGTATAATAGGTTCTAAAATCAGGTAGTGTGAGGCCTCCTACTTTACTCTTCTTCTCCAATAATGCTTTACTTATCTGGAGACTCTTCCCTTTCCATATGAAGTTGGTGATTTGTTTCTCCATCTCATTAAAAAAAGCCATTGGAATTTGTATCGGGATTGCATTGTATCTGTAGATCCCTTTGGGTTGAATAGACATTTTCACAATATTGAGTCTTCCTATCCATGAGCAAGGTATGTTTTTCCGCTTATACCGTTCTTTTTTGGCTTCTTGCAGTAGTGTCTTGTAGTTTACTTTGTATAGGTCTTTTACATCTCTGGTTAGATTTATCCCTAAGTATTTTATCTTCTTGGGGGCTATTGTAAATGGTATTGATTTGGTGATTTCCTCTTCGAAGTTCTCTTTGTTGTTGTAGAGAAATCCAACTGATTTTTATATGTTTGTCTTGTATCCTGATTCTTTGCTGAAATGTTCTATTAGTTCCAGGAGTTTTCTTGTGGATTCTTTGGGATTTTCTGTGTATAACATCATACCGTCTGCAAATAGAGATACACTTACTTCTTCCTTACCAATTTGGATGTCCATTATTTCTTTTTCTATCCTAATTGCTCTGGCTAGGACCTTCAGCACAATGTGGAATAAGAGTAGTGTAAAGGGCATCCTTGTCTGGTTCCGGTTCTCAAGGGGAATCCTTTCAATCTCTCTCCATTTAGGATGATGTTGGCTATTGGCTTTGTATAAATGCCCTTAATTATGTTGAGGAATTTCCCTTCTATCCCTATCTTGCTGAGAGTTTTTATCATGAATGGGTGTTGGACTTTGTCAAATGCCTTTTCTGCATAAATTCATAAATCATGTGGTTCTTGTCTTTTGTTTTATGTATGTGATGGATTACAATGATTGTTTTTCTAATACTAAACCATCCCTGCTATACCTGATATGAATCCCACTTGGTCATGGTGAATTATTTTGTTGATATGTTGTTGAATTCTATTGGATAGAATTTTTTTGAGGCTTTTTGCATCAATGCTCATGAGGGATATTGATCTGTAATTTTCTTTTTTGTGGTGTCTTTACCTGGTTTTGGTATCAGGGTTATGCTAGCTTCCAGAATGAGTTTGAGAGTATTTCATCCTTTTCTATGCTCTGAAATATCTTTAGTAGCAGTGGTGTTAACTCTTCTCTGAAAGTTTGGAAGAATTCTCCGGTGAAACCAAAAGGGCCAGGGCTTTTTTTTGTTGGGAGTTTTTAAATTACCTTTTCAATCTCTTCTTTTGTTATGGGTTTATTTAGTTGTTCTACCTTTGGTTTAGGTAGGTAGTGTGTTTCTAGAAATTTGTCCATTTCCTCTAGGTTTTCAAATTTGTTAGAGTACAATTTTTCATAGTATTCTGTTATGATTCTTTTAATTTCAGTTGTGTCTGTTATATCACCCATTTCATTTCTTATTCAGATTATTTGCTTCCTCTTCGGTTTTTCTTTTGTCAGGTGGCCAATAGTTTATCAATTTTGTTGATTTTTTCAAAGAACCAGCTTTCGGTCTCATTAACTTTTTAAATTGTTTTCCTATTTCATTTAATTCTGCTCTAATTTTTATTGCTTGCTTTCTTCTGGTGCCCAAGGGCTTCTTCTGCTTCTCTTCTGTTTGTTCGAGTTGTAGGGCTAATGTGTTGATTTTGGCCCTTTTTATTTTTGGATGTGTGTGTTTATTGTTATAAATAGACCTCTGAGCACTGCTTTTGCCGTGTCCCCAATGTTCTGGTAGGATGTGTTTTCATTCTCATTTAATTCTGTGAATTTGTTTCTCCATCCTTAATTTCTTCTATAACCCAGTAGTTTTTAAGCAAGGTGTTGTTCAGTTTCCACGTGTTTGATTTTTTTTCCTTGCTTTTTCTGTTATTGATTTCTACTTTTATAGCTTTATGGTCAGAAAAGTTGCTTTGTAATATTTCAGTGCTTTGGATTCTGTTAAGGCTTGCTTTATGGCCTAACATGTGGTCTCTTCTGGAGAATGTTCCGTGTGTTAGAAAAGAAGGTATACTTGTCTGGTGTTGGGTGGAGTGTTCTGTATATGTCTATGAGGTCAAGTTGGTTGATTGTGGCATTTACATCTTCTGTGTCTTTACTGAACTTCTTTCTGGATGTTCTGTCCTTCACCAAAAGTGGTGTGTTGAAGTCTCCTACTATTATTGTGGAGCTGTCTATCTCTCTTTTCAATGCTGTTAGAGTTTGTTTTATGTGTTTTGGAGCCCTGCTATTGAGTGTGTAAATATTTATTATGGTTATGTTCTCCTGGTGTACTGACCCTTTAATCATTATATAGTGTCCTTCCTTATCCTTTGTGATGGATTTTACTTTAAAGTCTATTTTGTCAGAGATAAATATTGCCACTCCTGCTCTTTTTTGAGTGTTGTTTGCTTGATATATTTTTTTCCATACTTTGAGTTTTAGTTTGTTTGTGTCTTTAAGTCTATGGTGTGTCTCTTATAGGCAGCATATAGACAGGTCATGTTTTTAAATCCATTCTGCCATTCTCTATCTCTATTGGTGCATTTAGTCCATTTACATTCAGCTTTATTATTGATAGGTATGTATTTAGTTCTGTCATTTTTATGTCTTTTTTTATGTGTTGTTGACAGTTTCTTTGTTCCACTTAATTTTCTGTGCTGAGTCATTTTTCTTTAAGTATTTTCAACTTTTTCATTGTTGTTCATTTTGTATTTGTTGAGTCTCTACATTTTTCTTTTTTTTTTTTTATTTTGACTTGCAGGATTGTTAGTTTCCTTTGTGGTTACCTTAATATTTAGCCCTAGTTTTCTAAGTTTAAACCAATCTTTTATTTCTTTATACCGCCTTGACTTTCTCTCTATATGAGAGATCTATGACTACATTTAGTCCCTCTTTTTTGTTTTAATGTTGTCATCTTTTACATATTGACATCTCTGTTTCCCTATTTTCAGCATTTTAGCTTTGATTTATTTTTGTGACTTCCCTATCTGAGTTGATATCTGGTTGCTCTGTCCTGTGTTCTAGTCTTGGATTGTTTCTGATGTTATAGATTTTCTCACTAAAGGACTCCCTTTAGTATTTCTTGTAATTTTGTTTTGGTTTTTACAAATTCTCTAAACTTCTGTTTATCTGGAAATGCCCTAATTTCACCATCATATGTGAGAGACAGTTTTACTGGATATATAATTCTTGGCTGGCAATTTTTTTCCTTCAAGGCTTTATATATGTCTCCCATTGCCTTCTTGCCTGCATGGTCTCTGCTGAGTAATTTGAGTTTAGTCTTATTGACTTTACTTTGTAGATGACTGTTCATTTATCCCTAGTCACTATTAAAATTCTCTCTTTATTTTTGGTTTTGGCGAGTTTGATTATAATATGTCTTGGTGACTTTCTTTTGGGATCTACCTCATGTGGGATTCGATGAGCATCTTGGATGGGTAGCTGCTCATCTTTCACAATATCAGGGAAGTTTTCTGCCAACGAATATTCAACAATTTTCTCTGTTATCACCCTTCCTCTCCCCACTCCTCCCGCCCCGTTCTGGTACTCCAGTCACTCTTAGGTTATTCCTCTTGATAGAGTCCTACATAAATCTTAGGGTTTCTTCATTTTTTTAGATTCTTTTATCTGATTTTTCCTTCTATAAGTTGGTTCAGTAGGCAGGAGAGGACAAGAAAGCTCGTGACGGGGAACCCAAGGTTGAGAAGGGACAGTGTTGACATGTCATGGGGTTGTTAACCATTGTCATACAGCAATATGTGTACTAACTGTTTAACGAGAAACTTTGTTCTGCAAACCTTCATTTAAGGTACCAAAAAAAAAAAAAAAAGAATTGTCTAAATGAGATCAAATTGACAACAGTAACTCAAAAGCTTTGATGGGAAGCCTAGGAGGCAGTGAGTTGAAGATAATGGTGATGGAATAATTTGGAAAAGGATAGTGAGAATAGCAGCACTACTGGAAGAATGTAATAGATGTTACTGAATTGTACATGTAAAAACTTTTGAAATGGTGTAACTTTGGCTGTGTATATTTTCACCAAAAAAAAAAAGTCCTCCAAGGTTGAGAAGGGAGAGAGTTGACATGTCATGGGGTTGTTAACCAATGTCATAAAACAACATGTGTACTGACTGTTTAATGAGAAACTATTTGTTCTGTAAACCTTCATCTAAAGTACAGTAAAAGAAAAGAGAAAAAATGTTGGTGTCAAGTGCTTTATCTTCAATCTCACTAATTCTGACTTCCATTGCCTCAGTTTGGATCCTATGACTTTCTATTTAGTTGTCTAATTCTGAAATTTTATTGTTAATCTTCTGGATTTCTGATTGCTGTTTCTCTATGAATTCTTGCAGCCAGTTAAATTTGTCATTGTGGTCTTCTATAATCTTCTTAAATTCCTCTATTGCTTTATGTGTTTCTTGGCTTGTTCTGCGTTTTGCCTGATCTCTTCATATTTTGAAGAGTTCTGTATACTAATCTTTTGTATTCTACCTCCAGTAATTCCAAGAAGTTCTTTTCATCCAGAAAATTTCTAGATTCTTTTTTTTGGGAGCTTCCTGAAGCCATCATGGTCTGCCTCTTTACATGATGTGATATTGACTGTTGTCTCTGAGCCATCAATAAGTTATTATTTTTATTTATTTTATGTTTGCTTATTGTGTCCTAGCTTTTTGTTTTGTTTTGTTATGCCCAAATAGACTACTTGTGTGAGCTAGAGTGATTATTGGTGCCTTTGAAGCTCTTGTCCTGTCAGTCGGTGGTTAGATCTGTTACTAGGTATTTGAGCCTAGGAGTTCATTTACTTTTCTTATATGCATTCAGCTCAGGTGTCCAGGTCGTTGGTCACCAAGTGTGTGGTGCAGCTCTCACCTACAGTCTTAGGCGGGCAGGGGTGATTGGAGTAGGTACAGGTATCTGGCTGTAGAAGGGGGTCATGAGCTGAGGAAGGCAGGGGGCTGACGGCTTCCCCTAAGTGTCTGGGTGGAAAACATGTCCCTGTTCCCTAGAGCACGTAGGTGAGTGGGTTTTGCAGCTGGACCATAGGCACCCATGCTGTTGGCTGTAAAGACTGGGAGGCACCACTTATTCTTGGACGCCTGTCGTGGGTGGCTAGGTGGCATGGGTGGAGCCACCAATTCTCAGGCCCCTGATGTGGGTAGGTGCGGACCCTGCTTAATGGGCTGAGCAGTGTCAAATGTCACGAACCTGCCACTCCACCACATAGCTGATACACTGGAAATTAGTTCAGGTATATACCCTATTGTACTGTGCTAATGAGGGCCTACAGTGTTGAAATGGGCCGACACAGGTCTATGCAGGGGTAAAAGGTATTCAAATTCCATCGACCCTGTATGCCTGTGCCTAGGCAAAGAAGCTGTGCCTACCCTCAGTTCCCGGCTTAGGGGAACTGGAAGAGTATTTTTTCTGGTTTGTTAATTTGTTCGCTCTCCAAGGCCGGGAGGATGGCTCAGGGTACGTGACGGGTCCTACTTCCGGCCCAGGGGACACAGCAATCACTGCACCAGGACCTGGTGCAGAGTGGGGACGGGGAAGGTAAATGGAAGAGATTTTTCCCAAAGGGGATGTTTTTGATCTGTGCAGTAGCTCAGACGCATGTACTTATCTTTTGCTGATTGAGTGCAGCTTTTCACTGGTTTTGGAGGCTCAAATATACTCTCTGCCGCTCACTTGTTTTTTTGGGTCTTTGTTGTAAGAGGGACCACAGGAAGCATCTGGCTACTCTGCCATCTTGGCCCCTCCTCCTCATAAGGTAATTTCTTAATTGCACTATGCCAATTTTTTTTTTTTTAACAGCAACACTTACTATTCTTTTGGGGGATGGGATAATCTACATTTACTTGTATTACTAAACTGTGAAATGTTTAACTATTTTGGCCATGTCTTTACAACGTTTAGAATTTAAGATGTGTAGGCAACATGTAAAAAAAAATTGGCATAGCAGCACTTACAAAAATATTTCACAGCGGGAGGGAGTGGTTAGCAAACAAATGTAGAAGGCGCATAACATTTGTGTAAAAATAGGGTATTTAAAACCAAAAAACCAAATCCATTGCTGAGGAGTCCATTCCAACTTATAGGGTATTTAGCTTTTATCAAATTGTGATCATACAGTAACATCATATTGTATTGTAGCTTACATTATTAGCAGTGCCTCAAATCATTAAATAATATTATTTCTAACATTTTTCTCACATATTTTCTATAATTCCTAGTGGAACTATAATTGTCATATGGTAGTATCATAACTTATTTAGCGCATACTTTTAGTTGGACATGTAGATTATATTCAATTTGTCAATATTACAAATAATCATTTCTATATACTTATTTTAATTGAAGCCCTGCTGGCACAGGGGTTAAGAGCTTGGCTGCTAGCCGAAAGGTCAGCAGTTCGAATCCTCCAGCCACTCCTTGTAAACCTATGGCGTAGTTCTACTCTGTCCTATAGGGTCGCTATGAGTCGTAATCAACTCCATGGCAATGGGTTTAGTTTTTGATTTTTTATGTACTTTTTAATATATAGATGTGTTTTTGGCAACTCTGACCATTTCTTTGGTGTAAATTTCTAAAAGTGAAGCTAGTAGATTAAAGCATGTAACTTTTTTAAGACTCTTCTAGCAAGTTGTTTAATTACCTTAAGAATGTTCCAATTTATAGTCCTATCAGCAGTTTACCAAACCCACACCAGTACTGGCTATTATTGGTTATTTTTCAGCTTAGTTAATTTAATTTAATAAGCAAAATATTTTATCTTGTTTTAATTTGGATTTCTTATATTAATTTTGAGCTTAAAATTTTTATGTGTATAAAACCTATATATTTCTTCTTTTGATTTGTATTTTTATGTTCTTTGCCCAATTTTCTGTTGAGCTTTTCTTTTTTTATTGATTTTTGTGAGCTCTTAATAGATAGAGTTAGTTCTGTTATCAAATTTGTGGTAAAAATGCTCTCTTTTTAAATTTTTTAAATTTAATTTGATATTCAAAACCATTAGTTATTAAATCTTTCCTTTAACTTTGAGAGTATGTCCACTGCATTCTATGCTTTCTCCTGCTCTGCAATTAGATTATTTCCCTATATTTTAATTTCTCATTATCTTATGTCATTATTTTCCAAAGGCAATATTTTCATTAACTTGGAATTTGTTACTGATTTGAGAAAAGGGATCAACCACCTCTCTTTCCCCCAAATAGGTAATTGCCCCAACACCTTATAATAAATCTATTTGTGATTTTTGATGCTACTTTAATCAAACTAAATTTGAAATACTAAATAATTATGTATTATTTATTTTTACTGTGCCTAGTTCCAAATTATTTAAGAAAGAACATAAAGGTAAAAGTAAAGTAAGTAAGAAGAATGAAACAAGGAAAAAATAATAATTGGAAATTGTAAATGGAGTCAAGAGTGAGTTAACCCAATTTCCCCCTTTACATGCTGTAAACCCGTTGCCGCTGAGTCGATTCCAACTCATAGTGACCCTATAGGACAGAGTAGAACTGCCTGTAGAGTTTCCAAGGAGTGCCTGGTGGATTCGAACTGCCGACCTTTCGGTTAGCAACTGTAGCTCGTAACCACTCGGCCACCAGGATTTCCTTTACATGCTATAAAGGTCGTTATATAGGGTTGCTATGAGTCAGAAATCAAAGGGGTTTACATGCTATACATATGCAAGGAATGGACCACAAATAGTGTGTTGCATTTTCTAGCAGCTAGTGAATACAGGGAAAATTTATTGTGTTATGGAACCTTGCTGGTACAGTGGTTAAGAGCTTGGCTGCTAACCAAAAGGTCAGCAGTTCGAATCAGCAAGCTGCTCCTTAGAAACTCTATGGGGCATTTCCACTCTGTCCTATATAGTCGTTATGAGTCAGAATTGACTCCATGGCAGCAGGTTTGGTTTTTGGTTTTATTGTATTGTGAGATTCCGGATTCACAGGTATAAATACACTAATTGCTCTTAAAAATCAAAATTATCTGCCCATTGATACCAGAAGAAAAACGTTGAATAACATAGTTAAAAAATATGCTTTACTATGTTTTTATAACAAACATAGTAACAACACTAAAAACAAAGTCTGCTTTGTACTGATGTTGTTTTCAAGCTCATGGCTTTCTGATGAGTTTACGTTCAGTAAAATATTTTAAATCATATTTAGAAGGATAGATTCCATATCCTTCATAATTTTGTATCTCTTACACAATTTTTTAAATTTTTCTTAATTGTACTTTATATGAAGGTTTATAGAGCAAATTAGTTTCTCATTAAACAATTAATACACATATTGTTCAGTGACATTGGTTGCCAACCCCACAACATGTCAACACTCTTCCCTTCTCGACCTTGGGTTCCCCATTACCAGATTTCGGTCCCCTCAGGCCTTCTCGTCCTTGCCTCTGGGCTGGTGTCCCATTCAGTCTTATTTTGTTTTATGGGCCTGTCTAATCTTTGGCTGGATCCCTGGTGGCATAGTGGTTAACGGCTACAGCGAACCATGGCTGCTAACCAAAAGGTCAGCAGTTCGAATCCATCAGTCACTCCTTGGAAACCCTATGGAGCAGTTCTACTCTGTCCTATAGGGTTGCTATGAGTCAGAATCGACTCAATGGCACCTAACAACAACAACAATCTTTGGCTGAAGGGTGAACCTCAGAATTGACTTCAGTACTGTGTTAAAACCACATTCTCAGGGTTTCTTGTAGTCTCTGTCAGACCAGTAAGTCTGGTCTTTTTTTGTAAGTTAGAATTTTGTTCTACATTTTTCTCCAGCTCTGTCTGGGACCCTCTATTGTGATCGCTGTCAGAGCAGTTGTGATGGTAGCCAGGCACCATCTAGTTGTGCCGGACACAAAATTTTTGAAAGATGTTGAGTAGCCATGAATTCAAGAATATTCAACCGGAGTAGTACTTGCAGTGCTACTAATATATGCAGCGCGTTGAGGGCTGAACAAGGATTAGCAATCTGAAGAATTGAGGACAAAATTGACATCTTCATGTGCAAGTGGAAGAGTGTTAAAAGGTCGTATCATGTTTCTGAATAGAAGTCCATTCCACCTCTGCTTAAAGGAAATTTTTACATGTAGTTTAATTAGTATCTGGGCTATTATTCCATCCATCAATCTATCACATGCCACTATTACATTGTTTAAATTGTCATACCTGTACAAAACATTTTAATATTTGAGAGTAAAATATTTTCCCCATTACACTTATATTTAAAGATGAAACATTCTTAACTATTTATTTTTCCCAATGAAATATAAGACTCCTTTGTCAAGTTACAATAATTGAAATTACATTGAACACATAATAAATGAAAAACAGACATGTTTACAATATTATATCTCTTTATACTCAAGCCTTGTTTTTTATCATTCAATAAAATTTGATAGGTTTCTTCCTGTAAGTCCTGTACATTTTTCTGATGATTATTTTGAATTATTTTTTCTATGCTTTTATAAAGGAATTATTTTTATTTTATTTTGTAACAGTGATTGGCATGTAGAAAAACTATTAATCTGAAATATCTTTTATTGCACCAGCTTAAAGAGCTTTAAGGTCTTCAGCTGATTATTTTGATGTTTTATTTAGGTAATTCTATCAACTGAAGATAACAATGATGTAACTTTCTCTCTTCAGTAGTTACCCTTCTAATTTTTCTTTTAATGTTATATTGCATTGACCTAAACGTTTTGCTTAATGTTAAATAATGGCTATGTCATTGGGAATAGTTTACCTAATATTAAATTATATTTAAATTTGTGGGATAAATCTCATTTGATCATAATGGCATCTTCTTATACTATATTTTTGAATTGAATTGATTAATATGTTATTAGCATTTAATGGTAGCTTTCATTTTGTGTTATTTTATCATATCTTGGTGTCAGAAATATGCTATTTTTGGAAAATAAATTGGGACCAATAATACAGCATGAGCTTACCTGTTTTAGAAAATTTAATAAGATTCACGAGTAAAACCATTAGACAGTAGAGCCTTTTAAAATTGGCGAAACTATTTTACAATAGTGATGATAACAATGGTAGAAATAGCATTAATGGTGATAGCAATGTTTAAGATAGACTCTTATCTCAGTTTTGGTCAGGTGATAAGGAATACTGGTTCCAAGGATATTTGAGGGAATCCTCTGATTATTTTTGGGTTTCCCATTCTGCCTTTCTCCTCACCCAAATTTGTTGGCCAACATTTTGTTCTTTCCATGTTACTTCCTTTATCTAGACTTCACCTTAGTTAGATAGAACATAACTCAGATTTAAAGTTTATGACTTCTGAAATATACAAAACAAAAAGATTGTTATTATTAATAATGATAACTGTCATTTTTACCATGTACTATTACTATTGTCCTACATGCCTTAAAGACATCATCTCATTTAATTCTCACCATAGCTCTATACAGTAAGTTCTATTATTATCCCATATTACAGATAAGGAACCTCAGGTTTAGCAAAGTGAAATAATTTGCCCAAGGTCATAGAGCTAATAAGCTGTGGAGCCAGAATTTCAACTCAAGCAGTCTGAAATTTTCAAAGTCCAAATTCAGAAGTATTGCTCTATATAGCATCCCCTCAATTATGCCAATTGTTTGAGAAATCTTGACTCCCCTACCACTCTCCAGAAAAGGGATTTGGGAAATGAAGTGATACAATTCTAACAAAAATAAAACAAACAAAAAATATGATGACCAGTTATTTAGATCATAGCCTGTACTTGGGACTGATTACCTCTCAACATTATGAAACCAAACCACAAAAATCTAAGAAGAAAATATACAATATTCACTGACACAAAAACATACATTAAAATACCCTCAAAGCAATTTTGAGAAGCATCAGT
This sequence comes from Trichechus manatus latirostris, assembly GCF_000243295.1. Lineage (NCBI taxonomy): Eukaryota > Metazoa > Chordata > Mammalia > Sirenia > Trichechidae > Trichechus > Trichechus manatus. The sequence continues at coordinate 3,667,511 of NW_004444148.1, read as the reverse complement.
ATTTCTTAAGCTGTTTAAATAATCTTTCTGATGGAAAATAATTTTATATTGTAAAGCACATTTGTTAAAAAGATTAAATAAATTAGAAATAAAAATTGATAGTGAATACAAGGAACTCTTACTCACATACAAATGACTTAATAATTAGCAGTGACAGGGACCACAGCTTGCCAAGAACATTAATGAAATGCTGATGAAAACTTGTTTTTAAAATATGTTTGAAAACATGTATGTTCACTGATACACAGAATGATAAGGATTAAGAAATCCTTTCTTATTCATCTACAGATGTGTTCCAGTATCCAAATAGAAATATCCATCTTTTATTTTATCTTGCCTAAATTTTATTCTTTACTATTTTCTAGTCTGTCAACAATATGAGTCCATAGAATTACCTTATATTTTTCTTAGACCTTTGTTGAAGTCATCATCATTATTAATATTCACTAGTTATATTCTAATATTTTAATGTCCAAGAATATGAATCATTATATAAGTTAAGAAAATGGATATGTATATATAAAATTGCATGTTCTATAAAGTTCGTTCACAGAATTGTTTCTGTTTTCACAATCTGTACTTTTTCAGCATAGGGAAAAAATATTGTCAATGGGAGAAAAACAGTAAATTAAAGCCAAACATACAGGTAAAATCTAAGCATACATAACTTTCCTGCTTTGTGAATTTCTACAGAGGTTGTGTTTTCCGTGGTTGGTTTCCATGATCAAAACATGAATAAAAACAGTGACCTAAATAAACAGAACTTCACTCATTTCCATTAATGATGTTCAAGTTGTAAATCAATGAATAAATTTAACATGCACAAAGTTATATTTGACGTTAGCTTTGGTATCATCAAATCTGAGTGATTTTTCCAGTAGAATTCCCAGGAGGATTTTTTGTTTAAATTTTATTTTATTTAGATGAGGGGGCCATGGTATTGCATTGGTTAAAGAGCTGGCCTGCTAACTGAAAGGTGGAGGTACAACCCACCAGCCGCTCCATCGGATCTTCTTGCCTAAAGATTACAGTCTTGGAAACCCTATGGTTCTACTCTGTCCTATAGGGGCACTATAAGTCAGAATCAACTTGACGGAAACAGGTGTTTTTTGTTTTTTTTTTTAAATTTTGATAAAAGGTCCTTAATATGAAAGAGATTTTTAAGGAATACTAAGGTATAGTATACTAAGTACAACAGTAGCTATGAAAAAGATTGAAGATACAGTCAAAATTGAAGCTTAACTTGGTACAAAGAAGAGAAATCTGGAGACTTTTCCAGTTTAATAGTACTTGCTTACAGGAAAGTGGAGTAGACCATTCCTTCTCGTCATTTAGAAAATAGACATAAGCGTCTCTTAGTGAGTGATCACTGTTGTGGATCATCATTGGTACGCTGTGATGCACATTTACCTAGCTGTAGGCACGTGTAGTTATAAATGATGGTGAGAAAAAGGCAAGCTATTCTGATTTTTAACTTGTTCACTTGCTGCTATTAGTCATTCTATCATGTTAAGGATGAATTCTGAGGTTGGCACTATGTGGAAGAGATTGAATTAAGAAAACATTGTTTCTTTTTAAAATCTTAAAAAAATACTAGGAGAATATGCTCATTTTCAAGATCTATTTTGAAGTACAAGGCTGTCAAGGATAATATCCACACACCTACAAAGAAGACCAGTTAATACGACTATTATTCAAATTTATGCCTCAACCACTAAGGCCCAAGAGGAAGAAACTGAAGACTTTCACCAACTTCTGCAGTTATGATCCCCCCCCCCCAGCATTTATGATCATTTTCCACTGAGCTTTCCCTGGGTTTCTTTGTAACCAGTATCATTATTTTCTAGCTGACTGAACATTGTTAGGCATCAGGTCTCTTGTTCTCCTGGCATTAACATCTCAGGTGGTAGTGACTTTGCAATACCATTATTTTTCTAGAGCTAGTTGAATGAACATCATTGAGAAAACCTAGGTTGGAACTTCAGCTAGGCTAACATCTAGTTGTGGAGTCCTGGGCTACTGAGAGGTGGGTGGTTCAAACTAACCCAGAAGCTCCTCAGGAGTAAAATCTAGAAATCTGCTTCTGAAAGGTCATAGTCTTAAAAACCCTATGGAGTGCAGTTCTACTCTGAAACACATGGGGTCACCATGAGTCAGAATTGACTTAGTGGCAACTAGTTTGGATTTTTTGTTTTTTTCCACCAGTTATGTAAAGCTACGTAATTCATGTAACCATTGTGGACATCCATTCTGTCCAATCCAAATTACTGACATTTATTCATATGCTCTCTAAGACACTGAAAACATTGTTAAACTTGTAACACATTTCTGAGTTGTTTTTCCTGTGTAAAGTGACCATACTTCCCTTTGTAGTTGGGATGAAAGGGTGGCAGGCTATTCTTTTCAGTGAATTGAGTGAGACCTTATGTTGCTATTGGATTTCAGGGGATCTTTATAGAAGAGACACAGGAATATTCCAGACTCACCTGAGGGAAGGACAAGAAGAAACAGTATTTTCCAAAAAATTCCCATTATAATAAAATTCGAGAAGATTGAAGGTATAATGTAGTGGACACAATAATAGAGCATAATATCTTCATTCAAAAGAATACTTTGTCTTCTGTCTTCCTCCAGGAACGCTCCCCACACATAAAACGCAAATGAAGAGACAGTGGAATACACACACAAGTCATTAATGATTCGAACTAGCAGCCTCAGGGTCATCCCCTTCCATTGCGCTAAAGAGGCAGCTATTGAGAATATGGAAATGAAATCGCCCAGAGGGAAAGGACCTCCATGGGTTAACAGGAGTTAACATTTTGAAAACCCACACAATAAAGTATGATCTAGTAGTTAAGGGCCCACACTTTTGATGTCAGATATGAGTTTAAATCTCGATTCTGAGCATACGGGGCCCTATAAAGACCTATCAAGGTAATGACCACAGTGTTCTTAGCACAGTGTCAAGTACATAGTGATAATTCATAAATGGGAGCTATTAGTAATCTATAAGAATCATAAGATTTGTCATACTTTAACATAGTTATGTACTCATTTTCTATCTTCCCCTCTGTGAAATGACCTCCAGGATGAAATACCACTGTGGCTTCTTCATTCATGTCTATAACCTCAGTACTTAGCAGAGTGCTTTGATCCTTAAAAAAAAAAAAAAAAAGCTGCTGTCAAGTTTATTCCAACTCATGGTGACTGTGTATGTCAGAGTAGAATTGTGCTCAGAGTGGAAGGATTTTCAATGGCTTATTTTTCAGAAGTAGATTGCCAGGCCTTTCCTCTCAGGCACCTCTGGGTAAAATCAAACCACCAGCCTTTCAGTTAGCAACCAAGTGTGTTAACCATTTTGCACCACTCAAGGACTCCGGCTTTGATCATAGTCATTGAATAGGTATAGTTTAATGTTGCTAAAATTAGACCATTCTGCTCTTCCTAAAGAAATCACTGTGCAAGAGTTCAGGGTATGTCATTGCGTATGCACTCAGTGTAACATCAACAGAGCTTACTTCTGCAATAAATTACACAAAAATGTTGAATATTTTCTGTCTAGACTAATTTTAATGTGTGTTTTTGAGTAGTTATAGAATTGTAATACCCTGACTTAGGTTCAACTAGTTCTAAATTTTTTTTTTTTTTTGGTGCAGTCTATTCATTAATGAAAATTTACTAAAGTATAATAAAATTTAATAGAGGCATTAAGTAAGATCTAACACATATACTGTCATGTTAAGCCTAGACTTAAAAATGTTCTAAAGATTACCAGTGATCAAGAGCAATGTGACTTAGCCACATGAACCTTTTCCATCTGATGGATTCCTCCTCCTCCGTCTCTTTCTTTTTCTTCTTCTCCTCCTCCAGCTCTGGCTCCAGCTCCTCTTCCTCTTTCCCCCCCACTCTTTCTGCTTTCCTTCTTCTTCTTCCTTATGTTCTTCTAGCTAGAAAATTACTTCACAACACATGCTGAGTGTGTTTCCTTCCTTAGTGGAACCAATTATGTACCAAAGGACCTTAATCAGTTAAACCCTTGCATCTCAGAGTTTGGTCCCAGGACTATCAACATTGAAATCACCTGGGAGTTTGTTTGTACTGCAGAAGCTCAGTCCCCACCCCAAGTGATTTGTCTGTGCTTTAAAGTTTGTTAACTAGTCTTGTGGGTAATCTAGGGACGATATGGTTCTACCCACTAGAGGGCAGTAGGACATGTGCACCACTAGGTATTGCACGTAATTCCCAAGCATGATTAAAAGTTCTTTTAAGAACCACTCACAGTTGCCAAAGGGAGGTATACTTAGCTCCTTTAAAAGAGAAACAACAAAGTCAAACCAGGTTCTATAGAGAAATTCAACATGTGAAATTAATAAAATAAGCAGTTCCATGGCACTAGCATAGTATAAAATCAGGTGCCAAATCCTAAATTGTAACTTTGGCTCTTGTTCATAGACCATAGAATTGTAAAGCTGGAAAAGACTTTGATAATCACCTCTGGGGCAACCTCCTTCTTTTACAGATGAGGAAGGAGACTTTGAGAGGTTAACTGGCTATTTCAAATTCATACAGCTCACTATTTTGCCAGGCCAAGACTGGAACTACTATCAAAAGGCTCCATACCAAGAGTAGAAAGAGATTTTAATAAGATACTAAACATATCTCTCTATTATTCCTTTGGTAAAATGGGGTCTATGCTTGTACTTTACACATATGGTGGGTTTTAATGTTATTGTTTCTGAAGAGGTGGAAAGACAGAGAGAGGAATTTGTAGTTTTGTTTTGTTTCTCAGTTATATTCAGCTGTACTACCGTCAGAACATAGCCTGAATGTCTCCATCTCAAGCCCAAAAGTGTCTCATGTAAATATCAACTCAATCAATAAGTATTAAGTAACCGTAAAATTCATGGCACTGTTTCACATTCCTTTTAGCATGATGCTAGCACGTTTGTGCTCTTGGTGGTCTTGGTTGTGTGTATTACAATAGTTTGCCTGGTAACTGCTTTTAATTCTCAACCCCATGTGTTTTTTGCATGCAAAATGGAATCAACAACACTGTGTCAGACCGTAAGATACAGAAGGTGATGAAAACTGAGCTGGTGGATCCTCATTCATCTAAAAAGCTGGCAAGTCTTTACAGAAAAGGAATACTAATTGCATATACAACACCCTCAGTACAATGTGCTCGGATGTCTGCAAAACGACCTTTGAAAGAATGTTTTAAATGCCAGTGCTGTTTTAGAAAACATTGAACCAAACATGGAAATTGCATGAGAAAAAGTTTCTGAATCTTCAATTAAACAGCACAAAGAGCCACATACTCAATTTCCTCTTCCTTTTCTCTTTCTCTTATTTAGCAATGCAATTAGCTAATAAAAGCTAAAACCATACACAGTTTGTGGCCATAACGATTGGATATTGGTACAATGCAAGCAGTTTCTAAGAGAGAATCACAATTGTTGAGTCACATTCCAAGATGAAAAATGTGATGGAGCAAAGTCTTGGTTGAGTGACCCAAGCAACAAAGAAGCTCCTAAAATAAATGCACAAAAACCTTAAGGACTATCTAGTCTATCTTAATTTCTACCTTAAAAAAGGGAAGAGGGTTGGTAGAAATTTAAATCTAACCTTCAAATAAATTTTTCAAAAAATCGTCTCTTCAAACTACAGAAAAACACTTTTCATTTGCCCATAGTTTCCTTTTACCTTTAACTATAGTGTATAAATCAAGTCATGATGAACTCTCATAATTTTACCAGTTCTGTTTATAGTATAATGAGTTTTACCCACAAGCTCACCCTTAGTTATCAAAAATATGAATGTGAAATATAGTTGGTAAGATTGCTTCCAAGTCTGAAGCAAAAGTTGACGTAGGTTTTTTTTTTCTATTTTAAACTAAATAGGCAATAATCTGATTCAAAAATGATGTTTTATCAATTGAGCTAATAACCTGTAATCTATAATTTCAAGGGTTTAAATTGCAATTTTGATATTTACTAAGAAATCGGCTATATTGCTTACTGTTTGTGTAGGGCATACACTTTCTCTACCATAATAACAATACAAGAATCATGACGACAAACAGTAGCATTTAATAGACTTCATTCTTAACACTTACATAAAAGTGTGTATGTAGTTATTTTAGGAAAGTAATATTCCCATTTGGACTCACTCTACCTGTTTGAGCTGAAGACACCTCCTTTCTTCCCACCCACCCCATTATATAAAAGAGCAGCTCTCAATCATTGCCAGTAACATTAGTGGCACACTCGTGTTTGTATCTCAAATATGCTTTTAATTTTCTGAGACAGAGGCAAATTGCTAGTGATATATTAATTTTTTAAAGTAGTTAATGCCACAAGGCTTGGATCTGATCTTAAACTGAATATTTCCCAGATGTGTGGTAAGGTGAAAGGTGGAAGAGCTAACAGAAACCAACTTCCTATCCAAGTTGGACTTACTTAGGTGAATTTTAAGTAAGGATTAATTAGACAATGAGACCTTATAGGCAGTCAACTTCAAAGCTCCCAGAGATAAAAGCTGGGGGTTTGCTTAGTTGTAACATAAGCCATATGCTGAGAAAAAGAAGTTATCAACTGCCACTGTCTCCTTGTATGTTGTTGGTAATGCCCTTTTAACCAACTTTTTTAGAAAATACAATACTTTTGGATATGTTGA
>NW_004444148.1:3654580-3659625 GCF_000243295.1 Trichechus manatus latirostris | reverse complement strand
AAAAAAACCATGAAAATAATTTTCACGCACAGCCATTTAACAGTATAGTGTGCATATCCCTTGAAGTTTCTGAGTAGAAAGACAGCTAAGAAAATGTGTCTTGCTGTTTTCATTTTGGAAATCAAGTTTGTGTAACTGGACAAGACATGCGGCACAAGCCTGTGGAATTAGATCACACACCCCGGTGCTGCAAACATAATTATTAGCGGCTGTTTTTGTCGACTGGCAGGTTAGAGAAACAATAAAATGAGGAGCTGATGGTGATGACAGGGGAGGGGTGTGAAATGGTTGTACTCTTCATAACAGCCTTTAGGTCTTTACATAAAGAACAGACTTTTTCATCCTCTCCAGAGTTAAAGTGTTGAATGGTGTTGGCTAGAAAGAAGAAAGCTAGGATCTCCCATCATGGGAGAAAACAGTAAAGCACTCAAGATGAAAATGCCCATCAGGGGTTTAGAGTCAACAAGCAATTGTTTATATTTGGACATTTGTAGGGGACCTCTCTGCCTTAACACCCTTGACCAAGTTCGAGGCAAAGAGCGTTCAGGGTGTAGCTGAGATTTGGACTTTGTGGTTAGGGGACTTTTGTGTCTCTAGGTTTGCAACAGGTTCTTATGACTGAATAACTGTGTAAAGAAAGGAGACAAGGTCGTCCTTGGCTTTGTTCTGGTTCAAGTAAGTGGCATTGAATGGGAAGAAACTGAGCAGAATAATCTTGGACTTAGGCTTGGGATTCTGTGTTGTATTCTTTCTCTTCCTATAAGTCCCAGTGACTCTTTTACGCTCAGTACGTGGCTGTTATACTCAGTAAGCATCAAGTATTTGTTGATGTTATTTTCATAGGGTTACATTTGGTAATGAGTTCCTTGGGTACCCATTCACTGTTTTGTGTAGAATATACATACACAAAATATGTGAGAAATAAGTCTTCAGGTCAAAGACCATGTTGAGAAGGGATATTGGGTGGTGGTACTTGGAGGGGAATGCTGCTCTGTATCCATGTCTACCCTGGAAGGTGAAGATGAGCTGGCTTCTGATTTTACCCCACTGGGTAGAGGTGGTAGGCTCAAGTAAAGAGGAAAGACATGCCAACAGCTACTACCTTCCCTTTTCCTCTGAGGATCTTTTCTACTTGAAAATTGAACCATGATGCACAGAAAGGAAAACCCAGCTCTTCCTTCTCTTTTCTTCTTTCCAGAGGAAAATGAGTTTGTAACTTTCAGACAAGTATTTTGCACATGAGCTTCTTCAGATAAATTAATTCATTCCGTGATTATATCGGTCACCTGCTATGGTCCAGCGCTGGGAGTACAGCATCAAGTAAGAGAGATAGACGTGGCCCATACAGAGAAATAGAAGAGTCAGACTTTCAAGTAACGAAGAGCAAGCTGAATTTCTTCCTACCTCCAGCCAAATTCACTCTTTCTTTACCATAGTTCTCACTTCTGTAAAGTGAGCCAAGATCAGAGTTTTGAGAGAATCTGAAATTTGCATGCTAAGCATTTCTCATTGAAATGAAACTGTGCCTAGTTCTTGTATCAATGCATAAAGAAATAAGTTCAGTTACATAGTAACTGTCACCTATTCAAAAGTAAAAATTGTTTCATAGACTTCTACCCTGAATTTCCATTTTATGGTTTGCCATAGTTTAATCAAGCTTTTCAAACTTCTTAAGGGCATGTCTATTTTGATTTATTTCTGTTTTGTTTGGCTTTTTTTTTTTTAGATTTTTAAATTGTTTTTCTAACCTATTTCTCTAAGACAGATGTGTATGTCTATTTATGTATCTATCTGTATATTTAATAATGATATCTATGTTGTATTATGATTTATGAATTTCTGAGTCATTTCTGGTAAAATAAGAACACTTCTGATATATCTCCCTCTAAAAATTAAAGTATAACACTAAATTTGACATCTATTTGGGCATCATTTGTAAAGATTCTTATATGAAAACAATTAAGCAGGATTTACTTTGAATCTTACCCAAGAATAATCTACACTGAAATATATCAATATTTGTGTTAAATTAAATTGTGTTAAAGCTTAGTTTTTTTCTTCCCCCGACTTTCTAGAATTAGCAGAAGAGGAGACATTTGCAACAGAAATTGTATAGTATGAAACTGTTGGATGCTGCTCACTCTTCTTTATAGGTATTTTCATTAATTTATTAACATGGCTCGCAAAAAGCCAACTACTTAGAATAGTGTTTTGCCATTTTGATGATACTTTGGCAAATTATTTTCACATTTGTTTAGACTTTCTAGCTGCTGCTTTTCCTTACCCCGTATCTATGCATCAAATTTTAATTACCACAAATTATTACAGTTATGTTCTTTCACCTGAATTTAATAAATACTTGACAACACTTTACCAACTAGCTAGCACTGGGCAAGCCAATTCAAATTCCTTCTTGCAATTGATTTATGTATATTAAATAATATTAAGAAAGTCTTTGTGGGGAATGCTTTCAGATTTTGACAAATAAATGGGAGCATTTCTTCAAAATACAACACAGTAGAGGTTTTACCCAGCTGAAGGTAGGTATGCTGCAAAGAAATTTAAAATAACCCCTCTTCAAATATTGTTTTTTTTGTTTCCAGGCTTTTAAAAGCTTTAACAGTTGTGGATAAAATTTGAATTGGATAAAATGAGACATTTGCAACTGGCATGGTTTGAATTTGTATTTTAATGCAAGATATACGAAAGCAAGTCTGTCTAATAGTTTATTTCCTTCAGTGTTTCGTCCCTGTTAACTCTGAGTTTGGTTTCCATGTCCCTTTGCCTCTTTTGTCTATAATTTAGATTCCAGAAATATCTCTCAGACAGGAGAACTCAAGTACATGTTGTTGTTGTTTTGTGCCGTCGAGTTGATTCAGACTCACAGTGACCCCATGTGACAGAGTAGAACTGCCCCAGATGGTTTCCTAGACTGAAATCTTTACAGGAGCAGATTGCCAGGTCTTTCGTACCGTGGAGCAGCTGAAGTGTTTGAACCACTGACCTTTTGGGAAACAGCTGAGTGCATAACCATTGTACTACCAGGGCTCCTTAAGTACTTGTAGTCTTATCTTCTACTCTGAAATGCTGAACTTTCAATTTTTTTATTCAGAACAATTTTAAAAAATTACATCAAGATGACTACAAAATGACCCTTGTATGAACACAGATTACTAGACACAGAGTTTTTTCATTTATTTATCTTCTAGCATTTTCTAAAGCTCTCCTAAATGTTGCTCCTGATTATTTGGGACCAACACCTATGTATAATGTTTCACTTTTAAACTTAGATCAGATACATATTTTCTCTTAAAGGGTATGTGCACTTTCTCAAGAGTATAATATTTTAAGCCAATTTAAGCACTGGTTTTAAATAAGATGTGATGTTGAGATATATCCTGGTCTTTGCCCACCATAGTCAAAAAGAACTTATCCTGTCTAGGAATCTATACTTTGTTAACTCATTACTTAATGAACACAACAAAACGTATTCAACAAGAGTAAGAAAAACCATACCCATTATTTAGTGTCCTACGTATAATCGCAAAGAACAATACAGGATATATTGTGTTCTAATACCAATCCTTGGTTGTACCTCACTAAGAAAGAAGTATAACTTTCCCCCCTCATGTGGTTATGGTATTTATATTTGTTCTTAGAACATCTCCTTTTAGCCCAATGTTGCTTTTCCCATGTTATCTGGGTTAGGATGTCTGACCCTTATACTGAGTTTTAATCCTTGTTTTTATACTTTCTCAAAATGCCATATTTAAGAAACAGGAAATCCCTTTACATTGATTTCTATGAAAGTACTCTCCCCAATGTGCTCTGCAAAATACTGGCTATATGCTTTACCAGTGAACAGAAATGAATATGTGATGTTGTCGTCCTTAATTCCAACCTGAGAGTTCTGTTTTCTTTGCCAGCTGTGTGTTGTGGCGATGGCAAGCCATTTCCATGGGTTTTAGGGGATAAAGAATCACTTCCACCTCAGTGTCTCCCCCAAAGGGGTAATCTTCAGTTTAGAGGACCATGACCTTCCTGAGTATCTTGATTAAACATCCCTTTTTCAGCAAAAGCCAGAATTTTTCCTTGCCTAATATCGTGTGTAAGTTTCAGAAATAGAGTTTTATATATGGCTTTTATAAACTGAATCAGTGTTGCAGTTTGACAAGTGTATATAAGTAGATAAATTCATTGTCTTCTTGCACAATTAAATAAAAATTCAGATACCAATAGTATGTGAATACTATTAACTGCTATCTAAGTTACCATGTAACTTAATTCTGAAAGAATTAAGAAGCCAGCTATGTATTATTCCATACCCAGTGGGAAGCTTAGAAAATTTATAATATGTTCACATTGAGGAAGACCCTCAATGAGATGAACTGACACAGTGGATGTAACAATGGCCTCAAACATAGCAACGACTGTGAGGATGATGCAAGACCGGGCAGTGTTTCATTCTGTTGTACACAGGGTGGCTATGAGTCAGAACTGGCTCAACGGCACCTAACACCAACAACATATATGTTCACAGGTGCTTTAAGCTTGAATCTTAAGACTTGTTCTTTCCACATTGAGTATTTTAAACTGCTTTGGGCTGTTCATGCTTAGCTAATGTGTGAACACTTCAGTGCATCAAGTAAGATTTTCTTGCTAGAAACGCAATATCAAGCTAGGCTCAACTGACTCTTTTTTTAATTAAATTCAGGAGGAATTTCTATATTGTATTTATATATTATAATTTCTATATTAGTCCTAGTAAAGAAATTCATGAAAAGCTTAGTGAATGTGGTAGACATTTTACAGCAATATCATTGGGATAAATATCTATATTAACATGGTGATAATTTATTGAACTATGCCACAAATAGGGTCGCTATGAGTTGGAGTCGACTCGATGGCAACAGGTTTGGTTTTTGGTTTTTACGCCATGAAATAATTCTTCTTACTCTTTATGTTGGCTATTAAACTTTTTCTTCCTTTTATATATAAAATGCAGTAGTCAAGCTAAAACAGAATGAATTGTTTCTGTGTAAAGA
>NW_004444148.1:3651321-3652992 GCF_000243295.1 Trichechus manatus latirostris | reverse complement strand
CTCCAAGGCTTAGGGAAGAGACATAAGCCACAGAAGGATTCCCTCAGACTTTTTTTCCCAAATGTGAAATGCAGGACCTATAATAAGAATAGGGCCAAAACTGAGGCATGGCGGGGATGTCCTGCAAGAAACCAGGATTTCCAACTTTCTAGAGTTTTTTGAAGGGTTGTTTATCTACTAAAGGAAATCAGGGAAAGGCAAACTAGTAAGTAGATTTATAAATTTTATTATCTTGAGTCAAAGAAAATGACTCAAGCATGTGAATGTTTCCAGTGTAGCTGGGAGTGGGGTTAGGGTTCCTACTTCCAGAAACACACAATCTCTTCTAGGTCTTTATTTCACCCCAAATTAGCCATAGAATCTTTTCTTACTTTGCAAGTTAGTCAAATTTATATCAGCACTTACTTGGAAAAGTCCTAAGAATTCCAAACAAATTTCTGTCCTAGAAACATGTCATTTATGTCTCTCTGTGAATATATCCTAAGAACACAGAAAGACTTGTGCAAACATGGCATTGTACAATATTAATAAATAATTATCCATATCCTGACATATTTCCATAAAGTTAAAGAGAGGTGAAATGTTGTTATCTAAAAACAAAAACAAAACAAAACAAAAAAAAAACTCTGCTGGTGAGAAAAAAATTAGAAAGAAAATATCAAGTTTAATATATCTGTTGATCTAGCATATGTCATGAAGAGACACTCTAGAAAAACCATCTGCAAATATTTGTTGACTAATGATTAGTGGTAGAATTCTCACCTTCCATGCAGGAGGCATAGGTTCAATTTCCAGCCAATGCACCTCACGTGCAGTCACCATCGGTCTGTCAACGGAAGCTTGCATGTTGCTATGATGCTGAACAGGTTTCAGGGGAGCTTCCATACTAAGACGGGCTAATAAGAAAGGCCTGGTGATCTACTTCCAAAAATCAACCATGAAAACCTTATGATCCACAGTGGTCTGAACCATAATAGATCATGGGGATGGTGGAGGATCAGGCAGCATTTCATTCCTTTGTGCGTGGCATCGCCATGAGTTTGTGTCCAACTTCACAGCACTCAACAACAACAACGATGATCAGTGTGGAAGACCACAGAGTCATATTTCATTTGTAATAAAAATGCAATGAGATTAATCTTTACACACTTCTTTAACAATTAATTTACAGCTGGAAAAAATAGTCCCTAGATTGTAAGGCTCTGATACTTTTACCGTTAGGTCAGTGGCAATGGTTAAATTATAAAAACTGGTCAATTAAATATAGCCTTAAATGGAGAAGTGTTTTAAGATTTGCCATTGTGCTTGTCAATAAGCCCAAATTAATTACTGCATTTTTTTCTATGACTTGAATTACTAGATGAGAATGTAAAAGATCATTTTGGTGTTTAACAAATTGGGAAAGATATACTTTCCTATATAGAGATGGTAAGGATTTTCTGCTAATGCAGGTCCTGTTTCTGTCTGCAATTCTAAGTGAATGTCAAGGGTATCTGAAAGAATTGTAGCAGATAGAGAAACTACATAGCTCTACTGCATTATGCTGAAAAGGCAGCCAGAGTCTATGATAGTACAGATCTAGATTAATGACTAGCCCACTCGGGTATCCTCCTTTTAAAGGGGGTGAGATCATTCTAGAGCAAGTATATTCCTTTAACTATGAGTGGAGGA
>NW_004444148.1:3648758-3649912 GCF_000243295.1 Trichechus manatus latirostris | reverse complement strand
GATGTCCTTCTCCAGGGATTGATCCCTCCTGATAAGATGTCCAAAGCATGTGAGATGAAGTCTCACCATCCTTACTTCTAAGGAACATTTTGGCTGTACTTCTTCCAAGACGGATTTGTTCGTTGTTTGGGCAGTCCATGGTATATTCAGTATCCTTCTCCAGCAAAATAATTCAAAGGTGTCAATTCTTCTTAGAACTTCCTTATTCATTGCCCAGCTTTCACGTGCATATGAGGCAGATGAAAACACCATGGCTTGAGTCAGGCATATCTTAGTCCTTAAAGTGAAATCTTTGCTTTTTAACACTTTAAAGAGATCTTTTGCAGCAGATTTGCCCAGTGCAATGCGTCTTCTGATTTCTTGACTGCTGCTTCCATGGGTGTTAATTGTGGATGCAAGTAAAATGAAATTCTTGACCACATCAATATTTTCTCCGTTCATCATGATGTTGTTTATTGGTCCAGTTGTGAGGGTTTTTGGTTTCTTTATGTTGAGAATTCATACTGAAGGCTGTAGTCTTTGATCTTCATCAGTCAGGACTTCAAGTCCTCTTCACTTTCAGCAAGGAAGGTTGTTCCATCTGCATAATGCAGGTTGTTAATGAGTCTTCTTCCAATCCTGATGCCCCATTCTTTTTCATGTAGTCCAGCTTCTTGGATTATTTGCTCTGTGTACAGATTGAATAAGTATGGTGAAAGAATACAACCCTGATACACGCCTTCCCTGACTTTAAACCATACAGTATCCCTTTGTTCTTTTCCAATGACTGCCTCTTGATCTATGTACAGGCCTTATGAGCACAATTAAGTGTTCTGGAATTCCTATTCGTTGCAGTGTTATCCATAGTATGTTATGATCCACACAGTCGAATGCCTTTGCATAGTTAATAACACACAGGTAAACATCTTTCTGGTATTCTCTGCTTTCAGCCAGGATCCATCTGACATCAACAGTGATATCCCTGGTTCCATGTCCTTTTCTGAATCTGGCGTGAATTTCTGGCAGTTGTCTGTCAATATACTGCTGCAGCAAATTTTGAATGATCTTCAGCACAATTTTACCTACATGTGATATTAATGATATTGTTCGATAATTTCCACATTCAGTTGGGTAACCTTTCTTTGGAATAGGCATAAATACGAATCTCTTCCAGT
>NW_004444148.1:3587200-3643903 GCF_000243295.1 Trichechus manatus latirostris | reverse complement strand
TTCCTCATGTGTGCTACTGTTTTAGAGGCCTGTCTAATCTTTGGCTGAAAGGTGGACTTTGGGAGTGGCTTCAGTTCTGAGTTAGCAGGGTGTCTGGGGACCATAGTCTCGGGGGTTCCTCCAGTCCCTTTCAGAAAAGTAAGTCTGGTCTTTGTTTAAATTTTTTTGTGAATTTGAGTTTTGTTCTACATTTTTCTCCAGTTCTGTCTGGGACCCTCTATTGTGATCCCTGTCAGAGCGATTGGTGGTGGTAGCCAGGCACCGTCTCGTTCTTCTGGGCTCAGGCTGGTGGAGCCTGTGGTTTATGTGGTCCATTAGTCCTTTGGACTAATATTTTCCTTGTGTCTTTGGTTTTCTTCATTTTCCTTTGCCCCGGACTGGAAGGGACCAATAGATGTATCTTAGAAGGTCTCTTGCAAGCTTTTAAGACCCCAAATGTTACTCACCAAAAGTAGGATGTAGAGCATATTCTTTATGAACTGTTATGCCAATTGACCTAGATGTCCCCTGAGACCATGGTAACTCAGTCCCTCAAGGTATTTGGATGTGTCTAGGAAGCTTCTATGTCTTTGCCTTAGTCAAGTTGTGCTGACTTCCCCTATATTGTGTGCGGAGAGATCTTTTATGAAAAATACAGACATCTTCCAGATTTTAGTCTCTCAAAAAGCCACTCTCACACTCACAGATGTTTATAATAAATGCAGTCATTGTCCATTACCCATAAGATTATCAAATTGTAACTTACTGACATATGGAACATCCAAATAATTTATTTTCAGAATGCGGAAAAAACTGATTACAGTTAAGTCTATTCCGATTCACAGAGGCCCTATAGGACAGACTAGAACTGCCCCATAGGGTTTCCAAGGAGGAGCTGGTGGATTGGAACTGCTGACCTTTTGGTTAGCAGCCAAGCTCTTAACCACTGCACCACCAGGGCTCCTCAGAATGCGAAAGGACCCTATTAAATCATCTAGGTCTTACTTCTTTCTGTTTTAAACTAGTAATAAACCTTTTCAGCCTAGCCTTAACAGGTTGAGGAGTGGGGGAAATAGTTAATAGATTAATTGATTATTTGAATATTGAGTTGTTTTTTGAGGCAAAGCAGAAAGAAACTCAGGGGTATCCAAGCTAAATATGATCTCTCATGTGAAGAGCACTCTCAGAACTAATCAGCCAAGGATTTGGTAATATTTCTGTTACATTTTCTTTTTGTCAGATCAGTCTGTTACTATAACTTAATCCTCCTACTTCGTGTTCACCATCAAAACACTTGGTTTACACGTGACATCCCAACCACTAGCTTTCCCCAGTGATGATGTAGTAAAATTATGGAAAATCAGGAGAAGGCAGTAATTAGTTACTCCCTCCTCCACTGAGTCCAAATAGCAATGACTTTCTTTCCAAAGCATGTGCGATATCTTCAGAGCTGGTAGCAGGTGTTTCTATTCTGTGACTTTGCTCACTTTGAAAAAAAGTGATGCTCTTTACAGGTTGGAGAGTTTATTTTTTATACCAAAATAAAGAGTAGACTTTCAGGAAAAAAAAAAAAGACTTGGTTTATTCTTTGCTAAAATTATCCTTCATTCCTCTTCATTCTCGAAATTTCCAGTTATAAAAGCATACAATATGGGACATCTTGCAAATTATTAGCATTGCTTACTTGCTTCTTTGGCGGGCAAAGTAAACAGCAGCCTAAATATTTTGCCCCAGATTTTTACCTCTTGCCCTGCTCTTCATCATCTACTTGTCACATAAA
Organism: Trichechus manatus latirostris; assembly: GCF_000243295.1. Taxonomy (NCBI): domain Eukaryota; kingdom Metazoa; phylum Chordata; class Mammalia; order Sirenia; family Trichechidae; genus Trichechus; species Trichechus manatus. The sequence goes on along the minus strand of NW_004444148.1, from coordinate 3,642,144 downwards.
GTATATTAGATTTTCCTTCACTAAGACATTATCCTCTGTGAAATGACAACATTCTTGGAATAGCACATTAAATAGTTAAAAACTATTAATGAGTCATTTTGTCAAGTGGTTTCCAACAGGATTCCCTTGTGGGAGTGGGAAAGCAGGAGGATATTTGATGGAAAGGCAAAATACTGAAGCTGGAAGTCAGAGACTTAGGTGTTGGGTCTGTCATGACTGAACTATGTCACTTTATCACCTCATGTGTGAAATATATAACCTCAATAAGTTCCGTTTTGACACAATAACCACAAAAAGAGCTCAAATGTATCAAAGATGATGCAGGTAGCGCAGGACCAGGCAGCATTTCGTTCTGTTATATATAAGGTTGCCAACAGTTGGAGCTGACTCACTATCAACTGACAACAACAACATCCAAGATCTAGAACTGTTCGTAGAAAAACTTCCCTCAGTAATAATGAAGGAGGCACTAAGCTCTCGGCATGTTCTAGTCATTTTGTATGTACTATCTCATTTAATCCTCAATACCACTATGAGCAAGGTGCTACTGTGTTGCCCATTGCACAAATGAAATTGAGACATGGGGCAGTTCGTGACTTCTCATATGGCCATTCACCAATACATGCAGAGCCAGTATTCAAACCCAGATACTCTGGCTTCAGAGGCCACAGGATAACCACAACACTGTTTCAGTACTCTGAGCTAGCTTGTAAAATAAGGAGTAGTTTTAGTTCCTGTGGCCTTCTTAACCTAAAATGAGTGGGCACTTTGAGTAGAATGTCGAAGGCCTTCCCTGTAGCTACGTACAAATCTTTCAGAGAAAAATCATTTTTAGATGCACCAATCAAGGCTTGTATATAAAGGTAAAAAGTCTCTTGTCTATCAGTTGCTCATTCCCTGAGTTTTCCAGTCTTTCTAAGAAAATATTAATAATAATGCTGATGGATTTTTCCCCAACTCAGAGTAGTGATTCGGCTATTTTAAGGACAATGTAGATACTGGGATTAGTCTTCCCGTATCTCTGAATGTCAACACATTTCCCAAAAATGAATTTATCAGCTAAATGTAGCCAAGAGATTTAGTTTATCTAAATGTCTTACAAAGAAGAAATAGTTTACCACTGTTTTTGCAGATTGAGGTAAATTGGACATATTACTGACATATGCTATAGGTTTAATTTAATACAGTGGTACAGATGTGTGCTCTGATAAGGTTTTGTGAAATCTAGGTTAAGATGAGTAGAGTTGTTTCAATATTTATGGAGTTGAAAATGCAGAGTTAGCAAAGGAAGCATTTTAATTAAAACAATATTTTCCTGTATATGCTCAGAGTAAAATGGAAGGGAATTCTACTGAAGCCTTGCTACTTATTTCCATATATTTGCTTGTGTTTTAGGCACATTAAAAGAGTTTTTTCCAATGTTTTTAGTTTTTTTGTTTTTATCTCCATCAAAAAATAAACTCAATAGTTTCTTTCCTCTTTTTTTTTTCCTTTTAACTAAATTTATATGGCTTTTCAAATTCAGCCTTTTACATTTTTGTATTTTAGGTATCCTGGAGATAACATCAGTGGAAATTGGAGTTGTTGCCGTCAAAGCTATTAACAGCAACTATTATTTAGCCATGAACAAGAAGGGGAAACTCTATGGCTCAGTAAGTATGCTGCTTTTGTTTTCAAAATACACTGCAGTAAATCATTACCACAGTTTTGGAATGTTTCCCCCAGACATTGAATAGCTTGTTATCGTTGTATTGCTAGTAAATAGAACCACAATGGGCTGGTCACCAGAGTTTCGAGGGCTGGCAAAGCAGCTCTTCTAACTCTATAATCTCCTCTGTTGTTCACCCATTAGTCTACCACACAGGCTGCTGCTGGCATTCATCAATGAATGTTCTGAACTTCTAACCAGTCAGACTCTCACGGAAGCATCTGGTCAGATTGGCAGCAGAGCTGCAGACAACTTGGAGGAGAAACATTACAAAGATCATCAATAGAGTAGAAAACCATATAAAATGTGTGTGTTACAGCTGAAGATAAAACAGGGGCTCGGGTGTTTTCTATTCTGTTCAAGTCTGAAATGGGGGAAGAAAAGAAATTCATCATTTTGTGTGCTGACAATAGTGATTAATTCAAATTATACTTGAACATCATCTGGATGTGTAAATGTCATTCCTTGCAATAGGGTTCTTACGGAGCCTGGAATCTAACCAGGGTATCAGTCCTAGCTGTCCCGCAGCAGGTGTTAAGTATTTTAACTATACTTCTGCAACTTTGGAGCAAATTTATTTAGACCAATTTCCTTAGACAAAGATCTCATTTAAAACTGCAAATGATTATTTTTAGAATTAATGGTAACTGTAATTATAGTTAAATTGTAAACAGAACAACAATTTATCATCTTCAGATTTTTTAATGAAATAGATCAATCAATTATAATCAACATCTACTATGTGCAAGACACTGTTTGACATACCAAAGAAGCATAAGAAAGAAATGGGCTTTGGCTTCATTTACAATATATTTAGGGAAAAAAATAATAAATGTGAAATAATTACAAAACAATTGTTAAATTTGAGAAGGAACAGAAGTAGTATGGCAATCCTATGTTAGTTAAGAACTAAGCTTTAATCTCTTAATTATAGTTTGAATGATGTCAGGGATAGATCCTTTTATAAAGTTAATATGGATGTATTTCGTTGTACCAGTCCCAGAGTGATATCAAGGGAATGCCAGCCAAGTTTAAGGAATTTTTCTGGATTCCATTCCAAGAGAGTACATAAAATCCATATATAAATAAACATGTTCTTAAAATTTTTTAACTAGATTTTTGGGAGGACATATAACAACATCTATGGCCAAGAATTAAAACCTGTGAAGCAGAACTCTTAATCTTTTTTTTTCCTCACCAGATCTTGCAGCATTTTTACGCTTTTCATGGAAGCCAAAAGGAATATCACTTTTAAATGTATAAATGACATACTTTGTTGGTTAGCATAAGGGTGATTGCCCTGGCTCTCTAGAACAGTGGTTTTCAAACTTGAATATGTATCAGAATCACCAGGGAGGGCTTATTAAAACACAGATTCATGGGACCCACACCCAGATTTCCTGATTCAGTAAATCTGGTAGAGTCAGAGAATTTGTATTTCTAACAAGGTTCCAGGCGTTGCTGATACCACTGGTCCAAGTGATCACAATTTGAGAACCACTGGTCTAGATCTAAAACAACCTTGTGTTTCACTCAAAGCAGATCCACTTATAATCAAGGAGTCAGGCATACTTTGGGCTGATCATCTTAGGGTGAATGCTTTATGGCTGGGGGTCAGAAGAATTTTAGTCAAATTTCTCCATTATTCATGGCTCCACTAAAGAGTCTAGAAGAGTAACTGACCTTTTTACAAAGTGTTTCCATTTTGGGGTTCCCATCATAATCTCTTTTGAGGTAATCGCAAACAAAACCTGTGAACTGGCATTTTCTAGATGGTTTGTGTCAAATAGATACTATCAAGTATCATCACTCGAGGAATAAAGATTATGCTTTTCTTTTGCAGAAAGAATTTAACAATGACTGTAAGCTGAAGGAGAGGATAGAGGAAAATGGATACAATACCTATGCATCCTTTAACTGGCAGCACAACGGGAGGCAAATGTATGTGGCACTGAATGGAAAAGGAGCTCCAAGGAGAGGACAGAGAACACGAAGGAAAAACACCTCAGCCCACTTTCTTCCAATGGTGGTACACTCGTAGAGGAAGGCAACGCTTATGGATGCGGTAGAACCAAAGGCTCTTTTGTCAGGAATAGTTGGTAATCTTCACGAAGACAGTAGCTCAAAAGGCAAAGACATGTGGCAGATGTCTGCTCACCTGCAGGAAAGGAAGCCTTTGAAGGTTTTTGTACTCATGGCTGACATATGATGTTCTTTTAATTAGTTCAGTGTCTTGCCTTATAATTGCGATATAGGCAGATCAAATGGGATGGAAGTGATTTCCAAGCGCACAACATCGTGGCTGGGGTTTTGTTTAGTTCTTGTTTTTGTTTTTTAACCTCTGAGATAGAACTTTAAGGACACAGGACAATCAGTTGAATGATCTTCGGGGAAGTTATTTATGGAATAGGAACTCATATCAAAGACTTTCATTGCTCATTCAAGCCTAATGACTCAATGAGCAGAAAGACATGCAAGCATTTACTGGAAAGCACTTGGGTCACATCATATACACAACCAAAGAAGTTTTGGGTGTGTCATCATGGAAGCATTGGCTAGGATTAAGAAATATAAACATGTTAGTGTAAAACTGTTCTAACAAAACAAATAGTATGGTATGCTTGTGCATTCTGCCTTCATCCCTTTCTATTTCTTTCTAAGTTATTTATTTAATAGGATGTTAAATATCTTTCGGGTTTTGAAGAGTCTCCTCAGCAGCTGCCCTCTGATTTATCTTTCCTTTTTCTTCAGCACACCACATGCATGTTCATGACAAATGTTTTTAAAACTCAGCAAACACTTCCAGAATAAGAGATGAGATTAGGGAAGCAGTGGTATGAGCGCCTCATGTGCTCTCTGTTGACTTACTTTGCACTTCTGCAATAAAACCCGTCAACGACAAATATGGTAGTGCTGCCGCATGGCTTGAGTGAGATGTGTCTGCCATCATTTAAAAACATAACATACCTCTGAGGCTTCCTCTCCAAGAAATAGACCTAGAAGGCCAAATTCTTCTCTTTGCAATACATCAATGGATCTCCACAAATACACTAAAAGAAGGAAAATTAATTCTTAAAAGCATTCTAGTAGCTGAGCCTCATTATTTGCTAATGATGTTTTGCCATATATTACAGTACTAAATTATGAAGAGGCTGTCTGCATATATAAAAACCCTTTGTAAGTCCCACATAATGCATCTTCCCCAAAGGAACTATTGAGGAATTTGGTACAAAGTGCAACTCTCCCACAGGCTTAAACTGAGCAAATATATCCTGGTATATGTGTAACTATATACTGAAACCTGTTCAAGCTGTATGATCTAGCCTTTACAAAACCAAATAAAATGTATTTTCTGTAAATTTAAAGATCTTTGGAAGGTTCCATAATGTAATCATATCGAGATTCATTTTGTTAGAGCAGGTAAATAGAAAACAGTACGTAACAGTGTACCAGTCATCATCACATTGTATTCCACTAAATAAATACATAAGCCTTATTTGCAGTGTCTGTAGTGATTAAAAAAAGTAGTAAAATATTATTTGTTCTAAATACTTTAAGTGATAACTGTAAGATTATATTGATGCTGCAGTTTTATCTTCATAGTTCTTATTTTGAAAGTCTGTTTATTTTTATTGTTTGAACACAGTATTTTGGTACAAAGGAAAAACCCACTAAATGTGTCTTTTTACTAAAGTTTAACCTCTAGAAAAGCTGGAGTTTTGTAATTCTCTTATAACTTATTTGAATCAATACTTAAGCGGCACTTCCAAATAATCTATTATTTAAAAATTAGCTTTATTAAGAAACGTTCCCATAAAATAATCCCATAAAGGGTCATATTTTTCTCAATCCTTAAAAAAGTGGTATTTCAAAAGAAATGCACTTAGGGCACAGTGTTTTGGCTTATGGATAAAGTTGCATCTCATGGTACTTGGCTTTCAACTTGCTTTTTGACAAATGGGATTCTAAAAATGTTTAATTTTTGTGGTTGGAATCTGTATGTTAAAATTTAATTGGTAACCAAGTCTGAAAGTTATAATGCAATGCACGCCTATCAGAACTAGCTATCTTTGTTCTTTTATTTTAAAATAATAATTGCACCTAGCACATGAACAGGACCACCCACAACCAAAATTAAATGTTTGGTGAGACAAATACAGTATTGGATGACTATGGTAACAGCAAATAGGACACAAACTGGATTCTTATTTCACATAGCCATTTAGATTGCCAAAGAGACTATGTGTAAACAGTCATCATTACAGTACTCAAAACACTAAAACAGCTTCTAGCAAAATGTATCAAAGCTCGCAGTCACCAAAAATAGAAAACATTTCCCTCCCTTCCCCCTCTCTTCCCACAAACACATCAACAGATATACAGAAACAATTTGCTAAGGAGTAGTGAGATTCTCCTGCATTGAAAAATGGCTTCTCTGCTCAAACTTGAGATGGAATTCTGGTCCCCTTTGCTACTGAAAGAACAGCAGTTCCAGCCCTGAATGTTTTAGGTTTAAAAAAAATCCATTGAGGTTTTGTGAGCTCCGCCTCTGTGGGAAGTGTGGGCCTTGGCCCGCGGTGTTAAGGTGCATCAGCCACAAACGTGTGTCCATATGAGTGTTGGTTCTGAGGAGACTGCTCATAAAGATACAGAATCACTCCCTCCTCCTACCTCCCGAAAGGCTGAACAGTGTATAGTATGTTACATTTAAATAAAAACAATAAAAATGCTGGGAAAAGAAAATAAAAAAATATTGTCCTTCTTTGTTTTATTAGCCTAAAAGTATACCTGTTAATAAAGCGTGTTTGGCAGGATGTGGTTAAATGCCCCACAGCCCCAAACAACAACTGAAAAGAAAAAACCTCTCAAACATTTGTAAGGTTTCTTTAATGTTTTACATCTGTGAGTCAGCTCTCCTGAACGCTAATAACAACCAAATGCTTTCGATTTTTCCTGAGCATTCAGGGCCACCTAGTTTACACAGTGGATAAAGAAGGATGAATTGAAAACAAGGATGGTTTGTGAAACCATGCAAGACTTTTGGAGGAAAGCCAGAGGACTGCAGATTTCGAGGGGATGAAGTAGGCCAATGAATTTGATTTAAAAAGTGAGAGAAAATACATAATACGGCAAGTTGGGTCCAAAGCCCAAGCCAGGTTATGGACACTTTTTAAATGGATCAGCATTAATGCTTACAGTTCTAAGAATTTAGCTGCCTTAATTCAGGATTGAAGGAGCCCTGATGGCACAGTGGTTAAGCACTCTGCTGCTAACCGAGAGGTTAGTGGTTCAAGCCTACCCAGCAGCTCCATGGGAGAAAGACCTGGTGATCTGCTCCCATAAAGATCACAACCTAGAAAACCCTATGGGGGCAGTTCTACTCTGTCACATGGAGTCACTAGGAGTCTCGATGGCATCTAACAACAACAACACAATTCAGGATTTATGATTATTCAACAAAAGTAAAATTTATCCTTTTTCAGTGAAGGCTTTAGCTGGTCCAAATTTAGTCTACATAAAGATAGCTTTGTTGTTGTTATTGCTGTTAGTTGCTGTGGAGCTGGCTCTGACTCATGGCAACCAAACATACAACAGAACAAAATGTTGCCCCATCTTGCACCATCTTCCCTATCATTGGTATGCTGAGTCCATTGTTGTGGCCACTGTGTATTTTGACTAACTTCCAACCTAGGGGACTCATCACCCAGCACTATCTGACAGTGTTCTGCTATGATTCATAGGGTTTTCAGTGGCTAATTTTTGGTAGTAGATTTCCAGGTCTTCCTACCTAGTCTGGAAGTTCTGCTGAAGCCTGTCCACCATAAGTGAGCTTGCTGGTGTTGGAAATACCACTGGTGGCATAGCTTCCAGCATCATAGCAACACACAAGCCACCAGGATACAACAAACAGGTGGTGGAAAGATAGCTTTAGGAAGCTATAAGATACTTAAAAAAAACCAAGCTCTTTGCCTTCGAGTCAATTCCGACTCGTAGCGACCCTGTAGGACAGAGTAGAACTGCCCCATAGGGTTTCCTAGTATGTAATCTTTACAGCAACAGATCACCAGGTCTTTTCTCCTGTGGAGCCACTGTGGGTTCGAACTGCTGACCTTTCGATTAGCAGCCAAGTGCTTAACTATTGCTCCACCAGGACTCCTTAGGATATATCTAGTACGCTAAAAGTAACACACTTACGTGCAAATACCATGTTGATTAAGAATTCCTGTTGTCTCTCTGAGTGGTGCAAATGGTTAAGCACTCAACTACTAGCTGAAAGGTTGGCAGTTCAAACTCACCCAGAGGCAGCTCGGAAGACACACCTAGGGATCTGTTTCTGAAAGGTCACAGCCTTGAAAACCCTATGGAGCAGGTTTATTCTGCATACATGGGGTTGCCATGAGTTGGAATCATCTCGACAGCAACTAACAACAACAATTTCACTAGACCGGACTTTTTCGACTTAAACTAAACTGTAAGGGAAATAAAGAGAGCTATGTTGAAAGGATACTGAAAAGAAAATAGCAGCTGTGGATTCCATCAGAAATGGAACATGAATCAATTAAAATCTTCCTCTCAGACGCCCATTTCCTCTTATCTCAGATTGGCTTTATTTGGTTGACTGCTGCCTGCCTCCAATTTGCTTTTTCCCAACTCCAAAATGCAAAATCCAAAAATCCGTTTTTCTCAAGATCCCAAAATGTAAACATCCCGTGTATGACTCTTAATCAGCCAGATTCAGGTAACACACCAACCTCTAAACCAATCGGTGTGTCAATGCATGTGGTTACTGTGATTGGATAAACTTCAGTCACAAGACCACAGAGCAGCCCCTGCTGAACTACACAGTTGGAGCTGGTGAAGGATCCCAAGGAAGAAAGTGGCTTTGGACAGATGCAAACACAATGGTTGCTAGCCACATCTATTTAAATGAGACTACTGATTTCAACATACTTCTTTTAACCTTGCATTTTTCACTATTTCCAAGTAGCCATGCCAATTAGTTCCGATCAGAGGGTTCAAGAACTTTTTTTAAATGCATTTTTTAAAAAACAAAAATGTTACTTGTTCGGTTTGCTTTAGTTTTTAAGCCAAAAATAGGGTCCTGAATATAGCCAATCTCACTGTGGCTCTGCAAACTTTAATGATAACTGGGGGGAAGGCAAGTTTTCTAAAAATACAGTCCTTCTGAGTATTTCAACCTGCATCACAATATGACAATCATTATAAGCATTTCTTTAAGTTTATCCCAAGAGTATATGTACTAGTATTTTCAAGTATTGCAGAATATAAGAAAAAAATCTGAAACCCTAATGACATTCATTTCTTAAAAATTGCAAAATTTGAAAAAGAAAAAAAAACCCACTTTATGTTTTTTACTATGTCTTGTATACATACATTCAATACGATACAAAAGAAAAACTTTATAACCTGCATTTTTCATTCTTTTAGCTGATTAGGAGAAAATAAAACACAAAATGTCCTGGCAAGTGAATAATCTACTGCAAACACTTCGATAAACACCATGTATATTTAAAATGGAATAATCGTGATCAATGAATGAGATGGAAGGAATTGGTTTCATTATTCCCCCAAAAAACCCAAACCCATTGCCATCGTGTGAATTCCGACTCATAATGACCCAACAGGGCAGAGTAGAACTGCCCCATAGGGTTTCCAAGGCTGCAATCCTTGGAAAGACTGCCACATCTTTCTCCCAGGGTCTCATTACTAAATGGCTAATAATGAACACTTCCCTGTGCTTGCTCCATGAGAGCTACTAAAGGCAACAATTCCAACTCAAAGAGAAAAGCCATACGTCAACCATATATGCACGTGGCATGTATTATCTTATACATTTTTATTATCCTCCACAAAAGAGCCTATGTTCATTTTTTTAATATAGGCACTTACATCCTCTAGAGATGAGCACAGCAAATGAAGAATCAAAACATCCTGTGTTCCTCATTACAACTGTAAATTGAACATATGCCTTTGTACAACTTAGGCAGTGACCCCAGCTGTAGAGGAACCAATTGCAGTATGGCCTTAACCCTCCTAAAGTTTGGTTCTAATTACCTTATACACATCTTAAATGCCTAAATCATCTTACAATTTTCCAAATTATTTAGTTATCATTTCTGTGGTCAATTTAAGCTGCTGACAATGCAAATATTCTCAGAGAGGTCTTTTAAGGGGAAGTAAATTAAAACCAGTGTCTCATGAGGTATTATAAATTTTAAAAGTGCTGCTTTTTATAGTTACGGGAAACACTGGGGTTAGGGGTCACTCATTTCAATTCAACATTAAACATACTTTAACGGCTGGTATTTAAACAACAGACTTTTCAATTGTTTTTTTTTTTTTCCCAGTGAAATGATCGATATGTTCATACACCAATGGTATTTAAGCCAATATATATAAAGGTGATATAAGAAAAATATCTATCTTTAGGGAGATTTGCAATTGAGAAACACAAAACAGAAATACTGAAAAATGGCATTGCATGTAAGTAAAGATACAAACAATATCTTATTTGTTCTCCTGATAGATCAAATACTGGATGTGAAATGCCTTTTGTAATGCAAGCTCATTGAGGAAAATTGTCATACAGGAAAAAAGAAAACTAAATAGGCTTTATAAAGCAGTATCAGCAATCATTCCTCCTCATCTTACCTAAGAAAGTGCTGCATTTCATCCTCTGAGATCCCCTAGGAAATAAATCAAATCAGCATACTTCAACTGCAACAGTTAGTCCATCTTTCTCTTGTTATTTTTAACGCCAGGTGATATGAAAGAGCCTTGTGACATGTATTTCCTTATTAGATTCCACAAGAACAAGATGGACTTTATTGAGATCAATCACCTGCTTCACCTTTTCAAATGAATAAAGGCTTCATAGTAGTGTTACAGAGATTGTTGGGGGCAATTAACACTGGGTACCTGGAATTGTTGTTACATTCACCTTTCTTTCTTTTTTTTTTTTTTTCTTTAATTTCTGTTTTACTTTATACATATAAATATTCCCTGGTGATAAAATCGATGGGCACTACTCAAATAACTTCTTCATACTTACTGTCAGGGAAAAACAACAAAATTTAAAAAATAGGGCCTATAATTTAAGACACCTAGTTGGAAAGCTGACACATCTGGAATCATGAGGCTTGACTGTCAATACAAAAGAATTGCTTGACAACAACCTTCATATTGACAAAGCAACCTTAACAAGCTTCTAAGCCACGTCACTACAAAATACATTGCACAGTTTTTGCTCAGTAAATCTTGACTCAATCCATAGTTTGTTTTCTTCCTGTTGTTCTGACTCATGGTATCTTATCAAACGATGTATTGCACTGGGCAAATCTGCTGCAAAAGACCTCTTTCAAGTGTTCAAAAGCAAAAATGTCACTTTGAGGACTGAGGTGCGCCTGACCCAAGCCATGGTATTTTCATTCGCCTCCTATGTGTGTGAAAGCTGACAATGAGTAAGGAAGACGGAAGAAGAATTGATGCCTTCGATTTATGGTGTTGGCAAAGAATATTGAGTATACCATGGACTGCCAGAAGAATGAACAAGTCTGTCTTGGAAGAAATACAGCCAGAGTGCTCCTTGGAAGCAAAGATGGCAAGACTTCCTCTCATACTTTGGACATGTTATCAGAGGGGCCAGCCCCTGGAGAAGGACACCATGTTTGGTAAAGTAGAGGGTCAGCAAAAAAGAGGAAGACTTTCAATGAGATGGATTGACATGGTGGCTGCAACAACGGGCTCAAGCATGGCAATGATTGTGAGGATGGCGCAGGACGGGGCAGTGTTTCATTCTGTTGTACACAGGGTCAATGTGAGTTAGAACCGACTCTATGGCACCTAACAACAACAACGTGGTGACCTTATGTATAACAAAACAAAACATTGCCAGATCCTGTTTACCATCTTCATGATTGTTAGTTATGTATGAGTCCATTGTTTTGGCTATTGTGTCACTCTATCTCATTGAAGGTTTCCCTTTTTTTGCTGATCCTCTTCTTTACCAACCATGATGTCCTTTTCTATCAATTGGTCTTTTCTGGTGGTCATCCTTGCTTCTAAGGAGCATTCTGGTTGTGCTTCTAAGACTGATTTATAATTTCAATATAATCATGCCACACTTTTCCCCCCAAAATTTGTTGTGTAGCTTGCTCAAAGGCCCCAAATGTAATAGATTAAAATAACTACACTTGAACCTAAATCTCGATATGTAAGTTAGATGTGTTTGGTGTAGGCCAGAAAATTTGGTAAGGAATAGATATCCTGTTGGGAATTATGATTTTGTTTTTATGTTGACCTTTCATATTTACTACAGGAACAACTAAAAAATAAAATCTTAAGCCAATATATATAAATGTAAGCCTATTTATGTAAACCAAAATGAAACCAAACCCATTGCCATTGAATCAACTTTGACTCATAGCAACCCTATAGGACAGAGTAGAATGCCCCGTGGGATTTCCAAGGCTATAAATCTTTAAGAGAGCAGACTGCACATCTTTCTCTTGAGGAGCCGCTGGTGGTTCAAACCACTGACCTTTTGGTTAGCAGTCGATCACTTTAACCACTGTGCCACCAGGGCTCCTCATAAAATAATTGAAGTGAACTGGCTAATATATCAAAATTTATACATCTAAATTAATGTTGCCTACTTCAGACTAGAAAATTAGGAGACTATATTTATATTAATAATATCCTTTATCTTAGAAGTGGGATGTTTTCTAATCAGTCCCTACCTCCTTCCAAGACATGTTTTGATCCAAGTGACTTTGTACCCCAACCATGGCTATTTACACCAGAATAGGTGCCTGGAATCATAATAATTTACAATTCAAGCTTCTATCCTTTTTTAGTCATAATTCTCCAGTAAAATTGCAGAATAAACTTTTTAATCAAAATTTATGTTACTGAATTGGTTTCTATGATCTCAATGCCAGCAACCACAAGATAGCTTCTACATAGATTTAAGCATCATAATTCATTACTCACCACCCAATGCTTCACATCAGTCAGAACAAGGCCAGGGGCCAACTGCGGAACAGACCATCAATTTCTCATATGCAAATTCAAGTGGAAACTGAAGAAAATTAGAACAAGTCCACGAGAGCCAAAGTACAACCTTGAGTATGTCCCACCTGAATTTAGAGACCATCTCAAGAATAGATTTAACGTGTTGAACACTAATGATTGAAGACCAGAAGAGTTGTCAAATGACATCAAGGACATCATAACTGAAGAAAGCAAGAGGTTGTTAAAAGAGAGGAAAGAAAGAGAAGACTAAAATGGATGTCAGCAGAGACGCTGAAACTTGCTCTTGAAAGTCTAGTAGCTAAAACAAATGGAAGAAATGATGACGTAAAAGAGCTGAACAGGAGATTTCAAAGGTGGCTCAGGAAGACAAAGTAAAGTATTATAATGAAATGTACAAAGACCTGGAGATAGAAAACCAAAAGGGAAGAACATGCTCGGCATATCTCAAGCTGAAAGAACTGAAGAAAAAATTCAAGCCTCAAGTTGCAATATTGAAGGATTCTACAGGGAAAATATTAAAACGATGCAAGAAGCAGCCAAAGAAGATGGAAGGAATACACAAAGTCACTATACAAGAAAGAATTGATCAACATTCAACCATTTCAGGAGGTAGCATAAGATTAGGAACCGATGGTGCTGAAGGAAGAAATCCAACCTACACTGAAGGCATTGGTGAAAAATAAGGCCCCAGGAATTGACTGAATACCAACTGAGATGTTTTCAACAAATGAATGCAGTGCTGGAAGTCCTCACTCATCTTTGCTAAGAAATTTGGAAGACAGTTACCTGGCCAATCGACTGAAAGAGATCCATATTTATGCCTGTTCCCAAGAAAGACGATCAAACCAAATGTGGAAGTTATTGAACAGTATCATTAATATCGCACTCAAATAAAATTTTTCTGAAGATCGCCAAAAGGTGGCTGAAGCAGTATATCAACAGGCAAATGCCAGAAATTCAAGCCGGATTAAGAAGAGAATGTGGAATCAAGTATATCATTGCTGATGTCAGATGGATCCCAGCTAAAAGCAGAGAATACCAGAAAGACGTTTACCTGTGTTTTCTTGACTATGCAAAGGCATTTGACTGTGTGGATCATAACAAATTATGAATAACATTGCAAAGAATGGGAATTTCAGAACATTTAATTGGGCTCATGAGGAATGTGTACATAGATCAAGAGAAGTCATTTGAAAAGAACAAGAGGATACTGCGTGGTGTAAAGTCAGGAAAGGTGTGTGTCAGGGTTGTATCCTTTTACCATACCTATTCAATCTGTATGCTGAGCAAATAATCCAAGAAGCCGGACTGTATGAAGAAGAGGGCTTCAGGACTGGAGGAAGACTTTCTAACAACCTGTGTTATGCAGATGCTACAACCTTGCTTGCTGAAAGTGAAGAGGACTTGAAGCACTTACTGATGAAGGTCAAAGACCACAGTCTTCAGTATGAATTACACGTCAACTTAAAGAAAACAAAAATGCTCACAACTGGACCAATAAGCAACATCATGATAAACGGAGAAAATATTGAAGTTGTTGAGGATTACATTTTACTTGGATCCACAATCAACACCCATGGAAACAGCAGTCAAGAAATCAAAACACATATTGCGTTGGGCAAATCTGCTGCCAAGGAACTCTTCAAAGTGTTGAAAAGCAAAGATGTGACCTTGAAGACTAAGGTGCGCCTGACCCAAGCCGTGGTGTTTTCAATCACCTTATATACATGTGAAAGCTGAACAATGAATAAGGAAAACCAAAGAAGAATTGACACCTTTGAATTGTGGTGTTGGTGAAGAATATTGAATATACCATGGACTACCAAAAGAACAAACAAATCTGTCTTGGAAGAAGTACAACTATAATGCTCCTTAGAAGCAAGGATGGCGAGACATGTATTGCTAAGTATTATATAATTTTGATTTCTGTTTTGGTTGTGATTTTTTTTTCATTATATGTTCAAACTGACTATGAGTTTACACAGGAAGATGTCATGTGGGAGTGTAGTCCTGGCAAAACTTCATCGTTTTCTGATCATTTACTTGTGAAGTCGACAACATTCAGGATTCCTGTAGTACTCTGTATTTCTTCCTCCTTTCTTCACCATCTGAACCTCCATCTTCTCTTGTATGGATCATGGATAAACATATAAGGATCTAGTAGAACTTTAGCAAAATAGACCTCTGCTACAGAAAATAAATAAATAACTGTGGATAACCCAATCCTGAAGCAATGCTACACGTAACCACAGGAGTACTCAACATTCAAAATGTTATCACAGGTACATTCTGGAGCACAACATGGCCCCATCACACAAGAAAACTTGTTCAAGGTTTATCTCCTACATCAAATGTAGCATATTAGTTGAAATCTGATCTTTTTATTCTACTTTAATATCTTAATTTTATAAATGACAAAACTGAGGTTCATTGTCTTTCCCACGGTTCACTGCTCGGTAGGTAATGAAGGAAGTTCTCTTGACTTCCAAATCAGTCCTCTTTTGACTCTATAGTCACCCTACAAAAATATATATATATATTTATCAGAAACCACACTGTTTATAGCGCAATGGTTTTTTTTTTTCTTTTTACAATTTCAGAAATACAATTCTAAGGAAAATGAATGTGTTTCATTTTAACTTCATATCTCTCTTTGTGGATACTTGTTTTGAGAGGAATAACAAGTGCTTTTGAATCAGAGAGATATAATTTTTAATCCTGGCTTTGCCACTTACTAGCAGTGTAAACCAAGTAACCTCATCTATGGTAAAAATGAATGAACCAAAAATGAGGATAATGGCGCCTAACTCTTGAGGCATTTGTCAGGATTGACTGTCATTATATTAACTGCTTTGTATAATGCTTGGCAAACAGTAAGTGTTCAATATATGTTAGTTTTCTCTCCTTTTTGGTCAGTTATAAACATTGCTAAAAAAATTCCCTAATGTGCTAAAATAATGACTGGCTCACCCTCAAACTCTCCACACTCACTCAGATCACTTCACTACACAGATTTCAGTTTTAATTTGTGTATTATTTCTTTTTTATTCAGAAAACCTTTTTTTGACCATTGAATAGACCATCATTTTATATTAAAATCATGTTTCTCTCAGGACTGTGGATTACTGGGCACCGGGGCAGTAGATGAGCACGTATTTTGTACCTGAACCATGACGTTCCCCCTGGGAAGATGGGTTTTCTGAGGCTTCAGAAAGAAAGAGGCAAAGATAATGTAGAAAGCACCCAAGCACAGGCACTGCTTTCTTACTTCGGATAAGGATATGTATGACGTTGCTTCTGAGAAATTTGATTTAAGAACAAAGAGGAATTGATGTTTTTAAATGGTCCCTTTTAAGGAAGGGTACACATTACTAGTGTAAAGGTATTAGAAAAGTTACATATGTCTTAGTACAACAATGTTTTAGCAAGAATTCAGCTTTTTCTTTTTCCCAACTGATACCAAACATCATTTTCATAGAGAGTGAAAGTGATAATTGCCCAACCCATAGGAAATAGGTTGGAGGCAGAAGAAACAGACAAAGTTATCTTGCATATTCTGCTCTGGGTAGCCATCAATCTTCTTTTAAATTATTAACTCTTATCTAAATAAATTGGGAAATTAGGAAAAAATATCCATATTATCTTTGTTTCTAAGGAAAAAAAAAAAGCTGTTTTTTGAATTCTGTAGTGGATGAGTGGTGCACACCCAGATCCCCTTTGCAGAGCCCAGGTGCTCACTCTCCAGCTGCACCCCTCCCCTGTGGCAGCCGCACCCAGTGAGTGCTCAATGTGAGGTGTAAAAGCCTGCCCCCTTGCACACTTGGGGATACCACTAAAGGGTCATCCGCCATGGATTCAGCTGAGACATTTGGTGTGACTTCATTGCAGATCACCTTTTACCTCTGCTTAACCCTGCTTCCTTCACCCCTTCACAGGTGTTTCCCAGAGCACCCCCCGCCCCCGCCCCCGCCCCCGCAGGAAAGTTCCTACATGGAAACATCCCATTACAGAGTCTGTTTCCTCTTAGACTAGACTTAAGAATCTGTTAAGTTTGGTTTGTTGCTTTGAAGGAAGGACAATTTGTGAAAACTGTAGAAACCAGCCTGTCCTTTCTTATGAATAATGCTTGCTTTGGTTTCAACCTAACTAGCATGTGAGTTTAATCAGTCCGCTTAAGAAACCTGAAGACACACGCCAGCTTCCTGGGAGCGAACTGATCCTGTATGCAGTAATTTTTATAACCGGATTGGAGAGAGGCAACAGCATAGAAAACTAAGAATGCTTTTACAGCCTAGTTCCAGGGTATGAACTAGAAGAACAAGGCCATTAACCTACATGCCAAGATCAGGCAGAAGCAAAATGGCACTTGTCTAAGATCCTTTCCTTGTTATTTTATGAAAGAACAATCAGAAAGAAACTGTGATAGACACAGTTACTTTGTGGAAAACATAAAGGTGAGAAAAGTATACTCACACATTTCAAAAGGAACATTCCTATATGTTTCCTCACAGGAAAAAGTAAATACAGGGAAAATGAGAGATCTGTAGGTATTCGAACTTCACTGTCAGTGAGTTCATTTTGATTTTACCATGAGTCCCTAAAAGCAAAAGAGCATACTCTCAAAATAGAGACAACTTCCAGAGTAGCTCCTCCAAACAGTTTCTGGAATCTATGTATTTTCATTTTTGTCAAGAAAATCACTGATAACAAATTGCTATTATTTTTTCCAATGTTCTGGGTTGGAATTTCTTTACTAGGAACCTCAAGCGTCATTATTCAGGCCAATTCCCTACTATTATGCTGGAAATGGAACTTAATTTTAGGTTTCTCATTCCAGGTCCCAAGTGGGAACTAAATGTCACAGAACAAAATGTCATGCAATGAGATCGGATACTAAAATATGTGACAGGAACCAGATGTTTCCCTAACAATTACCTCATAGCAAAAGTCAGTCAAAGAGATGAGGTACAGCACTTCTCACAAGTGAAAGGGCATTCCACATTATTATTTAGTGTCTTGGTATTTGTCAGTTTATGTTCTGATGATCATATCCCAGATGCCTCTGAAGAAATACAGAATAAAATACAATGTATGATTATTGCCATCAAAGATTTTTAAATAAATTATTAGAATGGGTCCCAAATATGACAACTCATATTATTAACAGCACAACTTCTAATTAGAATATGAAGTAGGGGGAGATAGGTCTATGATTATTCTACCAAAACCTCATCACTATCATGTCTGTTTCCAACGCCCTCCCATTAACTCCTTTATG
Source organism: Trichechus manatus latirostris (assembly GCF_000243295.1). Classification (NCBI taxonomy): domain Eukaryota; kingdom Metazoa; phylum Chordata; class Mammalia; order Sirenia; family Trichechidae; genus Trichechus; species Trichechus manatus. The sequence goes on along the minus strand of NW_004444148.1, from coordinate 3,624,103 downwards.
ATTTGTAAGGCATGAGAAGAGGCAAAGAGAAGTGGAAAATATGAGCAGGATATTCATCTCAGAAATAGGTAATAAAAATTAAAGCCAACCAAAGAACTAGAACACCATGTCATTTCACCTTGGGTACTATTTACAACAAAGATCCCTGAGTCACAGTTATTGGATCTGTTCCTCAACATCAAATCGCCAGTCTCAAAGGGTAAATGATTTGTTCCAGAACATATATTCCTTTTGTCCCTCCCCTCCCCCCACCCCCCACATCGTAATGACTACAGTAAAGAGCTATCTGGTGGTGAAACCAAAGATTAAAAACAAAAACACTGGTCAAGCCCAGTGGAGATACCCAAACCTCCTCATGACAAGGACAAATATTAGCTTAATGGATTAAAGAAAACATCTCAATAACCAAAAGTCATAAATAGCTAAATGGATTATAAAACCTTTCGAAGTAAAAATAAACTTAGATTAATTAAAACAAGTCTTGGAAGTATTCACATGCTTGACTAACAGTGTGACCCATGAAAACTGAAAATAATGTATATTTAATTCACATTATATGTGCAGTGTTTCTTCTCTGGGGGCTCTAAAATATCACATGGACTAAGAACTTTTTAATATATTTAATAGGTCTCAGTTTAACATATGATAGGATAAAAATTCTAAAACTCTTTTAAATTCTAAAATGTATCCTTGAATTTTTTTCTAAGATCTCATTCTTTATTATACTCAAGATATCACTGGACAACTAAAATACAATATGCTGTAGACAGGAATTTTTTTTTTAATACTGGATTTGCTAAAAAAACTTAAAATATAAAAGCATATACTGTTCTCTTTTTTCACTTCCACAAAAATATGCAAATTTTCCAAAAACGCACATTTGATAAAATGTGCATATGTCTTCAGCAGCCTCACTGTGAAGAACTCAGGAAACTGGTGACCCAATCAATTTGGAAAGGAAAGGGCCAAAATCTGCCTCCCTATAATTTTATGCAAATTTTTATTCGGTCTATTTGTTTTAACTGGTGCATGGCATTCCGTTTTATGATAATACCACAATTTATTTATCCATCCTTAAACTGATGGGTCCAAATAGGTTGTTTCTAGATTGTTACAAACACTGATCCAACAAATGTCTTGTACAAATCCCTTTGTGTACAAGGTCAAAAGGCTTCTTCAGTATGTAACTAGAAATATAATTGATGAACTCTAGGATTTGAGCATCTTTGACTTGTCCACATATTATCAAGTTTCTCTTCCAAGTCGTTTGTATGTTCATGTCATCTTAAAGAAATTCTTCCCCATCTTACTGCTGTAAACTTCTTCTCTTATAATTATTTCTAAAAGCCTTAAAGATTTCTTTTCACATTTAGATTGTCAATTCATGTGGAACTTAATTTTGTTATGGTGTAAGATACGGATAAAATTTCGTTATTTTCAATATGGATAGCCAATGGTTTCTCTGTTTATTTCTAAGTCCACCTCTGTCATATACAGCATGAGCATATTTATTTTTTCATAGAAACCAAATAATGTTTGAAATTAAAAGGATCACTATTAATAATTATGCTTAGTCAACAGGCATAAGCAGGAACTTTCTCAAGTAAACTGGGATATATAGTCACTGTAGTCAACTTGTATCCACATGGCTAGTCAATGGTGCCCAGTTTTTTGGTCAAATACTAGATATTGCCTTGAAGGTACTTTGTAGATGTGATTAACATTTACAATCTGTTGACTTTAAGTAAAAAAAAAAAAAAATTATCCTTAATAATCTGGGTAGGCCTCATTCAATCAGTTGAGGACCTTACAAGCAAAAACTGAGGTTTCCCAGAGAAGAAGAAATTTTGCCTCAAGACTGTAAAATAGAAATCCTGTCTGAGTGTCCAACCTGCCTGAGAAATTTTGGACTTCCTTAAAATAAATCTCTTTATATCTATCCTATTGGTTCTTCCCCCACCCCTTTCTTTTCTCTGGAGATCCCTGACTGATACAATTGTTGTTGTTGTTAGGTGCCATCAAGTCAGTTCCGACTCATAGCGACCCTATAGCAAGAGCAGAACTGTTGCATAGGGTTTCGAAGAAGTGGCTGGTGGATTCCAACTGCAGGCCTTTTGGTTAGCAGCCAATTAGTATGCAGAAAATACAAAGGATTCCTATAAACCCCTAAGAATATAAAACAACAATAAGAAACCATTTCTCACCCATCAGATTAAGAAAAATTAGAAATTCTGATACTATCAAATTTGGAGAAGATTTAGAGAAATGGAAAATCTAATGTACTTCTGGTATCTTGATAGACAGAGCGGAAAAGGAGGACAATCTAATTTTAACTTCTTCACCAAAAATGTTCCAAATGCGTTTCTATTCTGCATAAGTTCAAATAAACTTGTCTAGTTCCTTTAAAAACTATTTTGGTTCATCTGGGCAGTTTTTCTGGTTTGAACTGGCCGTAATTATCGACTTTAATATCTAAAGCTCACTCATCACAATACTATAGCTTGCTTGCTTAGGTATTGAGTGTACCAATGAGTTAAAATTATTGATAATGCTGCTTTAGTGCACCAAGCCATAAAGATGCCATAGAATATTTGGTGCCAAGACAGTATAAGTGAAGAAATGATGGGGTAGTGTGTTGTGAGTGGGGGAGATTTGTTGTCTCAAGTTGTCCTCTAGCACCACGATACTCATTTTTAAACTTTTATTTTGAGATATTTGTGGATTCAGTTATGTGGTAAGAAATAATACAGAGGGATTCCATGTATCCTTTACCCAGTTTTCCCTAATGGTAACATCGTGCAAAACTATAGTACCATATTACAGTCAAGATCCCACCCACCCACTGCCATGGAGTCAATTCCTACTCATAGAAACCCTATAGGACAGAGTAGAACTGCCCCCATAGGGTTTCCAAGGCTGTACATCTTCAAGGAAGCAGACTGCCACATCTTTCTCCTGTGGAGCAGCTGGTAAGTTGGAACCGCTGACCTTTCGGTTAGTAGCCAAGCTTTTTAACCACTGCACCACCAGGGCTCCTTATAACCAGGAGATTGACATGAATACAATCAAGATACAGAATGTTTCCATCACCACCAGAATCTCTTACATTGCCGTTTTATAGCTACATCCACTTCCCTCACATTTCCGCCGCCTCCACAACCCCTGGCAACTACTAATTTGTTCTCTATTTTGTCATAATTTCAAGAATGTTATATAAATGGAATCATACAGCATGTAACTTTTGGGGATTAGCTTTTTTTTCACTCAGCATAATTCTCTGGAGATTCTTCCAGGTTGTTTTATTTATCAATAGTTTATTCTTTTTTTTATTGCTGAGTAGTAGTCCATAGTATGGATCAACCACGATTTTGTTTAAACATTCATCCATTGAAGGACATTGGAGTTGTTTTCAGTTTTTGCCTATTATGAAGAAAGCTGCTATGAACATTCACATGAATGTTTTGTGTGAACATAAGCTTTCATTCCTCTGGAATACACACCCAGTACTGCAACTGCTAAGTTGTATGGTAGCTGTATGTTTAGTGTTTTAAAAACTGCCAAATTGTTTGCCAGAGTGGCTGTACCATTTTACATTTACCGTTTACATTTACAATCACTAATGTATTAATTGGTCCAGTTTCTCCACATCCTCAATGGTATTTGATGTTGTCACTATTTGTGAATTATTATTTTAGCCATTTTGAAAGGTACATTGTGATATCTCATTGTGGTTGTAATTTTCATTTCCTTAATGGTTAATGATGTTTAACATCTTTTCATGTACTTATTTGCATCTTTATATTCTTTTTAAATAAAATATCTTTTCACGTGTTTTATCCATTTCTATTTGATTGTTTTTTTAACTTTTGAATTGTGAGACCTCTTTATGTATTGTAGATACTAGTCCTTTGTTGGATATGTGGTTGCAAATATTTTTCCCATTCTAAACTTTGTTTTTCATCCTTTTAACCAGATCTTTTACAGAGAAAGTTTTTAATTTTGATGGAATTCAGTTTATTAAATTTTTCTTTATGGATTATGCTTTTGGTGTCAGGTCTAATAACTCTTTGCCTAGTGCTAGACCCCAAAGATTTCCCTCTAAAATTTTTTCTATATATTTTATTTTATATTTTATGTTGCCCTTTACATTTAAGTCTCTGATACATTTTTAGCTATTTTTTGTGTAAGTTTTAAGACTTAGGTCAAGGTTTATTTATTTATTTTCCTATGGATGTCCAATTGCTTCAGCACCATTTGTTGAAAAGTCTATCTTTCCTTCATTGAATTGTTTTTGCACCTCAGTCAAAAATCAGTTGGGCATATTTGTGTGGGTCAATTACTGGGTCTCTATTCTTTTCCATTGATTTATGTGTCCCTCTGCCAATAATACCACAGTCTTGATAACTGCACCCTTCTACTTTATTCTTCTTTTTCAAAGTTATTTTAGCTATTCAAGTTCTTTTGTCTTTCCATATACATTTTAGAATAATTTTCTCTATATCTACAAAAAAAAAAATATCACTGGGATTTTGATAGGAATTGTGTTAAAACTGTATATCAATTTGGGGAGAATTGACATCTTTACAATGTTGTCTTCCAACTCATGAACAAGATATGTCTATTTATTTATATCTCCTTTTTTTTCCATTAGCAGTATATGTTTTTCAGCATACACGTCCTATAGATGTTTTGTTAAATTTACAACTAAGTATTTCATTTTTAAAGTGGTTGTAAATGGTATTGTTGTTTTTGTTTTTAAATTTCATTGTCTCTGCATTCATTGCTAGTATATAAAAATACAATTAATTGTTATGCTTATTTTGGATTATGCAACTTTGCTGAACTCACTTATGGATTCTAGGATAGTTTTTGCTTTTTGGGTTTTTTTTTTTTTTTGTAGATTCATTGGAATTTTCTATGCTTTCCAATCTGTTTGCCTTTATTTCCTGTTCTTGCCTTTTTAAAATGACTAAAACTTCCAGCACTATATTGAAAAAAAACAGTAAGAGCGGACATCTTTTTCCAGTCTTAGAGGTAAAGCATTTAGTCTTTCACCATTATTCATGATGTTAGCTGTATATGTTTTTGTAGATATTCTTTATTGAGATTAGGAATTTCCCCTTTTCCAATTTTTCTTAGAGTTCTTATCACGAATGAATGTTAAATTTTGTCAACTACTTTTTCTGCATACATTGATATGATCATGTACTTTTCTTCCTTAGCCTGTTCAATGGTGAATTACGTTAATTGGTTTTCAAATATTCAACTAGCCTTGTAATCCTAGAATAAATCCCACTTGGTCATGGTGTAGAGTTGTTTTTATATATTACTGATTTGCTATTTGCCAGTATTTTTTTAAGGATTATGTGTCTATATTTATGACTGATATTAGTCTCTACCTTTCTTTTTTTGTATTGCCTTTCTGTGGTTTTGGTGGCAGGGTAATACTAGCTTCAAACTGAGTTAGGAAATATTTCTTCCTCTTTTATTTTCTGGAAGAGATTGTGCAAAACTGGTGTTAATTATTCTTTAAATATTTGGTAGAATTGTCCAGCAAAACCATCTGGAACAGATTTCTTTTTTTTTATTTTTAAAATTAAAAATTCATTTTCCTTAAGTGTTATTGGGTTATTCAAATTATCTGTTTCATACTGGGTGAGTTGTGGCAATTTGTGTTTTTTGAGAAATTGATCCATTTCATCTAAATTGTCAAATTTATGTGTTGTTTATAGTATTTCCCTATTATCCTTTTGATGTCTGTATAATCTTTAATAATATCTTCTGCTTCATTCCTGATATTAGTAATTTGTGTCTTCTCTCTTTTTTTTACTTTTCTGTCAGTCTTGCTAGAGATTTGTCAATTTTATTGGTTGTGATGGTTAATTTTATTTGTCAGCTTGGCTAGGCTATGGTGCCCAATTGTTTGGTCAAATACTAGATGTGGGTATGAAGGTATTTAGATATGATTCACAAAACAAAATAATATGGAGATATATTGATGTAAATGGAATCCAAATTCTCTGGATCCTTCTTCCCTCTTTCCCTATAACAGCTCCTCATAGCACCTCCTGGAACTTATATGGGGATCCTTATTATTGGATGGTGAGAATAAAAATGTTCTGTATAGTATCCATGGACAGAAATAAAAACTTTGGGGGATTTCAATGACAAATCAAGAGAATTTACCTAATCCATGTCATAATTTTTTCTATTAGGATATGTTCTATGATAAATTTTATTTAGAAAATTTCTCTGCAAGAAAACATGAAATCTCCCTTCACTCTCTGATCTCAGTTTCCTCATAGGTGAAATAAGTTGGATGAATCAAATGATCACAAAGGTTTCCTCCAGGTCTAGAATAATACAATTATGATTTGGAAAATAAATTGAGCAGAGTAACTGGAAACTAAGCATCCCAAGCCGATTTTTCTGCTACGATAAGACTAAGGCAAAGGAAATCACGGTAACTACTAGCAGATACCAGAACATTTGTAACTGAGGAATTAATTTTATAAAAGCCAATATAAATGATGGCATTCACTTAAATCATAAATCTTTAGAATTGAGAGATTGTATGGTCTTGCCTTCTCATGTTATAGATTAGGAATATGACCCAGGAGGTTTTATGATTTGTCCAAGAGAACATAGTTAGAGGGTGGAATAACTGAGGTTAGAACCCAGGTCTTCTGCCCTGGTGTTAGGTTCTTTCTACAACCTCACTTTGTCTCTAATTTATAGGGCTGCTATTAGATGAAATCAACTTGATGGCAGCGGGTTTTTGCTTACAGGGAACAAGAGCCACCAAAGGGAGCTAACGGTAGAATGCAAAGGCTTGATGGAGGATGAGTTTGGAGTTTGAAAAAGGAAGTCCACACAAAAAAGAAAAGATCACTGGAGAAGAGTCAGGTTAGCCAACCAATTCTTGGAAAAATATTGACTAATTAGGTAAAGGGAAGACTCTGAAACTCTAACCTCAAGTACAAGATTCTTTTCAGTTCTCCGTTGTACTCCCATGTCATGATAGAACAGCAACTATTTCCATGAATGCGCTTGTTACTGTTTGTTTCACGCATAAGCATGTACTCTAGATTCAGGAAGTACCTGTTTCTTGCTAATACTCTGAACTTGTCTCTTACTATTCTCCTCCATGCTCTCCTCTCCAGCCACATTGTCCTTCTCATTCTTTCTGGAATGCATAAGCATGAGAACACCTTGGGACTTCTCCACTTGCTGGTCCTTCTTGGTGGGACTCTTTACCAGACAGCTGCATGGCTCACTCCTTCATTTCCATCAGGTCTCTCTTTAGTGTTACTTTTCAGAAACACCTTTCCTAACCATTCTAACATATTTTCTTACCAGTTGCTGCTGAGTCAATTCGGATTCACGGCCATCCCATGTGTTGCAGAGTAGAACTGGGCTTCATAGGGTTTTCAAGGCTGTGACCTTTTGGAAGCAGATCACCAGGTCTTTCTTCTGAGGCAACTCTGGGTGGTTCAAACTGACAATCTTTCAAATAGTAGTTGAGTTCTTAAACATTTGGCCACCATTTTCTTACCTGAATTCATTTTTCTGCATGGCATTTAGAACTGACACATTACATATTTATCTGTTTATTCTCCACTGGAATTTAAGATCTGTAAGGTTAGATACCTTTTTTGTCAAGGTTGTATTCCCAGAACTTAAACTAGTTCCTAGCATGTAGTGGGCAAGCAAGTATTTGTTGAATGAATGTAATAATTGCATGAAGAAAGACACTTACACACACTTAGAATGTTTGTGTATCCCTAGTAATCGGGCATGGTGAGATCTTTTTGCTGCATATTTTTCATACAGGGAAATTCAGGTGGAAAGTTTGAAAGTACTCAATCACAGAATGAATGGCAAAACAAAGGAGAGAACCCAAGCGTCAGGACCCAGGGCTTAATACTCTATCCTTCACCCCCATGAAGCCTCTAACAATTCCCTGCTATTGCATGATTATCTAAATTTTGCTTTATTGTCTTCAATTCTTGCATCTTTTAAACCTACTGGAGAGGTTTTTTTTTTTTTTTTTAACCATAAAATTTATATCAAGATTTTGCTTCCTCAAATCAGGTCTAAATTACCCAAAGAACCGCCTTCCCTGTAGTATTTTGGCATTTCCCCTCCTGGCTCCAGGCAGAAGCCTAAAGATGTTCCAAAGTGAAAAGTAACAGGAAAGAAAAATTAAAGTTCTGGAGCCTCCAAAATCATTGGTTTCAAGTTGCATTTACATTTTGGTGTGGATTAGTCATGACAGCTGAAGGGGAAAGGTTATTATTTTTTTCAGTCTAAGCATTCAAGTTTGAGATATTTTTCTTTGTTAAGCTTTTCTTGAAGTTTTTTTTTTTTTTTCTCCTTTGTTTGATTTAAACTCCTGTTTCTTGCTGACAATTCACTTTTAACAAGCTTCTTCTTCATGTATATTTACAGAATTTTCTTAACGGGAGCCAGAACACTTTTAACATAATCAGGATGGACCTAATTAAATAGGGGACAGATGGTGATCTTTCCATAATACATGGAAATCTTGTAAGATTTCTTTTTAATTGAGCGTGAAATATGCAACAGATTTCTTGCCACCTAGGTAGAATTGCAGATTCAAGAGTAAATATATATGAGGCATTTTATTTAAATATATACGTGTGTATACATATATATGTATATGTATATAATAGTCTTGAGAGTCAGGAAAATAAACACCTATAGAAAATTCTTCTTAGATATTATTTGTTATGCAGGTCAGTCTAAAACCAAACTTACCTGCAGAGTTTGAAAAATAATACGGAAACCCTGGTGGCATAGGTGTTAAGAGCTATAGCTGCTAACCAAAAGGTCGGCAGTTCAAATCCACCAGGCGCTCCTTGGAAACCCTATGGGGCAGTTCTACTCTGTCCTATAGGGTTACTATGAGTTGGAATCTACTCAACAGCAATGGGTTTGGTTTTTTGGTTTCTCCAGTAATATAAGAGTATACTGTACCATACGGAAAATCATTAATATTGTTTGCCTTTTCTAAGTATTGCTCCCACGGAGGTAAAGCAACATAATAAAACTTTTCATAATCTATTTCATAGGTCCATCAAAGAGCTAACCTCAGCAAACAATTCCATGTAGTAGACAGAATATGGACAATATATCTGCATTCAAATCCTGGCTCAGTCATTTATTTGCTGAGATGAACGTCAGTTTCCTTATGGTAAAGCAGGCATTATAATTTGTTCCTTTAAGGTGGTTATAAAGATTTGAAACATTATATGTGAAGCTCCTAGCACAGTTCCTGCCCTATGGAAGGGGCTCAATAAATGCAAAACCAATTGCACTTTGACAATCAAACCTAAAAGAAAAATTTATCTGTCCCCTGAATTTCTCAGACACTTATACCTCACATAAGGTTAACTTCAGAAGATAACTTATAGATCAGTAGATCAACTCACTCTCATTTTGTGATGATGACACAGAAGCCCCAAGAAATTAAGTGACTGGATCAATGTCACAGAATTGGACAGAAAGGTCTAGGCCTCAAGCAGCCTGGCTTTTGTCAAATGCACCACTTCTCCTGACACCATGCTTCCCTCCACCCAGTGGCTTGTCATGTATTCTTACTTGTGTATACTTATTCTTATGGGAACCATTTTGAATTGTCCTCTTTTTTCTGCAAGGAATTAAACACAAAATTTACTAATCTGAGACTCTCTGGTTTTCAAGTTTGTTTTTTTTTTTTTTAAACTAACAAAGTAATAATAAAAAATTTATAAAAGGAAAATGAAATTCATATTCTATAATCTATCACTTTCATTTTCCTGGTGTTGTTGCTCCCATCTTTTTCCATATGGATATTTCTTCTCATCTGTTGATATTATAGCCTAAATATACGTTTGCTTATTTGTTTGTTTTAATTCTATGATTTTATAAAGTGGAGAATGAGAAACTGAGTTGAAGAAAAGAACATTTTGTTTGGGGAACTATTGTTGTTTGAAAGTCTTAAATCTGGACACTCAGCTTCACTTTTATACCCATTCAACTGGAATTTTCTTTTCTTTTATATCAGAGTGAAAAAAGATCTATGATCTAACACCATGGTCAAATCAGGGGTAGGGAAGAGATAGTAATATGCATGTGTTAATTTTGGAAAACTTTATTTGGAGATTCTTCATCTCCCCTCTGTCTAGCCACAATCACTAGATTAATTCATATGGTATCAAGAGTAGGTGTACACGCCGCAGGGTAATCAATTTGGATGGAAGATGTAAAATTTTGTTATATATTTCAACTGAAAAAGTAAGAGAGAAATTGAGCTTTCCTAATATTTAACAAGTACACAGATATTGTTGACCTCCCTTAGTTCATGAGCACTCCCAGTAGGTAAGGTGTTCTGAGGGAAGAGAACCATGAACAGTAGAGACCTTTAAACATTTGTTTGCTTTTAGTATATAGAACGCAATGGAATTTATATATGGCCTATTAAGTGGATTTACAGGTTATATGATCTAGTTTTAACAAAATTAACCCTAAAAAAAAAGAAAGAGTGGCTTTAAAATATTTCAATAAATATTTAGAATAAAGAGAGCATTACTAATAGGAGCACAAGCAAACAACTAGAAAATAGTAGAATGAAACATCTATTCCTGGAACATTTTCTTAGCTGTATTAAAAATTCAAAACAATAAAAGTACAATCGATCTGACATGGTAAGCTAGCAGGTAGTTAAAATTAAAAAAAAATCAACATAATCTATTTCTTCAAAGTAAAGTTTCGTCAATAAACTTGAAAGTAAACATTATTTTTAAAACACTGTGTGGTGAGAATAATTTAAAAATAGTTACAAATGTTTCTATTGTTAAATAGTTTTATGTTGAAACAGATGCACATTTGTTACTTACAAAAATGTGAATTTCTGTTCCTGTGGATGCATGCACGTATGCACATGCGTGAACACATGCACATGTACATAAGACATACACACACACGGTGAGTCCTTTTTTCCATTTTCACTTTCTATTTTTATAGCCTTGCCTCTAAAAGGAGCCCCGGTGGTGCAGTGGTTAAGCGCTCGGCTGCTGTCCAAAAGGTCGGCAGCTCGAATCCACCAACCACTCCTTGGAAGCCCTATGGGGCAGTTCTACTCTCCTGTAGGGTCGCTATGAGTCGGAACCGACTCGACAGCAGTGGGTTTGGTTTCTGGGTTTTGCCCGTAAAGGAACTCCCCTCTTTGGATTTTGTTTAAAATATGAAAATAGACATCAAAGTGTTCTTCCAAGCTATAATCTCATTATAAGGCTTTCTTTAAGTGTTTTCTAACAAACTAATTTTTTAGTCAAGATACAATTCAACAAAATATGTATGTGCATTCTTATATGCTAGACCCTTTGCTAAAGGCTGTGATGGTTGTGAAAATTAAGGACTTGTGATCTGTCTTTGAAACAGCAACAATATAAAAGGAATCATAGGTAGATAAATAACACTTGTACAAGGTGCCATGTAATAATATAATAAAGTCATACTACAGACAAAGGGCTGGATAAATTCTGGAGGAATCATGGAGATAGGGCATTTGAATTTGGCTCTGAAAAAAGGGGATAAGATTTGAACAGGTAGATAGTAGATGAGGTGGAAGAGAGGAGAGACAAGAAGTAGAATAAAAAGTGTCATCAGAGAAAGGACGGGGCAAAATTCTCAAGAAAGGAATGGCTTGCTTCCCTCAACTAACTGTCCACATTGTAAGGAGGCATCTGTTAGCTATGTAATTCTGATTACTCCTTCTGCTTAAAAAACTACCCCATTTACTTAAGATAAAGACCAAAATCCTTATGTTAGAATTACAAAAATTGCTCTGATCTGTCCCCTGGCCACTTCTACTCCCTCATCTTGATTTATTTTACTTATAAATTCTCTGTACTATGATCATATTGGTATTTTCGTCCATCCAGAGTGCTTTGCTCGCCTCTGCCCCAGAGTCTTTGCATTGCTCTTACCTCGGGTGCTTTATTTTCATATCTATTTTATTGTAACAGGAAACAAATCCATTCATACAAAATAATGTATACCATTTACGCACTCAATTTAAAGCATAATAATAATTAAAGTACCCAAGTGGGTAACACCAGTATAAGAAATAGAAGATTACTAACACTATTACCCCCTTCACTGTGTGGAGTACCTGGGTAGTGCAAACGTTTAAATTACTTGCCTGCTAACCCACCCACAGGTACCTTGGAAGAAAGGCCTGGTGATCTACTTCCGAAAAATCAGCCTTTGAAAACTATGGAGCACTGTTGTAGTCTAACACACATGGTACCACCATGAGTCAGAAGTGACTCAACAGCAACTGGACTCCACTGCATGTTTCTTTCCAGTAAGGAAGGAAGCATCCCCTTCCTTACACTCAGAAGTAAGCACTTTCCTTAATGTTGTGATAATCAATGCCTTGCTTTTCATAACAACTTTATCACATATGGATGTACCACTATACAATGTATTATTTAGTTTAGCATTTATCTGAACTTTATATGAAAGGAATCAGATTGTATGTACTGTGTTACCTTTTTCTTAAAATTAGGATATTTTACTGTATCGATAAATTTGAATGCATTTTATTAAGTTTCATTGTTGTATAGTTTTATGAATATACTGCTAATCATTTATTTGTTCTATTATTAAAAGATCTAGTTTGTTTGTTTTTATTTTTTGTGTTTTGCTGCTATGAACATGTCTCCTAGTGCACACAGACCTAGAAGTGGAATTGCTGGGATGTGTGCATTCACAATTTTACAAGGAGATATAAAATGGTTTTCCATACTGATGATAATAGTTACATTTCCATAATGTATCCAAGTTCCTATTACAGCATATCTTCATCAACACTTTCTACTTTAAGATCTTTCCCCCCTCCAATGGTGTGAAATGGTAACACTTCAACTTTTATTTCCATGATTATTAATAAAGCTAAGCATTTTCATATGTTTATGAGTCATACTTGGTGCAAAGTGTGTTCTCAATAAATATTTTTTGAATTAATGAGTAAATGAATAATCAAGCAGCTTTATATGAATCCTACTGAATTTGTGAATAGTGTTACACAAGATACTATTATTTGTCTTAGAGTACGAAGATTCTAAAGCCCAACTTTTGTTATCTGGAAAATGTTGGTATATAATATCTTATAGAATTTTAATTGATTCAGTACAAAAGATATAGAATGGTACGTTTTTTATTTCATTTTGATTTCTCTTATCATTTGCATTGGGTTTATAAGAACACTTGCTTCCCAATTAATGACCAGATATCATTTGATTGTCCTTAAATTTCTTAAACTGTTAGAGAAAATTACTGAAGTTGTCAAGGATTTCATTTTACTTGGATCCACAATCAACATCCATGGAAGCAGCAGGCAAGAAATCAAATGAGGCATTGCACTGGGCAAATCTGCTGCAAAAGATCTCTTTAAAGTATTAAATAGCAAAGATGTCACTTTAAGGACTAAGGTGCACCTGACCCAAGCTATGTTGTTTTCAATCGCTTCATATACATGTAAAAGCTGGACAATGAATAAGGAAGACCGAAGAAGAATTAATGCTTTTGAATTACAGTGTTGGTGAATAATGTTGAACATACCATGGACTGCCAGAAGAACGAACAGATCTGTCTTGGAAGAAGTACAGCTGGAATGCTCCTTAGAAGTAAGGATGGTGAGACTTCGTCTCACATACTTTGGACATGTTATCAGGAGGGACCAGCCCCTGGAGAAGGACATCATGTTTAGTAAAGTAGAGGGTCAGTGAAAAAGAGGAAGACCCTCAATGAGATAGATTGACACAGCTCATTGCAACCATGAGCTCAAGAATAACGATTGTGAGGATGGCACAGGACTGGGCAGTGTTTCATTCTGTTGTACATAGGATCGCTGTGAGTTGGAACGGAGGCAATGGCACCTAGCAACAACAATGATACGTATAGTTTAAATAAAGAAGGAAGTTTGTTTATTTTCACTGGTCCAATGAAGGCAGTAAATATAAACAGTAATTTCTAGAAAAGAAATAAAAGGATTAAATTAATAGAATAATGCTGGCACCAAGTATTTTTACTAATCCAGATATGATCATATCACTCTTTACACGCAAATGAGGTTTCTCCTCTGATGCCAAGGTAATTTTTGTGGGAAATGAGCCTTTTTCCCCCTTAAAAGGAGAAGTCTAAGAGTGTTTCAGGGAGCCCTTGTAGTGCAGTGGTTAAGAGCTCGGATGCTAAACAAAAGGTCAGCAGTTCAAATTCACCAGCTGCTTTTTGGAAACCCTACATGGCAGTTCTACTTGGTCCTATAGGGTTGCTATGAGTTGGAACTGACTCAATGGCATCAGGTTTAAGAGTGTTTTTTTGAGCTTCCCCATTTGTTTTGGTTTCCATTTGTTTCCCCTTGAATTAGTGCCATTTTCCATGTTTTAGGCAATATTATGCATCTATGTTTGTACATTTCAATATTATAAATAACATCATTTTGAAATTGCTTATATATAAATTCGATTTATACTTCAAGAATTTTTTAGGCATAAAAGAAAGATTAGCTTTGCAAACTGGAGGCATAAACCTGCTTCACTTCCATCCTCCCACTCCCCAACACTCAAATTCTCCCGCTTGACCATAAGGGAAGCTGGAAAACCTCTTGGCAGGTCATCGCCTGCCTACTCTTAGACATTTCCCATCACTTCAATTACGGTCTTTGACCTTTCTAAGACACTTGCCATATTATAGAATGAACTGCAGCTAGGACTTCAGTTTTGTTCCAAGACTACCAAAATTCATCCCATCCTCAATACTTTTTTCGTGGTAAATAACTTAGGTATTTTGAAAGCAGTGTATTATCTCATGAGTAAAGGGAGGATAAAAGGAAACAGAGATGAGAGATAATCTTTTGCTCATATTATTTAATGAGGTGCTGATATATTGGATTGATGTGTTTTTTGAATTAACATCTCTATATCATCTTTTCAAAATACTAACCCATTTAATATCTTCCTTATGTTTGATCTCGTGAAGCAATCCTTTTGGTCAGATTTCAACATCTTTTTTTTAAAAAATTTTGAATGTTATGTATTTCACCCTAAACTATTGAATACTATGAATTAAACTCCACCTCTCATCTGTCAGTTTGCCATACTATGGTGGATTGCATGTTGCTGTGATCCTCAAAGTTATGCCATTGATATTTCAAATACCTGCAGGGTCACCTATGATGGACAGGTTTCAGCAGAGCTTCCAGACTAAGAAAGACTAGGAAGAAGGACCTGGGGCAATCTACTTCCAAAATGATGGGGCAATCTACTTCCAAAATGATAAGCCAATGAAAACCTTAGGGATAGCAGCAGAAGTTTGTGTGATACAGTGCTGGAAGATGAGCCCCTCATGTGGGAAGGCACTCAAAATATGACTGAGAAAGAGCTGCCTCTTCAAATTGGAGTCAACCTTAATGATGTGAATGAAGTAAAACTTCCAGGACCTTCATTTGCTAATGCGGCGTTATTCAAAATAGAAGAAACAGCTGCAAACAGCCATTAGTAACTGGAACGTGGAATGTACAAAGTATGAATCAAGGAAAATTGGAGGTTGTCAAAAATGAAATGGAACACTGGAGGATCAATATCCTAGGCATTAGTGAGCTGAAATGGACTGGTACTGGCCATTTTGAAACTGACAATCATATAGTCTACTGTGTCGAGAATGACAACTTGAAGAGGAACAGCATCTCATTCATTGTCCAAAAGAACATTTCAAAATCTATCCTGAAGTAACACACTATCAGTGACAGGATAATCTCCATATGCCTACAAGGAAGATGAGTTAATATGACCATTGTTCAAATTTACCCACCAACCACTAATGCCAAAGGTGAAGCAATTGAAGACGTTTACCAACTTCTGCAGTCTGAAATTGATCAAACATGCAGTCAAGATGCATTAATAATTACTGGTGATTGGAATGCAAAAGTTGGAAATGAAGAAGGAACAGTAGTTGGAAAATATGGCCTTGGTGATAGAAATGACGCTGAAGATTGCATGATAGAATTTGCAAGACTGAAGACAAATTCATTGGAAACATCTTTTTCAACAACATAAACAGCGACTATACACATGGACCTGGCGTGATGGAATACACAGGAATCAAACAGTCTCCATTTGTGGAAAGAGACGATGAAGAAGCTCAATATCATCGGTTAGAACAAGGCTAGGGGCCAACTGCAGAATAAACCATCAATTGCTCATATGCAAGTTCAAATTTAAGCTGAAGAAAATTAGAACAAGTCAATGAAGCCAAAATACAATCTTCAGTATATCCCACCTGAATTTAGAGACCAAGTACAGATTTGATGCATTAAACACTCATTACTGAAGACTAGTCAAGTTGTAGAATGACAACAAGGATGTCGTACATGAAGAAAGCAAGAGGTCATTGAAAAGATGGGCAAGAAAGAAAAGACCAAAATGGGTATCAGAAGAGACTCTGAAACTTGCTCTTGAACACAGAGTAGTTAAAGCAAACAGAAGAAATGAGGAAGTAAAAGAGCTGAAAATTTCAAAGGGAGACTAGAAAAGACAAAGCAAAGTATTATAATGAAATCTGCAAAGATCTGGAGTTGGGAAATCAAAAGGGAAGAACACACTTGGCATTTCTCAAGCTGAAGGCACTGAAGAAAAAAATTCAAGCCTCGATTTGCAATATTGAAGGATTCTATGGGGGAAAATATTGAATGACGCAGGAAACATCAAAAGAAGATAGAAGAAACACACAGTAACTGTACCAAAACAATTGCTCAACTTTTGATGATTTCAGTAGGTAGCATATGATCAAGAACCAATAGTACTGAAGGAAGACGTCCAAACTCTACTGAAGGTGTTGGTGAAAAACAAGGCTCTAGGAATTGACGGACAA
This sequence comes from Trichechus manatus latirostris, assembly GCF_000243295.1. NCBI lineage: Eukaryota > Metazoa > Chordata > Mammalia > Sirenia > Trichechidae > Trichechus > Trichechus manatus. The sequence continues at coordinate 3,607,162 of NW_004444148.1, read as the reverse complement.
AGCAATGCAACGCTAGAAGTGCTCACTTGTCTATACCAAGAAATTTAGAATATAGCTACCCGCCCAGCTGATTGGAAGAGATCCATATTTATGCCCATTCCAAGGAAAGATGATACAACAGAATGCGGAAGTTATTGAAAGATATCATTAATATCACATAAAAGTAAAATTTTCTGAAGATAATTCAAAAATAGTTGAAGCAGTACATCTACAGGGACCTGCCATAAATTCAAGCTGAATTCAGAAGAGGACATGGAACAAGAGGTATCATTGCTGATGTCAGATGGATCTTGCCTGAAAGCAGAGAATACCAGAAAGATGTTTACCTGTGTTTTACTGACTGTGCAAAGGTATTCAACTGTGTGGATCAGAAAAAATTATGGATAACATTGTGAAGAATGAGAATTCCAGAACCCTTAATTGTGCTCATGCAGAACCTGTTCATAGACCAAGAAGCAGTCATTTGAACAGAACAAGGGGATACTGCGTGATTTAAAGTCAGGAAAGGTGTGCATCATGGTTGTATCCATTCACCGTAATTATTCAATCTGTATCCTGAGCAAATAATCCAAGAAGCTGGACTATATAAGAAGAATGGGGCATCAGGATTGGAAGAAGACTAATTAACCTTCGATATGCAGATGACACAACCTTGCTTGCTGAAAGTAAAGGGGACTTGAAGCACTTACAGATGAAGATCAAAGACCACAGCCTTTAGTATGGATTACACATCAACATAAAGAAAACAAAAATCCTCACAACTGGACCGATAAGCAACATCATGAAAAACAGAGAAAATATTGAAGTTGCTGCAATTTCATTTTACTTGGATCCACAATCAAAGTTCCTGGAAGCAGCAGTCAAGAAATCCAGCATGAATTGCATTGCACAACTTGGCTGCAAAAGACCTCTTTAAAGTCTTAAAAAGCAAAGAAGCCACCTTGAGGACTAAGATGTGCCTGACCCAAGCCATGGTATTTTCAATCACCTCATATGCATGTGAAAGCTGGACAATTAATAAGGAAGACCAAGGAATAATTGATGCATTTGAATTACGGTGTTTGCAAAGAATCTTGAATATACTATGGACTGCTAGAAGAATGAACCAATCTGTCTTAGAAGAAATACAGTCAGAAAGATCCTTTAAAGTGAGGATGGAGAGACTTCATCTCACTTACTTTGGACATGTTATCACGAGGGACCAGTCCCTAGAGAAGAACGTGATATTTGGTAAGGTAAAGGATCAGCCAAAAAGACGAAGGCTCTCAACTAGATGGATTGACACAGTGGCTGCAACAATGGGCTCAAACATAACAGTGATTGTGAGGATGGTACAGGACCAGGCAATGTTTCATTCCATTATAAACTGGGTTGCTATGATTCAGAAATATCTCCACGGAACCTAACAACAATAACATGACCAATAATCAAGACAATCCACTATTTTGGAGGGAAGATCATTTTGTACTCACTGTGGACTTGGCAGGAGTCCCTAAGTGGCACAAATGGTTAAAAGATTGGCTGCTAACAGAAAGGTTGGTGGTTTGAACCCACCCAGAGGCACGTCAGAAGAAAGGCCTGGCGATATGCTCCCAAAAGGTCAAAAACCATGAAAATCCTAAGGAGTGCAGTTCTACTCTGAAACACACGGGATCTTCATGAGTTAGAATTAACTCAAGAGTAACTGGTTTGGTTTTAGTTTTTCGGTAAACTTGACACTGTGAGCTTGAAGTATTGTCTTCTGATTATTAACCACTTCTCTCTTCTGAGTTTCTCCAACTATTTCTACTTAGGAAATTGCCAGGTAATGCATTTATGTTTTCTGAAAATGGAATGGTGGGATAGAGGACAGCAAATTGAGATATAGGGTTTCATCCAAGCCCTTATTCTTTTTTTTAGAAGACATTTATTTCCAGAAAGGATTAATGCCGTGGAAGAAGTATATGACAATTTTCTATTTTCATAGAGGTACTGGTCTTATTGGGAAGAGAAGGAATGGAGGCAACATTTAAACATGAAAATTAAAGAACTAAATGTGATTCAGGTCTCAGCCCAATGTTAGCATTCCAACTAGAATGAAAACTCCATAGCAGCAATCACCTTGTCTGTCTAATTCAGCTGTATCCCCAGGGCCGAGGACAGTTCCTGGTACATACTGTCAACAAACTCTGTGGTCTGTATTGTACCTACTGTGACCTTGATTGTGAATGTGGGGGCAAGTGAAGGAAAGTTCATTTGACCTAGAGTGCTTGGAAAGGCTTCTTAGAGCAAGCAGAGTTCAAATAGTGAAGCAGGTCTGTGTTTCTTACAGAGTGCCTGACTGAGAACTAATGGATTTTTAGTGGTTGATAAACAACTCTTCAACCATACCCACTGGCTTCCAAACTCTTCACCACACTATAAACCATATCTGCTCCTCTCTGTACTGGCACCATAAGTGTTACCAATAATGCTTAGATAGCTTTTAACATGCTTATTTTCGAAATGTTTCCCTTCATTCCTGATACATCAAAAGTTCTGTTATTTCCACGTAATATTTTTGAGTACCATTGTATACCAGATGTGTGCTAATAAAACCAACCAAACCCACTGCCGTCGAGTCAATTCTGACTCATAGTGACCCTATAGGACGGAATAGGAATGCCTCATAGAGTTTCCAAGGAGCACCCGGTGGATTTGAACCACCGACCTTTTGGTTAGCAGCCGTAGCTCTTAACCACTACACCACCACCAGGGTTTCCGTGTGCTAATATACAGGTATAAATATGAGCAAGAAGCGGTTGATTCCTCAAGGACCTCTCAGGCCAGTATGCTTGAAATATAATTGCAATTTCTGAATAATAAATGCTGTAGTAGGAAGGGAAACAACTAGGTATTATCGATAACCTACTGTGCTCCAAGGTTCCTGATTTGTGCTCGATTACTAATCTAAAGAGAAGCCTTGGTGGTGCAGTGGTTAATCGCTCAGATGCTATTCTGAAAGGTCCGTGGTTCAAACCCACCAGCCCCTCTATGGGAGAAAGATGTGGCAGTCTGTTTCTATAAAGATAACAGCCTTGGAAACTCTATGGGGGAGTTCTACTCTGTCCTAAAGGGTTGCTGTGAATCAGAATCCACTCGATGACAGCGGGGTTCGTTTGGGTTTTACTAACCTAAATGGAGGGGCACTGGTAGTGTAGTGGTTAAGAGCTCGGCTGCTAACCAAAAGGTCAGCAGTTCAAATCCACCAACCAGCCATTCCTTAGAAACCCTATGGGGCAGTTCTACCCTGTCCTATAGGGTCGCTGTGAGTCGGAATTGTCTTGATAGGAACAAGTACAGGTAGGTAAAAGGTTACCTAAAAGAAGTCCTTGGGCGATGCAAATGGTTAAGAGCTGGACTACTAACTGAAAGGTTGGAGGTTTAAACCCATCCAGAGGCACCGCAGAAGGAAGGCCTGGTGATCCACTTCTGAAAGGTCACAGGCTTGAAAGCCCTATGGGGTGCAGTTTTACTTTGCACATAAGGGATTCTTATGAGTCCACATGGACTCCACAGCGACTAACAACAACAAATAACCTAAAGGTTGGCAGTTCAAAACCACCCAGAGGCACCATGGAAGAAAGGCCTGATGATCTACTTCCATAAATGTTAAAGCCAAGAAAACCCCGTGGAGCTGTTCTACTCTGTAACATATGGGGTCTCCCATGAGTCGGAATCTACTCAATGGTAATAGATTTACTGTGCTCCAAGTTTAGGGTCAAACAATGTGCTAGATGCTTTCCACAACCTTGCTAGCTGTTTTCTATAATCACCCATTTTATAATCTGAGGATTCTGTAGAGTTACAGAAGCAGAATATCTTCCCAAAACAAAAACTGGTAGCTCTGAAATCCATTATACTCCATTGTGCTGATTACACTATACTGTGCAACTTGTACCTCTGGAATCCAAACTCTGCCACACTGATTACACATATTGTGCTGCCTCTTGCATCCTTGGCTTTCCTTTCCTTCCACCTCTTGGATCCCCACCTAGCCCCTGGCATGAGGTAAAATGAATAGTTACTTACCTAAGCATAGATACTCTTTTGTAAGATGTTTTTAATGTCTTAAAATTCTTTTTCGACGAAGATGGTGCCAAAAGCGAAGAAGGAAGCCCCAGCCCCTTCCAAAACGGAAGCCAAAGTAAAGGCGTTGAAGGCCAAGAAGGCAGTGCTGAAAGGCGTCCACAGCCACAAAAAGAAGATCCGCACTTCACCCACCTTCCGGCGGTCCAAGACACTGAGGCTGCGAAGGCAGCCCAAATACCCTCAGAAGAGCGCCCCCAGGAGAAACAAGCTTGACCACTATGCCATCATCAAGTTCCCTCTGACCACTGAGTCAGCCAATAAGAAGATAGAAGATAATAACACACTTGTGTTCACTGTGGATGTTAAGGTCAACAAGCACCAGATCAAGCAGGCTGTGAAGAAGCTCTATGACATTGATGTGGCCAAGGTCAACACCTTGATCAGACCTGATGGAGAGAAGAAGGCATATGTTCAACTGGCTCCTGACTATGATGCTTTGGATGTTGCCAACAAAATTGGGATCATCTAAACTGAGTCCAGCTGGCTAATTCTAAATATAAATTTTTTCACCAAAAAAAAAAAATTCCTTTTCATGATCAATGAAGCGTTACAATTTTATATAGTGACTACGTATTTTCTGTTTTAACAATGCAGAATTGCTATTGTGTTATGGGAGGGAGATCTAGGGCACAATTTAAGCTGATTCAAATAGTGTTTGACTGAAAGTGCAATTAAGTCAACAGGAATCTATTCCTAAAACTTACTGGAGTTTAAATATGACCCCTTTGGCCACATAAGAGCCAAGAAATGATATCAAAATTGTATTTTTTATTCAAACTAACTAGGATGGTTCAAATACTTAAATACAACTTTAAAGACCTGTTAAGAATTGACATATATTCCTACTGGCTTTATCTGAATCAAAGATCACAGATTGTTGGTTTTCAATCATGCACTCTGTTCCCTAGGCCCCCAAACTTAAATTGTGAGTTAAAAACAACCTTATAAAAACTAATAATACCATTTATGCACACCAAGTCTTGCCTCTAATTTTATAAGATACGTTTTCCAATGGCATCAGTCATATAAAAGAAATGTTTGTTTTAAGTTTGTTTCTTCTTTCTCCACATTTGTGGTAACAACTCATTCCTGGTTATTATAATACAGAAAGCATATGCTTCAGAACAATCGTGCAGCTACTGTAGCTGGAAAAACATGAGAATTTGCTTAAAAAGAGTTAGCCACCAAAGCAAATAAGCTAGTTTTGAACTATACAAGCTGCCCACAAAATGTTTCTGGGCTTCTTGACCTTACTTTTTCTTTGAGTAAACAAAATTCAGGGACGTAAAAACGAACCATTGCTGACTTAAACTCTTATACTTCACTTAATGAGTCCTTCCTTTCCCTGTTCCTGAGCTTATGCTATCCCTCCGGAGGGTAAACCAACAATCCCATACAAGCCTTCAAGGTCAATCCACTTTCTTCCAGATCAAGTATTCTTTTATAGTTACCTTGACAGAGTAACAGGAGGCTACATATCCTTTTACCTTCCTGGCAACATTTTATATTTTCAATATTTTATATATTTAATTTGGTATTCTTCTCTGAAACAAAGAAGAAAGTGGAAATTATTGAACAGTATCATTAATACCACGTGCAAGAGAAATTTACTGAAGATAATTCAAAAATGGTTAAAGCAGTACATTGACAGGGAACAGCCAGAAATTCAAGCTGGGTTCAGAAGAGGATGTGGAATGAGGGATGTCATTGCTGATGTCAGATGAATCTTACTGGTGTTTCATTGACTGTGCAAGTAGAATTGTCCATGAAACTCAAAGCCAAAGAATAGTTATAGTCTTAGGCCATGGAACAACTGTCTTGTATACCTTTTCTCTCTCACACAGACAGCAGATTGGGAAGGTAACTTAACTTGTACTCATTTGAAACCAATATAAGAATTTCATTGCCTCTAGATTTGAAGATTTCATTTCTTCTGGATTTGACCAAGTCTTAGAAATTGTTGTTGTTGTTAGGTGCCCTTGAGTTGGTTCCAACTCATAGCAATGCTATGTACGACAGAATAAACACCACCCCGTCCTGCTATGTTTGAGCCCATTGCTGCAATCCATCTCGTTGAGGGTCTTCCTCTTTTTTACTGACCTTCTCCTTTACCAAGTATAATGTCCTTATCCAGGGACTGGTCCCTGCTAATAACATGTCCAAAGTATGTGAGAAGAAGTCTTCCCATTCTCACTTCAAAGGAGCATTTTGGCCGTACTTCTTCCAAGACAGATTTGTTTGTTCTTTTGGCAGTCCTGGGTATGTTCATTACTCTTCACCAACATCAAAATTCAAAGGCATCGATTCTTCTTAGGTCTTCCTTACTAATGTCCAGCTTTCACATACATAGGAGACCATTGAAAATACTATGGCTTGGGTCAAGTGCACCTTAGTCCTCAAAGTGACATCTTTGCTTTTTTAACAAAAGAGTTCTTTTGCAGCAGATTACTCAATGCAATACATCATTTGATTTATTGACTGCTGCTTCTATGGGCATTGATTGTGGATCCAAGTAAAATGAAATCCTTGACCACTTCAATATTTTCTCCATTTATCATAACGTTACTCATTGGTCCAGTTGTGAAGGTTTTTGTTTCCTTTATGTTGAGGTGTAATCCATACTGAAGGCTGTAGGTGCTCACTCATCTACGTCAAGAAATTTTTTGGAAAACAGCTACGTGGCCAACCAACTGGAAGAGATTCATATTTTTGCCCCTTCCAAAGAAAGGTGATCCAACAGTATATGGAAATTATTGAACAATATCATTAATATCACATGCAAGAGAATTTTGCTGAAGATAATTCAAAAATGGTTAAAACAGTACATTGACAGGGAACAGCCAGAAATTCAAGCTGGATTCAGAAGAGGATGTGGAATGAGGTATGTCATTGCTGATGTCAGATGAATCTCGCCTGTGTTTCATTGACTGTGCAAAGGCATTCAACTGTGTGGATCATAACAAATTATGGATAACATTATGAAGCATGGGAATTCCAGAACATTTAATTGTGCTCATGAGGAAACTGTACATAGAAGAAGAGGCAGTTGTTCAAACAGAAAAGGGGATACTGCATGGTTTAAAGTTGGGAAAGGTATGTTACAGGGCTGTACCCTTTCACCATACTCATTCAATCTGCATGCTGAACAAACAATCCAAGAAGCTGGACTACATGAAGAAGAACGCAGCATCAGGATTGAAGGAAGACTTATTAACAACCTGCAATATGCAAGTAACACATAAGTCTTGGAAATAATTCCATATAATTTGTTTCTCTTTGCCTCCTACACAATCATATACGTATACTAGTTTAATGCCTGACGCATACAAAGTTCTCCCATGAATGAATGAATGCATGAAAGAAATAATGTGCATATAGGGAAAAATCAAAACCATACCATTATGAAATATAAAATAGCCCTCTAGCATAAGTATTTCATCAGCAAATGGGTAGTTTTTAGTGTGGAGCCTTTTTACTACAATAGTGGCTATAGAAATTCCAGATGTTTTTACTTAGGTCATTATAGTGGCCTGAAAATAATGACTTCCTCTTTTGAGGGCCTTCAGGACTTGTGGCCAAGAGAAAAATTCAATGTGTTATAGCTCTTGTGAAGACATGTATAGTGGTACATCTATCATCAAGACAGCTTAGGAGAAACACCTTGGCAGCTTATGAACATGACGATGCCATATATGTATAATGCACCTTGTAAAACGTAGGCTGAATATCTATATTAAAGAGATAGGAACCCACCATGTTTCAAATCAGTGATTTGAAGAAAATAATTACATTTCAGTTAAAAGCCAACAAAATTTGAACCATATCCAGACTGCATCTATGCTTCACTTGCAATTTATTGTCTACTAATAAATTCACCCCATAAGTAATTCAGGAAGACAGGCTATGTTTACGAAATGTATAGTGATATGTTGAGTTCCAAGAGATCTGAAAGTCTTTTTAATTGTCACCTTCAGCAGTCCTGTTCAAAACATTGTTCATTTTCTGCCTCTTTCTTGTAGTTATTAACCATATACTTGGGGTGATGAGGTGCCATGATGCGTATCAGATGCCTTTTGTGTCCACAAATTATTTTAACTCAAGATTATTTCATACCCGTCATTGAAAATAATAGTTTCTGTCTATCTGTGAGTTGCATGTAACTGCTGTTGAATTGCAATTGCATCATCGAAAGTTTGCAATGTGACTAAGAGTATGCTGAATCATGTGAAGTCCAATCCAATAAATACACTATTTCCTTTTAAGGACTCTAAAAATCCAAGTCAAGTCCTAACCAAACTTCTTAACCACATCCCATACAATGAAAAATAAGTTAACTTTACTGAATTAATGAGTGGACAGTAATTAGTTGTATTCCTTCACAGGTTTTAAGTTCAGTTTCAAACTGTTCATTACTAGCATACAGCAATACTATTGATTTTTGTGTTTTGACCTTGTATCCTATGACCTTGCTAAACTCACTTAATTCTAATACCTTTTTTGTGGCTTCTTTGTAGATTCCTCATAGACAATCATGTTGTCTTTCTATTCTGTATGACATTTATGTGTATATGTATGTATGCATGTATGATTTTGCCTTTGTCACTGGTTAGGACCTTCAGTGCGATGCTGATAAGGGGTCGTGGTGAGAGTGAGCATCCTTTCCCCTTTCTAAATCTTCAAACCCCAATGCCATCAAGTCGATTCTGACTGAGAGCAACCCTATAGATCCAAACAGAACTGCCCCATAGGATTTCCAAGGCTGTAAATCTTTACAGAAGCAGACTGTCACATCTTTCTTGCGCGGAGCAGCTGGTGGGTTTGAACTGCCAACCTTTCAGTTAGTAGTTGAGCACTTTAACCACTGTTCTACCGGGGCTCCTATATCCCAATCTTAGAGGGTAAGAATTCAGTCTTTCTTAATTAAATATCATATTAGCTGTATTTATTGGGTTGATAAAGTTCCCTTCTCTTTCTAGTTTGTCAAGAGTTTTTATCATGAATGGATGTTGAGTTTTGTTAAATACTTCTATATTAGTACGATCATATGGTTTTTCTACTTCAGTCTGTTGACGTTGCCAATTACATTGATTTTGAATGTTGAACCATTCTTGCATTCCCAGCGTAAGTCCCACTCATTAGTGATGTCACAACCTTTTTAAGTATTGCTGAATTTAACTTACTAATATTTTGTTGAGGAATTTATGTTCATGAAAATATTGGTTTATAGTTATCTTTCCTTGTAATGTCTTCTTCTGGTTTTGTTAACAGGGTGATGCTGACTTCATAAAATGAATCAAGGTGTACTTGCTCTTTCTGTATGTTCTGAAACTGTTTGTGTAGAATTGATACTATTCTTTCCTTAAAATATTTGGTATAGGTTTTTAATATCTAAATCAATTCCAGCCCACTAATCATACTTTCAAGAAACAATTTCTTGTAAACCAATTCCATATGTCCCATGCAACAACCACCTTTTTGGGTAGGAATCATTAATATTTTAAAGATGTCATTTCTCAAATTGACTTTTATATTTACTTAATTTCAATGTAAGTTGCAATAGGATTTCTCGAACAACCTGACAAGTTGATTCTAAACTTTTCATACAAGAAAGAAGACCAAAGAATAATCAAAGTATTTCCTAAGAAGGATAGCAACATGGCAGGATATACCCCAACAAATATCAATGTTTATTATAAAGTTGTATTAAAACAGAGTGGGTACTGGCATAATGATAGATAAAATGATTAATTTAACTAAATTGAGAGGCCAGATGCTAACCCATACATATAAGGAAACTAGACAAAAACGACAGAAATTGATTATAGCTTCCTGGGGAAAGGTTAAGCTAAAAAAAAAAAATTGCTCTGGAAGTACTGGAGATAGCACCTTATGAGAAATCTGAAATTTAGTTCCTGTCTCATGTCATTTACAGAAATCAATTCCTGATGGATTAAAGACAAATGTCAATAAAAAAACTTTAAACTTTTAGGAAACCCCAGTAGCATGCATATAACCTTAGGATAGGAAATAATTCATTAGATTAGATGCAAATTAAGTTAAAATACTTTTACTAAAGCTATTTATGAGAATCATTGCAGTTTATAAGGATAGCTTCATGAACCAGAATCAGCATAAGGCTGGTTCCTATGACACAGAGGTCAAGTATATCTTCACTTTCCCACCTCTCGACAACTTCCGACACTAGTCACTCTCCCCACAGCACTCTTTATTTCCCTGCTGGGTTGAAACATTAGCTGTGACAATAACACAGAACTCACAAACTGTATTCACTGTCGTATGGTTTATTAGAGTAATAACACATACATGTTGTTGTAAGGTGCCCTCTCGTCAATTCCCAATCATAACAACCCTATGTACAACAAAACGGAACACTGTCCAGTCCTGTGCAATCCTCACAATCATTGCGATGTTTGAGCTCATTGATGCAGCCACTGCATCAATCTATCTTGTCAAGGAACTTCCTCTTTTTCACTGACTCTCTACCTTACCAAGCTTGATGACCTTCTCCAGGGACTGGTCCCTTCTGATAACATGTCCAAAGTACATGAGATGAAGTCTCGCCATCCTTGCTTCCAAGGAGCACTCTGGCTGTATTTCTTCCAAGACAGACTTGTTTGTTCTTCTGACAATCTGTGGTATATTCATTATTCTTCACCAACAACATAATTCAAAGGTGTCAGTTCTTCTTCGGTCTTCCTTATTCATTGTCCAGCTTCACATGCATATGAGGCCATTGAAAATACTATGGCTCGGATCAGACACACCTTAGTCCTCAAAGTGGCATCTTTGCTTTTCAACATTTTAAAGAGGTTTTTCGAAGCAGAATTGCCCAATTCAACATGTCCTTTGATTTCTTGACTGCTGCTTCTATGTTGATTTTGTTGACTGTGAATCCAAGTAAAATGACCACCTCAATCTTTCCACCATTGATCATGATGTTGCTTATTGGTCCAGTTGTAAGGATTTTTGTTTTCTTTATGTTGAGATGTAATCCATACTGAAGTCGGTGGTCTTTGATCTTCGTCAGTAAGTGCTTCAAGTTCTCTTCACTTTCAGCAAGCAAGGTTGTGTCATCTGTATAACACGGGTTGTTAACGAGTCTTCCACCAATCCTGAGGCCACATTCTTCTTCATATACTCCAGCTTCTGAGATTATTTTCTCAGCATACAGATTGAATATGTGTGGTGGAAGGATACAACCCTGATCCACACGTTTTCCGATTTTAAACCACTCAGTATCTCTTTATTCTGTTCAAACGACTGGCCAGGTCTCAAAAGCCAGGACGAAAAGGCCAAAGTGAAAATGATTCCACACCACTCTCATGTATTCTTGCAATCTAAGCCATCTTTTCCTAAAACAGTGGTTTCAAATTTGACTGCCGTTTGAAACACTTCACTACTGAGGGGAAGTTTCTCTGGATATAGAATTCTTGGATAGCACTTTTTTTTTTCTTTCAGCACTTTTCATATTTCACTCCACTCTCTTCTTTCATGCATGGTTTTTGATGACAAGTCTGCTGTAATTCTTATCCTTGTTTCTATATAGGCAATGTGTGCCCCAAGCCCAACTCCTTTCAAGGTTCTCGCCTTTCTTTGGTTTTCTGCAGGTCAAATTGCATATACCTAGGTGTAGATTTTTTTGGTATTTATCCTGCTTGGAGTTCTCTGAGCTTCCTGGGTCTGTGGTTCAATGTCTGCCATTCATTTTAGAAAAAATATAGACCATTATTACTTGAAATATTTCTTCTGCTCTGTTCTCTTTCTCTCTCTCTCTTTTTAATATTCTACTTACAGATGCACGATATCTTTTAAACTTGTCCCACAGTTCTAGGATGTTCTGTTTTGGTCATTCTTTTTTTAATTTTCTTTGTATTTCAGTTTATCAGTTTAATCTATCTTCAAACTCACTGGTTTTTCTTTAGCTGTATCCGGTCTATTGATGGGTCTGTCAGAGACTTCCTTCATTTCTGTTACAGTGTTTTTCATTTCTAGCATTTCGTTGTGATTCTGTCTTAGTTTCCATCTCTTTGCTTATGTTGCCCATCTGGTCTTGCATGTTGTCTGCTTTACCATGTGAACCTTTAATGTATTGATCATAATTACCTTAATTTCTTTGTCTGATAACTCCAAAATCTGTGTTATATCTGAGTCTGCTTCTGATGCTTGCTTTGTCTCATCAGATTCTGTTTTTTCTTGTCTTTTGACATGTACGTAATTTTTTGTTGAAAGCTAGACATGATATATCAGCTAATAGAAACTGAAGTAAGTATCACTTGAGTGTGAGGTTTTATGTTAATCTGTATAGGAGTTGGACTGTGTTTTCTGTAACTGTCGATGACAGAGGCCTCAAATTCCACCAATGTCCTTGTTTCTATCTCCTTCATGTTTTGGGGCTTCCTAAGAACTCCACCTGGAGCCCTGTTGGTGTAGTGGTCAGGTATGGGAGAAAGAGAACCATTCTATAACCTTATGTTTAAATTTCAGGCTTTAGTGAGCCTGTGTCCCTGGCCTATGAACTTCACAAATGTTTCTTAGCACCCCCTCCTCTGCCTCCTCTATTTGAGACAGGAAAGCTAGGGAGCTGAAGTAGGAAAATGCCCTTTCCCCATGTGGGATAAGTGGTCTTTTCCCCTGGAGAGTAGGTCTTTGTTATGAAGACACTGGGTGCATGTCACAAGGGTTACTTTGCCCCTTCTTTGCTAGAGCTATGAGGGGATCTTGCTTGGCTCTTCACCTTGGAAACTCACAAAGTGTGGTGGGCCTCTAAGACTGTGGCCCCCAGGAGTTTCTCAGTCTCAAGCTAATCTACATTCAGCCTCCAGGAATCTGTAAAAATTACCATTTATGTGTCCCTACTAGTTTATGGCTCCAGCAGCTTCTGCTCCAGGTAAACAGATTTCAGCTGTGACTCTCTGGATTCATCTATCTCTCTAGATTTGGGGGAGACTGTTTGCCTTTAGACACCAGTTCGATAGGTTAAAAAAAAAAAAAAAAACGCTTGCTGATTTTCAGTTTGATCAAATTTTTCTTGTTGTAAGGACAAAGTGATTACTTCCAAGCTGTTTAACGTCCTTTAATATGTTGCTTGATTTTAAGCAATTCTTATAACAATGAACACAGAAGATATTACTCTCTGGAGAATAAAGAAAACTAAATAACATGGAATAATTCTATCGACTATACGTTAGGAAAGGGTTGAAACAATCCTACCTACTCACATACAATGACTAAAGAAGACAGAGCATGATTAACACTAAAAAAAAAAAAAAAAAAAAAGTGAAATATACATGCTTATTGATAGAAACTAAGTTTGTACAGTGGTACATTATAAGAATATTTATTTTATTTCAGTTCCTACATTATGGAACTATTACTTTTTTGCACCATCCTCACAATCGTTGCTGTGTTTGAGCCCAATGTTACAAGGTCTTCCTGTTTTACACTGATCCACTACTTTACCAAGCATGATGTCCTTCTCCAGAGACTGGTCCCTCCTAATAATATGTCCAAAGTACGTGAGACAAAGTCTCACCATCCTTGCTTCTAAGGAGCATTCTGGCCATACTTCTTCCAAGACAGATTTGTTCATCCTTCTGGCCAAAAAACTCAAACCTGTTGCCATCGAGTCAATTCCTACTCATAGGGTGTCCAAAGAGCAGCTAGCTGGTGAATTCAAACTGCTGACCTTTTAGTTAGCTGTCGAGTGCTTAACCGCTGTGCCCCCAGGGCTCCATAGTATATTCAGTATTCTTGGATAATACCATAATTCAAAGTCATCAATTCTTCTTCATCTTCCTTATTTGTTATCCAGCTTTCACATGTGTATGAGGTGATTGAAAATATCATGGCTTGTATAACACGCACTTTAGTCCTCAAAGTGACATCTTTGCTTTTTAATTTTTTAAAGAGGTCTTTTGCAGCAGATTTGCCTAATACCATTTGATTTCTTGACTGCTGCTTCCATGGGCATTGATTGTGGATCCAAATAAAATGTGAAAGTGCATAGTTTAATTTTTTTTTACACACATACAATACGTTAAAAATATATTCTTTCTTGCAAAATTTTCAAATATCCATCAAATTCAAGAGTCCTACACCAAGCACCAAGAAAGATTACCTATTTTTATGCAAATAACATGTGCCTTCTACATTTTTTGCCAACTGCGCCTTCTCCTGTGAGGTATTTTCATAAGCATGCTATGCTATTTTTTTTTACAGTAATATGTAAAAGACATTGGCATAGTGGCACTTACAAAAATGCCTTGTGAGGGGAGGGCACAGTTGGCAAACAAATGTAGAAGGCGTGCGTTATTTGTGGAAAAATAGGGTAAGCACCACTGGTCTATGCAATGATTCATTAACTGTTATCGACTAACTAAATTTTAATCATCATAATACTGTTGCCAATGCAAAAAGTAGGAGAGACATTTATATTTAAGGGGAATTACAAAGTGTCCTCAAATACTTGTTGTATTAGTGTAAAGGTCTAGTCTCCTAAACTATATGGTAATCTCCCTCTCTGCAGAAAGATTTATGTATTTCACTTCTTTAGGTAACTCCTCTCCCCCCACCAACAAAAAAATGAGCCTCATGCTGGAGTAGCAACAAGATTCTTGTGACCTAGACCAGCTATCTTCATTTAAAAGCTGTCCAGGTGACTCTGTTATGAATCATAGTAGGTCAGTCTGGCCCAATGTTAAATACCTAGTAGGTACTGATAAAGGACCTCTGGTGGCCCAGTGGTTAAGTGCTCGGCTGCTAACCGAAAAGTCAGTGGTTTGAACCCATCAGCTGCTCTGTGGAAGAAAGATGTGGCAGTCGGCTTCCGTAAAGATTTATATCTTTGGAAACCCAGAGGGGCAGTTCTACTCTGTCCTATAGGAACATTATGACTTGGAATCGACTCGACAGCAATAGGTTTGTTTTTTTGATTTAGGTACTGACAAAAACCAAAAAACCAAACCCGTTGCCTTCAAGTCGATTCTGACTCATAGTGACCCTATAGGACAGAGTAGAACTGTCCCATATGGTTTCCAAGGAGCAACTGGTGGATTCAAACTGTCCACTTTTTTAGTTGGCAGCCATCATGGCTCTTAAACACTGCACCATCAGGGCTCCTGGGTACTGATAAGTACTTATTAATTGACTTAAATTACTCCTATCCAAACAAGTTGGAAATTTGATTCCATATTTAATACATTGAAAAGGGTAACAGTTTTCTAATAGGTAGGGTGGTTTTTTGTTCTTGTTTTGATTTTGCTTTCATTTCCTTTTTAGCAATTCGATTTTGAATATAATCAGGATGACTCTGCCTCAGTGGCATTGGTAGCGATCACATTTTTGACACATTTATTATAAATAGGCCTAGAATTATTATATGAATAAATGGTCTACAAACCCTCCAAAAATTCTCGTTAATTTTAAACATATTTCTTGTTTTATAAAAGCAAAATTATTTGACTATGCCTATTCAACATAAGTAATAAGATTATCTGCAATCTATAATCTCTAATACTTCTCCTTTTCCTTTTTCCCAGATAAACACTGGGAAATGTGAGAAAACACATCTCCACAACCAAAACATAATTCAAATCATGATTGTATCCAGAGAAAAGAATTTCATATGTGGGAGAATACAACTTCTAGATTCCAGAACCATTCACAAGCCAAGCTCATCCAGGGGCATTCATTTTGTCGGTGGAGTTTTGACATAGCCTTGATTTTAGCTCTTAAGCACAGTGAGATGTTTAGTGGGCCATTATTTTCACAGTTCATAAGAATGAGTAGCTCTGCTTTATTTGCTTTATAAGACACATTTTATTCACCCCATAGAAATCTCTTTTCCCTTCCCTCTTCTTTAAGCGGGAGTTGAGGATTACACATTGACCTTTAATAAAGGTAAGAATAGCCTCGTTCATTGAGATTAAAAGCTTTATTTTCATGGTCTCATTCTAGCTTCAGGAAACCATTTCTAACACTGTCTTTGACTTTCATTCACCACCATAACTGCATTAATTACCGGCAACCAGACTTCACTTCCTTTCAATCTTTCGTGCACCTGGTTTGCAGGCGGGCTGTAGTAACAGAAGCCGACAGACCATACCCAGGCTGCAGTACAGGCCATAATATTAGCTACTCTCAACTAATTTTATGTGTCTGTGGAAAACAGAGCTTTGGACTTCGACCAGCTAAAGTTACTGTTCACATCAATGTTGTTCTGCACAGAATCAGAACAAGAGAAGTGAATTTTCAAGATCTTGATCAAGTCATCATTTAGTTGCAGTCCTATTCAAATAACTGTGGATTCATATGTTGAAATAGTAACCACAGGGATCAGAGCTTCCCAATAATTTGGAGCTTTGTCATTGACTTTGCATATTAATAAAATGGTATCTTTTTATGAATAATTTCCCAATAAAGACAAGAGGGCTCTATGGAAAAACAAACCAAAAAATGCCTTCATATTCTGCATTCTTACTTACCGTTTATGTATTATGTACTGTATTATTACAAGGAGTTGAAACTTCTACTCTAAATAAGCCTTTGAAAGTCTTCTCTGCATGTTGCATGAGCTGTATGTCTGTAAAATGACCAACAAATATTTGGGGAAAGAATGATGCCTTGTTTTGATTGTGAAATCACACTCTCCTCAATCTCATTTGTCATCAAACTGTTTTGCCATATTCAGGAGAGGTTCTATGACAAGGAACTAGCCAAAGCAGCCCGTTTTTGGAGTCTTTTTTCCCTAAACCCTCCGGGTAAAAGTGTGGACTGCCCCAATGCAGGAGCTGGTAGGGTGTGTGGAGCAAGCTCTCAGCAAGAGTTTGGGAAGAGTACATTCTTCTGCTTTTATTGGAGGGTTAACTCTGGGTTACCCCCGCGTGTCTGTCAGTTCGTCATACTGTGGGGGCTCGTGTGTTGCTGTGATGCTGGAAGCTATGCCACTGGTATTCAAATACCAGCAGGGTCACTGATGGTGGAAGGTTTCAACTGAGCTTCCAGACTAAGACGGACTAGGAAGAAGGGCCCAGCGGTCTACTTCCGAAAAGAGTTAGCAAGTGAAAACCTTACAAATAGCAGCGGAACTTTGTCGGATATAGTGCTGGAAGATGAACCCCTAAGGTTGGAAGGCATTCAAAATACTACTGGGGAAGAGCTGTCTCCTCAAAGTAGAGTTGACCTTACTGATGTGGGTGGAGGAAAGCTTTTGGGGCCTTCATTTGCTAATGTGGCAGGACTCAAAATGAGAAAAAACAACTGAAAAAGAAGACAACACTCAACAAGATGGATCGAGACAGTGGCTGCAACAATGGGCTCAAGCATAACAATGATTGTGAGGATGGCGCAGGACCGGGCAGTGTTTTGTTCACAGGGTCACCATGAGTCGGAACCGACTCGAGGACACCTAACAACAACTACTCTGGGTTAAAAAGAGAGAGACAAGACAAAGAGCATGACCAGTTTCTTCATAGATCTCCAGCACAGCTAACTGAAAATTGATGATCACAGATCCCCTTTGGGTACATTTACAAAATCCTTACACCAACTTCAACATTTCAAAATAAAATGCAAGAACTATAAATAAATACGGGAACTCTTGGGCTTTATAAGCTATCTCTCAGTGGCACTAGCAGTTTGAGCTTGGCTACTAACTGGTGGGTTGGCAGTTCAAATCTACCCAGAGGTGACTTGGAAGGAAGGCCTGGCGATCGACTTCTGTAAGATTACAGCCATTGAAAACCCTATGGAGTGTAGTCTAACTCTGAAACATGTGGAATCAACATGAGTCAGAATTGGCTTGATGGCTACAGGTTTGGTTTTGTTTAAGGTCAAGAAAACCAATCTAAGACTGCCTTCAGGTATACTATGTGGTACCCCAGGGATCTCCCATAACTTTTCCATAATAATAACAAGACTCTCAATGAGATGGATTGACACAGTGGCTACAATGATGGGCTCAGACATGGTAACGATTGTGAGGATGGCCCAGGACCAAGCAGTATTTTCTTCTGTTGTACGTAGGGTCACTATGAGTCAGAACTGACTTGACAACACCTAACAACAACATATCAACAGTTGGCCCGAATTTACTATGTTTCCCATAATGTCATCAAGAGAAATGAAATGAGGATACTCAGAATGATTGATTTTGTGGTGGGGAGTAGGCCATGATAAAGATGTTTAAAGCCAAAGATAACTGGAAATTTTACCTTTTGTAGATATGGCTACTTCCTTTTAAAACTAAATAGTTTGGCTCAAAAAAAGATTTAACAGTCAATTAATTTTTTTCTGCCTAATGTCAGAACAGATATGGAAGCAGAAAAGTTGCTCGGTTAGACAACAAAATAAAATCTATATAGCATTTTCTTTAATATTGATTTCATCATTGAAGAAATAATTGGGATTTTTCTTCCAAAGAACAGACTTTGATACAAATGTCAGAAGATTTTTGCAAACTTTATCTTTTAATCTTGGTCTTTGTGGCAATTATTTCCAGACCTTATTGTGGTTTCCTGCACAAAATTATACCCTTAAGCATAGCAGCCTTACATTTATTACACGTCCTGGATAATAAAAAGTCAACGGCAGGAGAAAATATGTTTTATACGTTCAGTTAACTTTACACAGAACTGGAAAATATTGGCAAGTAGCACTTAATTATGTTGCCCTAGTTTTTTTAATATATCTCAAAAAATTGCCAATCTGAAATACAGATTACTCATTTCTATAGTTAGAGATAGAATAACTATTTCCATAGTTATTTAAAGCCTTCTGATAAAAATTGCTGTATTGATGATTTAAAAATACCTCCCCTGTTCAAATTTATAGCATTATCATTATTTTTTATTTTTAACTAAGTTTTCAATTTTAAAACAATGGGAAAGTTAATTCACTTGAGACACTTAAAAATCTGACTGAACTAGACACAAGTAATGCTAATTTATTTACCAGGTTGATTTTGGGCTTGTGGTTGTTTAATGCCATTTAGATCAGAGATTCCCAGTGATGGTACGGTATCTATGCATTAATTATCTATTGCTGTGTAACAAATCACCCCCAAGCTTAGCTGCTTAAAACAACAAACATTTATTACCTCTCAGTTTCCGTGGGTCAGGAATTCAGGAGTGGCTTAGTTGAGTGATTCTGGCTCAGGTTTTCTCATGAGGCTGCAGTCAAAATATCAACCAGGGCTACAGTCATCTGATGGTTTGGTTGTGGCTGGAGGACCTGCTTCCAGGATTGCTCATTCACATGGCTAATGGCAAGAGGCTTCAGTTTCTCACTGGTTGTTGGCAGGAGACCTCAGTTCCTTGCCACATGCACATAGGGCTTCTTGAGCAGCCTTATGACATGGCAGCTGACTTCCCCAAGAGTAAGTGATCCAAGCTGACTTCCCCAAGAGTAAGTGATCCAAGAAAGCAAAAGGAATTCTCAATGTCTTTTATCACTGAGCTTTGGAAATCGTATTCCACGTAGTTATCCCTATTTAGTGTGGGAGGAGATTACACCAGGGCTTGAATACCAGGAAGCAGAGATCACTGAGAAGAGCTACAACGATCTAGTTCAAGGGAGGAAAAAAAAAAAAAACAAACAAAAACCACAAAGACAGGAAAAATCCCCACACATATGAAAGACCGAAGAAGAATTAATGCCTTTCAATTATGTGTTGGCAAAGAATATTGAATATACCATAGGCTGCCAGAAGAGCGAACAAGTCTGTCTTAGAATAAATACAGCCAGAATGCTCCTTGGAAGTAAGGATGGCGAGACTTTGTCTCATATACTTTGGACATGTTATCAGGAGGGACCAGTCCCTGGAGAAGGACATCA
>NW_004444148.1:3583249-3586656 GCF_000243295.1 Trichechus manatus latirostris | reverse complement strand
CAAACAGAAATGTAAATTCTAATGTTATAAATAATAAATTGTCACCATTTGAATTCTTTGATGACACTGCTGGTTGCTATTAGGCTGAAGTGATGTAACTAAAAGGTAAGATTTATAAGCCATATCTGAGTTTTTGAATATAAAAATAAAACTTCTGCTAGAGCTGTTATATATGTACACTGCGTGCAACAGAGAACATAATGAGTTATAAACAAAAAGCATTTTTGCCATTTCTCAAAGCCCTGTTAAATGACTAGCTCATTAGCCCTCCCTCTTTCTTGACAAGAAATCTTCAAAGGAAATGTCGTGGAGCTTGGGTTGGTTTTGTTTCCTCAGGACTGGACTTTCTAGTTGCGCTCTCAAACATCAGGTTTTGCCTCCAGAATGGCAATGTCCCTTGATGAGATTAAATAGTGTCAGGAAATGAGAGTGAGAAATAAGGGAATGATGAGGTCAAATACTTTATTAGCCTGAGGTATACCCTCAGTGACAGATGGCCAGGGAGTACACAGCCTCAAACAAGAGGCAGACATCTGATTGACGGGAAACACAATGAGTCTAAGTGCATAAGATGGTAACTAAGCCCAGGAGAATGAAAAAGACTTACAACGGAGCAAGCTGCAGGTGGTAGAAACAGCAGCAATATGGGGAAGGTAGGCCATGTGGAGCAATGGACGAATTGTACAGCTTCGGGGGGAGAAATGCCAAAGGGAAAAGTTAAGGTTTGTTAAAATGTGCATCTAGCACAGCAGGGTGCCTAGAAATATATTACAGGGCAGCAAGTACATGGAGAGAGAGACTCTCAGCCACTCACACATCATAAAAGAGGTAGATGAGAGCCTTGGGCAGGAATTGTGGCTCAGTTACTGGAGCCCTGCTGACGAAGTGGTTAAGAGCTATGGCTGCTAACCAAAAGGTCGGCAGTTTGAATCCACTAGCCATTCCTTGGAATCCCTATGGGGCAGTTCTACTCTGTCCTGTAGGGATGGTATGAGTTGGAACTCCCAGATTTGTATCTAAGGAGTGTTAGGCCTCATCCGGAGTCCTACGGGCACAGTGGTTAAGAGTTCAGCTGCTAACCAAAAGGTCGGCAGTTCAGATTCACCAGTTGCTCCTTGGAAGCCCTATGGGGCAGCTCTACTCTGTCCTATAGGGTCACTATGAGTCGGAATTGATGCAACAGCAACAGGTTTGGTTTTTGTTTTGGAGTTAGGCCTCATCTGGAAGCAAGAGCACCTTGTAGGTGTGTGTGGGTGGCAGTGGGGGTAGGTAAGGTAGAGGTAAAGTGTAGCACAAAAAGCCAGGAAGTACCAAGTATCAGCAGGTGTCACAAATGGAGCAAAGGAGGTGAGAGAACTGGGCCCAGGAAAGTTCTAAAGATTATATTCTTGTCGTATTTATTTCCCCACACACAAGTGACCAAGCTCCTGGTCCAAGTACACCGTAGTGGCACAGAGCTGCTCCTCACAAGGAGATGACCCATTAATCAAGAAAACATGAATCAAACATTGATAATCCATGGCTAAAGAGACTATGGGGTTCTTGGAAATGGTTAACACACTCAGCTGTTAACTGAAAGGTTGGAAGTTCAAGTCCATCTAGCGGTGCCTCAGAAGAAAGGCTTGGTGATCCACTTCTAAACAATCAGCCATGAGTTCCAAATCCTATGGAACACAGTTCTTCTCTGACATACCTGGGCTTGCTATAAGTTGGAATCGACTCAACGGTGACTGGTTTTTAAAGAGACTATGGGACTCATAACACCAGGTTGGCTTTACTGAAATCCTTAATTTTCGAAGTTCCAAATAAGTAAATACATTAATTTAGTTACCATATTACTAGGCACTCTATGGATACACAGTTGAGTTATCCTTTCATTTGTACAGGCAGTCCCTGGATTATGAATTCTGACTTATAGACAACTTGTACTTGCCCTTTAATGTTATGTAAATTTGCCTCACTTTGAAATGATTGAACCAGCCCCTACTCACAACAAATTTTTCATCACCATCACCTTCACTTGCTGCACGTGCAGCTTTTAAATCATTGAAAAGGCTTCAAGTCTTTTCTTGCACTAAACCAAACTTATTGCCATCTAGCTGATTCCAACTCATAGTGACCCTATATGACAGAGTTGAACTGCCCCATAGGGTTTCTAAGGAGTGGCTGGTGAATTCGAACTGCCAACCTTTTAACAGCCGTAGCTGTTAACCACTGCGCCACCAGGGCTCCTTTGCACTAAAGCAAGGCTAAATAAGAACCATACGCACCTGTTCTACCTTACCTACAAATTCGACTTAAAGACACAGTTAGGAACAGATCTCATTGGTAACCCTGGGACTGCCTGTATTTCTTGCTTCCCTATGACTTAAAAAGTATGAGAAAAAAGTAATGCTACCTGTGGGCATTTTTAGTAGGAGGTTAAATAAATGTGAGTGGGGGTTAACCATGCAGCAATCAAGGATGTGGCTTACAATATAGAGGTGGAATAAATTGAAGAGCCAAGTAGCTTTACAAATCTGTGGTTACACTGACCACATTAGAGTAATAGTTTACATAAACAATGTACTTTTAATCTTTTGAAGGACTTCCACATATTTTCCATTTCATATCCTTACAACAGTCCTGGAGTAGCTGGGTAGGTATAATTATATCTGTTTCTTTAGCTGGGGGCAATAGACTCACAGAGGATAAATGACTTGTATAAACCGGTAAATGACAGAGTCATCATGGCGTACAAGCACCCTGAATCCCAGTCTGGTGTTTGTCTCCGCTAGACCAGGACTTCTAAGACTTGAATATAAATCACTTAGGAGTCTCATTGCAATGTAGTCTGATTCAGTAAATCTGGGGAAGGTCTGAGATTCTTTATTTCTAAAAGCTCCCAGGTGATATCAGTGCTGCTATTTTGGAGCTCTAGACCACACTGCATCTAATTCAATAATCTCCTAGTTCAATGATTCATTGATTGTTTTTTAAACATGGATTCAGAAGCCCTAGCCCAGGAGATTCTAATTCAGTAGGACTGGAGTGGGGCTCTGCATGTTTTAAAGTTCTATGGGAGCCCTCAAGGAGTCCTGGTGGTGTAGTTGTTAAAGCGCTCAGCTGCCAACGTAAAGGTCTGTTGTTCTACCCCAACCAGCCACTCTGCAGGAGAAAGATGTAACAGTCTGCTTCCGTAAGGATTTATAGGCTTAGAAACACTATGGGGGACGTTCTACTCTGTCCTGTAGGGATGCTATGAGTTGGAACTGACTCGACGGCAATGGGTTTGATTTTGGTTTTATGGATGATTTTAAGACTCTAAGAAGTCACATAGATCAAGAGGCAGTTGTTCGAACAGAACAAAGGGATACTGCGTGGTTTAAAGTCAGGAAAGGTGTGCATCAGGGTTGTATCCTTTCACC
>NW_004444148.1:3580348-3582469 GCF_000243295.1 Trichechus manatus latirostris | reverse complement strand
GCACCTAACAACAACAAGAAGTCACAGCACCTGTAATGTGCATTTTAAAAAGTTAGTCAGAGTCCTTTTATTGGAACTATCCTGACTCTAGTTCCAACCTAACTCACAAAAAGGAAATTGTTTCATATGTTTATAAAAATGTATTTCTCTCAAATTTCTACCCCTGATCTTTTTAATCTTAAAACTTTTAATTCTCTAACCCCTGGAGTACAAAATACCATAGCACTCCATAATGTCACAGGACTTCAGTTTCACCCATTTTTGTTTAAAATAACATCACTTACAAATTTCTATCTCTATTTTCTTTGATCTTTTAGATGTGTATGCTTCTTGGAGAATTTATTGTCAGGTATAATTTTCATTATGAGGCACATTTTAGAGGTCTGTATAAAGATAAGGAGGAAGTGTTCAAGATATAAAAATGGTTTCAAGAGTTACATTTTGAAAGGGAACCAAAACCTAACATCTGAACGACAGTGAAAGAGATGATGGCAAACTTGCTACCACAGTTAAGCTTCCAAGTGAGCACGTGACAGAGACAGGTTGAGATAACAGCAGGCGCTGATAGAAGGTGTTAGGGACGGTGCGCCACTCTGGTCTTGCATGTGGGCTTTGGGAGCTTGATAATCCAGCAGGTTATTTACCAGATTTCCACTCACTGATCTGAGGGACAGGTTAAGGGCATCTAGGGAGGCACACAGCTTTCTTTTCTTTGTACGGATGACTTTGACTTTCAAACTGCTTGATTAGAGGCCATCTCACTCTCCATTGCAGGCCACGCTTACTTCAAAGATAAAAGAAAACATAGAAGGTGGCCATAGGGTATGCCCTTTGTGGAATCCTGAACAAACAGTCCAGGAGATTGTGAGTTATTCCCATCCCCAACAACCCGCTCGCAATCTCAAGATCTCCATGTCATTACCTTAGGTCCCAAAGGGCTAGTGACCCCAGTGTATAGATGCTTTCTCAGTTTACAATGTTCTTAGTGTCACAGTAATTTGTTCATAGTATACCTCAGTCCAAAAGAAATACTTAACAACTCTATTTATTAAGCAGTTGGGTTGAAATCACTTAGTAAGTACTTATGTCTTACCACCTCACTGACTGTTGAGCACAGTACAACTCCTCAAACCTTGGACTCAGATGGGACACTGCTGCTTTCATTTCCTGTTCCAAAATGATTTTCATGTGGTCTGAACTTTTTATCATAGAATAGCCAGCTTCTTAAGGATATGATGTGATCAAAGGGAATGAGGAATCTACTGTTGAAACTGTTAACAGTTTGTGCAGTGTCCAAGAGGGGTTCCTGTATTTCCCTTGAAAATTTAAAATATTCAGTGATGTCCTGATGCATACACTGTGGCATTCTGCAATGGGTCAGCACAGAATTTGGGAATTGTGGCTCTGGCACTCAAATAAGGGTAATGCTTCAGGACCTAGTTTTTGACAACGGACTGTTAGATACGATGTCAAAAGCACAAGCAACAAACGACAAAACAGGTAACTTGGACTTTATCAAAATTAAAAACTTTTGTGCATTAAAGGCCCATGAAAGCGAAGAGGCAATGTATAGAATGGAAGAAAATATTTGGTAACTATATATATGGTAAGGATTTAATATCTAGAATATATAGAATACCTACAACTAAACAACAAAAAGACAAATGACCCAATCACAAATTGGGCAACGGACGTAAATAGAAATTCCACCAAAGAAGATATGCAAATGGCCAATAAACACATGAAAAATTGCTCAAGCTCATTAATTAGTCGTTAGGGAAATGAAAATCAAAACTACAGAGACACCACTTCACCCACATTAGGATGGCTATTATCAGAAAATGACAAATATTGGCAAGCATGTTCCGAGAAATCGGAACCCTCATCCATTGTTGATAGGATTATAAAATGGTGCAGCCACTGTGGAAAACTGTTTGATCTTTACTGATAAGATTAAACATAGAATTACCATATGACCCAGAAATTTCACTCCTAGGTATATACCCAGAAAACTTGAAAACAGGGACTTAAACAGACACTTGTACACCAAAGTTCATTGCAGCATTATTCAAAATAGACAAAAGTTGGAAAAAACCAAATGTCCATCAATAAATGCATGTA
>NW_004444148.1:3568667-3579723 GCF_000243295.1 Trichechus manatus latirostris | reverse complement strand
CCATTGTTCCAGCCACTGTGTCAATCATTCTCATTTAGGGTCTTCCTCTTTTTCACTGACCCTCTACTTTACCAACCATGATGTTCTACTCCAGGGATTGGTCTCTTCTGATAACATGTCCAAAGTACATGAGACAAACTCCTGGCATCCCTAATTCCAAGGAGTAATCTGGCTGTATTTCTTCCAAGACAGACTGGTTCATTCTGGCAGTCCACAGTATATTCAGTATTCTTCGCCAACACCACAATTCAAAGGCATCAATTCTTCTTTGGTCTTCCTTATTCATTGCCGAGCTTTCCCATGTGTATGAAGCAATTGAAAATATCATGGCTTGGGTCAGGTGTACCTTAGTCCTCAGAGTGACTTCTTTGCCTTTTAACACTTTGAAGAGGTCTGTTGCAGCAGATTTGCCCAATGCAAATACGTCGTTTAATTTCCTGACTGCTGCTTCCATGGGCGTTGATTGTGGATCCAAGTAAAATGAAATCCTTAACAATGTCAATCTTTTATGTTTTTGAATAAATATAGTATCCCTTCTCCAAAAGAAACATCACTAATAGAAAAATACATACAAGACATTAAAAGCAGAGATGTTCTAATTGAAAAAGGTGTACTGGTCATTTTCCTCAAACCCATTCTTTGCCTTCTTCATGCTCTCCTCTGAGTCCCAGGAGGATAGACTCCCACTATGTTTCCCAGGCTTCCTTCTAAAATGGCTTCCCACTGGGTTCGTTTGTAGGAGAATGGAGAAAAAGGAGAATCCAGGGTATTACCCCCTCTGTCTCCCCAAAGCATCTTCAGCAGGTGTATAGAGTCTATGAGTCCAAATCGACTCAATGACAACGAGTGTGGTTTTAAGTTTTTGAACGATATCCTCCTATATGGTTCCATTCCCATCACTCAGACTCAGCTCTTTCCCTCTTTTCCCCTCTAGCCCTCAAGGTAATGGTGGCTTCCTGGGGCTGCTGATTTTGAGATTGCCACAACTTCCCTAGGTTTTTCTTTCAATTACTTTTAACCAGTGACTAATTTTCTATATTAAATATCCTGTATTGTATTTTCTCCTGTGGGTTTTATTTTCATGACTGGACCTTGACTGATACAACGGTGTGAATGGTCCAGAGCCTGCCTCTGCCTGGCACAGGCTCCTTAGGTAGGTCTGAAAATCCCTTAAGGCTCATTTCTCACTCTACCACTAAATAGCTGTGTGATTTTGCGCAAGTCACAGAACATCTCTGAGCTCCACTTTCCTAACTTCCTAAAAGTCATGCTTACCTTGCCCACTCATGATAAATGAGAAATATTTTGGGACCATTTAAAGTGTCACAATGCTCTTTTATTTATATTCCAAGCCTTTGTGTATTTATATGAACCAAAAACCAAAAAACCCGTTGCCGTTGATTCCGACTCACAGCGACCCTATAGGACAGAGTAGAACTACCCCAAGGGTTTCCAAGGAGCGGCTGGTGGATTCGAATTGCCAGCCTTTTGGTTAGCAGCCATAGCTCTTAACCACTGGTTGAAGGGTCTATAAAAATAGGTATTGGTTTCCCAGGGACATGTGTATATATATATATAAATACACACACATACACACACACACACACACACACACACACACACACACACACACATATATATACACATATACCTCCTCTTCCCCATAACCCAGGCCTAGATTGAAGGACAGGAAATTTTGATTTGTTCTTTTAAACAGCCAGTAGGGTTAAATCAGTATTAATGAACTTCTATTAGTTGTAGAAAAGTTATAACAGATCTTGGTTATAGACACTAATTCATGTTGTTCCTATTCAGATGTTGCTGTTGATGCTTAACAACCCACATTGGTATTGTAATCATTCCTTCTTGTATTGTGGTTTTAGCACTTCCAGGTGGTTTTAGGCACATGATAAACGGAGAAAATATTGAAGTTGTCATGGATTTCATTTTAATTCGATCCACAATCAACACCCATGGAAGCAGCAGTCAAGAAATCAAACAACATGTTGCATTGGCCAAATCTGCTGCAAAAGACCTCTTTAAAGTATTAAAAAGCAAAGTTGTCACTTTGAGGACTAAGGTGGGCCTGACCCAAGCCATGGTATTTTCAATTGCCTCATATGCCTGCGAATGCTGGACAATAAATAAGGAAGACCAAAGAAGAATTGATGCCTTCGAATTATGGCATTGGCAAAGAATATGGAATATACCGTGGACTTCCAGAAGAATGAACAAATCTGTCTTGGAAGAAGTACAGCCAGAATGCTCCTCATAAGCAAGGATGGAGAGACTCACTTACTTTGGACATGTTATCAGGAGAGACAGTCCCTGGAGAAGAACATCATGGTTGGTAAAGTAGAGGGTCAGTGAAAAAGAGGAAGACCCTCAACAAGATGAATTGACACAGTGGCTGCAACAATGGGCTCAAACACAGCAGCAATTGTGAGGATTGTGCAGGAATGGGCAGTGTTTTGTTCTGTTGTATATAGGGTTGCTGTGAGTCAGAACCAACTCTACTGCACCTAACAACAACATAACAATCCAAATGTAAGGAGCCCTGGTAGTGCAGTGGTTAAGCATTCTGCTGCTAACCAAAAGATTGCCAGCTGGAATCCTCCAGCTTCTCTGTGGCAGAAAGATGTGGCAGTCTGCTTCCGTAAAGGTTACATCCTTGGAAACCCTATGGGGCTGGTCTACTCTGTCATATAAGATAGACAGGGGTCAGAATCAAATCGACGGCAATGGGTTTTGGAATCCAAATTTTAGGTTCATGTACTCAGAGATAATTACCTGTGGTTACAAGCAGGATGCATACATATGATAGAGGATGGAATTAGACAATTATGGTTTGAGAATTGCTGCTCCAAATAGAAAAGTTGAAATGTATATGTTTGTAAATAATTGTGGCCTAGTCTGTATTTTAGGGTTGTTTTTTTTCTCTCAATAATTTTTTTTTTTAAGTTTCACTTTCTAACTTCCTATTACATCAACTTTGTCTCGTGGTAATAAAGGTATTTGAGTAAGTATCACTACCATGTATTACAGCGTGATCCATGCCTGTTATTATTGATGTATGGTGATTGCCTCTTTACTTACGTGCCTGTCCCAAAAACTATTATAAATTTGGAGGGGAGTAGGATTGAGTCCGTGGTGAATTATCCAGATCATCTGTAGTAAACAATTTCACATGGGATTTTTCTTTTTTCTGCTACTTGTGAAATTGTTCATTACAGATTAGTAAGAAAGCACCAGTAAGCCTATGCTTACCTTGCTTACTGGGTCATCCACCCCTGTCAGGGATTGTAAATTTGAAAAGAGGTTTTGATTCTGTAGGAAGGTGCTGTGGGGTTGGAATGCCAGCCATACCTAGAAGCAGAATTTTGATGTGGTGAAAGAAGGTGAAATTGTTCGCTACAAATGATCTGGTAAGCAAGGTAAGCACCACACTTACCTTGTCTATTGGCTAATCTGCCTCTGGATTGAGTCCTTCTTCATTATGTATTTTCCATGCCAGAACAGTGCCTGGGACACGGAAGGCTTTCAAAACACATGAGATGAATTAAGGAATGAATGTAAGGCTGAATTAAGATCAACTGATGCCTTAAGCCCAGTGCAAATATGGTGCCCCATCAGCTCTTTGATTGCTTAACATAAAAAGTCTAAAGGTCCATTACACAAAAGTTGGTGAGTTAAATTCCAGCTAGACTCAGTTTGCACTGAGTAGAAGCGAAAATCTCATGCTATGAGATGAAAAAAAATGTCGTATCTGTAGATGGCTTGTAAAAATGGCGTAGAGGCGGTGTCTGACCTCTAACTTCACAAGAGTGCGGAAGAATCAGGATCAACAGCACAAGGCTGATTCCTGTGAGGTGGAGATCAGCCATGCCTCCTCTCCCAGCCGTCTTTACCAGTTCTGACATCAACTGTCCCTCCCACGGCAATCTCTATTTCTCTGCTGGGTTCAATAATTCATTGCAATGACCACACAGAACTCACAGACAATATTCATAATTACAGGGTTTATTCCATTAGGACAGCCTGTCCCCAGCCTTGCTTGCCGGCGTGCTTCCCTCTGGCCACAGGCCTCTACCCTGCTCAGGCAAGAGTTACATAGCTCTTTTAGCTCTGCAAATAAGTGCCCAGAGATACCCGACTGTCAGTAAGCCTTGACCCAAAGGCACTCAGCTTTCTCACTCCGTGGGCCAGAGGAGGGCTCCGTGGGAAGCCCACTGCACCTTCTCCCCTGTTGTTGTTTCTCTGCAACTGCTTCTCACTGTCGTCTATGTTACAGCTCTCTGTCTCTCAGTCTCCTGTTTCCAGGAGCTTCTTAATGCAGTGATCCTGGGTCCTAAAGACGCGCACGTGGTTCTTCCTTGGTGGTGGTGGGATCCTCTCTCTGCCCTGGAATTGGCTCTTTTTTAAGGCAAAACTGACCAGTCCGCTCAGTGGGCTACAGTTGCCTTATTTGCACTGTCTCACCCAATCACTTGAGTGGGAGTTACAAGGCAATGGCTAGAAAGGCCACACAAAAGCAATCCATCACACTGCAAGCCTTCAAACCAAAGTAAAAAAAAAAAAGCAGATAAGGACAATACAAAAGTTTGACGTAAGCCATTCTTTTTACTGGGGCGAGTTACATCCCCTTGAGAATAAGGAGTTTATAATGGCAAAAATGAGACAGCATCAACCATAACGGAGCTCAGAAAATAAATAATAAAAACCCCATTAATGCCTGACACTTTATATCTCTAAAGAAAACCCCTGCTTTTCCTCTAAAATTAGACAGTTGCTTTATGAAGTGAATAAAGATCAGGTAGACCTGTCCACAGTGGTTTGCTCTTTTTTCAAATATTCCTCAGACAAAAAGACCAGGGATGGGTTACTCAATAAACACAGGCTCACTTGTGCTTCCTTACTAATCTGTAGTGAACAATTTCACATGGTTTTCGCCACATCAAAGATTAGTAAGTAAGCACAGGTAAGCTCATGCTTACCCGTGCTTAGTGGGTCATCTGCCCCTGTCAGGGATTATAAATTTGAAAAGAGGCTTTAATTCTGTAGGAAGGTGCTGTGGGGTTGAGAGAGAGACAGATGCCAACCTATCTGGAAGCAGAATCTTTGATGTGGTGAAAAAATGTGAAATTGTTCATCACAGATTAGTAAGGAAGCACAAATAAGCCCATGCTTACCTTGCTTATTGGGTAATGTGACACTGCAAAAGACCAAGCGTTTTATATACTTATATATTTAATACAGTTCTTTTACTTACTTTACCTTTATTACCCTTCAGGTAAAACACCCCTTAATGTATGTTAGATTTCTCTTAATTTCAACCCCCCATACAAATGCAGCGGAAACCCTTTTTAGCAGATCTTCCAGTGGGCTGAGAACCTACTTTTTCAGCTGAATACAATAGTGACTTAATGTGTGAGGAGAAAATGGGACAGTTCCCAGGGCCCAAGTCTTCCCACAGTAAATAGAGGTTTTGTGTATGGAATTCCTCCATGAGAGGTTGCGTGATTTCTTGTGGCAACAGATTTCAAAACAGTATATGGGATCTGTGGGTGGTACAAATGGTTAAAACTCTCAGCTGCTTACCAGAAGGTTGGTAGTTTGAGTCCACCCAAAGGCACCTCTGAAGAAAGACCTGACAATCTACTTCTGAAAAATCAGCCATTGAAAATCCTATGGAGCACACTTCTACTCTAACATGTATGGAGTTGCCATGAGTTGAAATCAATTTGATGTTTTTTTTGGGGGGAATAAATACTCAGTTCATATCCTCACTTATGTTGAAGTCCCCCTACATGTCATACATGATGCTGGGTACTGAGGACAGAGTAGTAAATGTGACACTATCCTTGTTCTCAAGAATTCCTTTTCTAGGAAGGCAGAATCAGTAATTAAACGTAATGCTGACAATTATTATTAAACACTTTACTATGTGCCTTCTTGAATAAGGAAGACCAAAAAGAACTGATGCCTTTGAATTATGGTGTTGACGAAGAATACTGGACATAGTATGGATTGCCAGAAGAATGAACAAATCTGTCTTGGAAGAAGTACAGCCAGAATGCTCCTTAGAAACAAGAATGGCAAGACTACGTCTCACATACTTTGGACATGTTATCAGGAGGGACCAGTCCCTGGAGAAGGACGTCACGCTTGGTAAAGTAGACAGTTTGTTTTAAAAAAGGAAGACCCTCAATGTGATGGATCTATACAGCAGCTGCAACAATGGGCTCAAGCATAACGATTATGAAGATGGGCAGTGTTTCACTCTGTTGTACATTGGATCACTATGAGTGAAAATCGACTCAGCAGCGTCTAACAACAAAAACGTGCCTTCTACTAGGTTTAATCCTTTACATGCATTATGTCCTGCAATTTGTGTGTCAACCCCAATGAGGTAGAGACTATTACTGTCATTGCTGTGTTGGATGGGCCAACAGACTCCAAAGGAATTGCTGGGAAGAAGCCCAGAGGGTTATGATGGCTCCCCATTTGGACATATAACATGTAAGAGTTTTGTACACTATTCTCAGGTTCACAAGGTGGAATATTTACTGATTTAAAATAGACTGTTGTGATTTTTAATTTAAGTGTGATAATAGCGACAGCTATAGTCTGTTCTTAAATCTCATTCCCTATCAGTAAAATGTGGTGGATAATATATATAAAATGAGGTATATACATCTATACGCACATATATATAGTAGCCCTACTGCCAAAATAGGAGCCCTCTTGGCACAATGGTTACATCACTTGACTGCTAATGGGAAGGTTGGCGGTTCAAACCCACCGAACACTCCATGGGAGAAAGATATGACTGTCTGCTCCCATAAAGATTACAGCCTTGGAAACCCTTTGGGGCAGTTCTAACCTGTCCTGTATGCTCACTATATATATAAATTTATATCGAAGCCTCACGCAGTACGGCTAGTACAGCTTCTGTCAGGACACCCTATGTAAGAGAGTTTTACAGGATATATTTAGTAAGTTATTTCCCTTAGCGAGATCAAGCCAAGTCGAGATTATTCTGAATTTTGCTCAAATGCATACATATTAATAAGATGGTGGCAATATGTGTATTGATAATAAAGCGTGTCTCTTAAATCTCTTTAACCTATCAGTTCCCTCTTCCTCTAGCTTTTGTTTTCCTGTAAATGAATTTGTCGAAGAAACCTTCTCCTTTGTCCTTCAGTGTCTCCGATTTTGCTGATTGCATTCCTCTAGTGTTGTTTCAAGTGCTTCACCCTCCCCTTTATTTCCTGTAAACTGGTAGTTAGGTCTAGAGACTTGATCACATTCAGGTTTGATTTTCTGTCAAGAATACTTTACGGTGTTGTGCACTTCTATCGGGAGGCACATAATTTCTGGTCGTCATTCTTTTTTGTAATGTTAGCAGCCATTGATATTCATTGCCTAGATATTATTTCATTAGAGGTTGGTTGCAAAATGGTGATACTGTAATTTGATAATTCTTTCTTCATTTATTGCTTGAAACGTCTCTGGAGAGAAATTTGTCCTCACTAACCAGTTGATTTATCTCGTAGCAGTTTGTAGAGGAAAGATAGTATAGATGTTTACTCTTTTCCTTTGATTTACCAGTTTTCTAAATGATGGCTTGGTTTCCTGGAATGACATTAAGTTCAGGGCAGAGTGTCTTTTGGTATTACTACGAGTCGATGGAGAACAAGGGGATACTGCGTGGTTTAAAGTCAGGAAAGGTGTGTGTCAGGGTTGTATCCTTTCACCATACTTATTCAATCTGTATGCTGAGCAAATAATCCTAGAAGCTGGACTGTATGAAGAAGAATGGGGCATCAGGATTGGAGGAAGATGCGTCAACAACCTTCGATATGCAGATGACATAACCCTGCTTGCTGAAAGTTAAGAGGACTTGAAGCACTTACTGATGAAGATCAAAGACCACAGCCTTCAGTATGGATTATAAAGAAAACAAAAATCCTCCAAACTGGACCATAAGCAACATCATATAAATGGATAAAATATTGAAGTTGTCAAGGATTTCATTCTACTTGGATCCACAATCAACACTCGTAGAAGCAGCAGTCAAGAAATCAAGTGATGTATTGCATTGGGCATATCTGATGCAAAAG
This sequence comes from Trichechus manatus latirostris, assembly GCF_000243295.1. Lineage (NCBI taxonomy): Eukaryota > Metazoa > Chordata > Mammalia > Sirenia > Trichechidae > Trichechus > Trichechus manatus. Next base: position 3,571,600 of record NW_004444148.1, on the reverse strand, counting down.
ACCTCTTTAAAGTGTTAAAAAGCAAAGATGTCACCTTGAGGACTAAGGTGCACATGACGCAAACCATGATATTTTCAATCAACTCATATGCCTGTGAAAGCTGGACAATGGATGAGGAAGACTGAGGAAGAATTATTGTTGTTGTTGTTGTTAGGTGCCATCGAGTCGGTTCTCACTCATAGCGACTTTATGTACAGCAGAACAAAACACTGCCCGGTCCTGCACCATCCTCACAATTGTTGTTATGCTTGAACTCATTGTTGTAGCCACTGTGTCAATCCATCTTGTTGAGGGTCTTCCTCTTTTTCACTGACCCTGTACTTTACCAAGCATGATGTTCTTCTACAGGGACTGATCCCTCCTGATAACATGTCCAAAGTATGTGAGACATAATCTCACCATCCTTGCTCCTAAGGAACATTCTGGTTGTACTTCTTCCAAGACAGATTTGCTCGTTCTTTCTGCAGTCCATGGTATATTCAATATTCTTCACCAACACCACAATTCAAAAGTGTCAATTCTTCTTTGGTCTTCTTTATTCATCGCTCAGCTTTCACATGTGTATGATATGATTGAAAATACCATGTTCTCCAGTTTTATAAAACATCACTCAGAAAATATTAGGACCCACCCTACTCTGGTATAAACTTGTTAACTTCAAAGGAAAACCATATTTCCAAAAAGGTCACATTCACAGGTATAGGGGTTAGCACTTCAACATATCCTTTTAGGGAACACAACTCAGTCCATAACACCATCCCTAGTTTCAAGTGGAAAGAGTAACTCTACCCAAAGCACATGAACTGAGAATGAGAGAAAGGGGATTCCTCAAAAGAAAATCAGGAGTTGTTACCAAAAGAAGAGTGGTTAGATTCTGTGCAGGTAAATACAACTGATGTCCTTCACAAAAAGGTCAAAAAATAAAAGAGCTGGACATGTTCAGGACTGGTGAGTAGGTACAGTGATATAGAAGTACCATTATTCCTCAACACCATAATTTTTTTTTTATGTCCCTGAAAAGAAAGTTGGATGAAAAAAGTAGAAAGGAAACAGATGATATTATAAAATTATCCATTACAGCTAAACCAACAGTGACCTAAACTCCTAACTCTGGTTTAAGGCACAAGAAGTATTCATTGAACCACTGAATAGAAATATAAGAATCCATCTCAATTTAACACAGAGGTGGAGTAGTTGTTGGAAGAAATACTTTCCCCACTTTTTCTTAGTTTCAAAGGAAAGGGTATAGCGGTGATCACTACTGATGTTGGGAAAGAAGAAAAGTGAGAATAAGGTCTTGGTTAAAAATAATCGCATCTTTCTTAAACGAGCTGTGTCTTTGCTGTTTCCTGATATGTTTCTCTTGACATTCTCTTCCTTAGAAAGTATAGGATGAGATGCCAATCAAAGAGCTCTGAGTTCTTCAGGGAAAAGTCTCTAAATATAAAAAATAAACATTAAAATATTAAAACTTGGAAATACAAAGCTATTTGGATATTGTACACCACGACAAAGGAAAACAGAATTTTTCAGTCATATTTAACAGATTAAATTCATTGTTTTTTTAAAATCAACAACCTCTTTGTGATTGGCATTTTATCAAATTAAAATGTATTCTAACTTACACACTTAGGATTGTATATACTCTAACATCAGAGTATAAATAATATACATACCAAATGCTGATTTCAGAGATGTAGGCAAAAAAAGTTTTTCCCTAAAAATATATACATAAATAAAGCATATTTATATGCATAGTAAGGCAAAAATTTCAAAATTTTATATATCTTAATCTTAAGCACCTGCCAAGGACTCTAGTAGAAACTAATGTTGGTGGGAGAGGGGGGATGTTTATTTATTTAGTTCATTATAAAATGGGAGATAACTGAATAAAAACCTTCTACAGATTGATTTTCTGTAAAACTTCCTTCATGAACAACCTTTGTGAACCATATATTCTGCCAAACTTTTGGGGCCCTCCAGTTTTCATTCTATTCAAGCATGAAAATCAGTCTCACTGAAGCTAGCCTCAGAAGAGCAATTTTATTTACTGAAGTTGAATAAGGGATATTTAATATCTCGATTCACCTCTTGTAACAGTTCAAGGCCAAGATTAGCTCATCAATTCATCCTCCCCAACTTTTCTGACTGTTATAACTCCTCTGTTCTTTAAACATACCAATATCATTCTTATAGACTGAATTATAGTCCCAAAAAATACATGTTGTAAATCCTAACCTCTATGCCTGTGGTTATAATCTCATCTGGGAATGGGTTGTCTTTGTTATGTTAAAGAGGTAGGATTAGTGTAGGCTGTATCTTGAGTCCATCTCTTCTAAGATACGAAGAGATTAAACAAGCGAGCAAAGAGAGAGATAGGGTAAGATAGATGTCAAGACACGTGGGGATCGCCAAGGAACCAGGAAGCAGAAGCTAAAGAGACAAGGACCTTCCTCCAGAGCCGACAGAGAGAGAAAGGGTTCACCTAGAGCAGGCGTTCTGAATTCGGACCTCTAGCCTCCTAAACTATGAGAAAATAAATTTCTGTTTGTTAAAGCCATTCGCTTGTGGTATTTCTGTTACAGCAGCACTAGGTGACTAAGACAGCCACAGAATAATGGTAGAATCTGAACTTTCTCCCAGATGAAAATGGAGCTGGAACTAATTATAATTATTTCCACATAGCTGGAATCCATAAGAGCTCCCTTGTATTTGTTTTACTTTATGTTCATCCATCTTTCAGCTCCAGACTATGGCAAAGAGGTCAAATAGGGTTGCAAGGTCATTAAATGAGTTGAGGAGCACCAGAAGAATTGGCCTTTTATGGGTTAAAAACTATAGCCCTTTCATATACCTCAAATTGTATTATCTGACAAGTGACTGGAGAGAGATTGTGTATTTTGGGTGTCTTATAGACAATATAATATTATATA
>NW_004444148.1:3559085-3568567 GCF_000243295.1 Trichechus manatus latirostris | reverse complement strand
AGATCATGTAAGTGGGATCATACACTATTTGTCCTTTTGTGTTTGGCTTATTTTGCTCAGCAAAATGTTTTTGAGGTTTATCTACATGTTATAACATGTGTCAGAGTTTAATTTTTCTTTACGTCCATTGTCCACGTAAACAAAACCACGTTTTGTTTATTCATTCATCAACTGATGGGCACTTGGCTTGTTTACCCCTTTTTTGCTATTGTGAATAGTACTGCAATGATCTTTGGTATATACTTTATATATATATAATTATATATATACGCATATATATACACACACACACAGACACACACCAATTGCCATCGAGTCGACTACAACTCATGGCAACCCTATGCATGTCAGAGTAGAACTGTGCTCCAGAGGGTATTCAGCAGCTGATTTTTCAGAGGTAGATCACCAAGGCTTTCTTCCAAGGCATCTCTGGGTTACAAACCTTCAACTTTTGGTTAACAGCCAAGTGCCTTAACCTTCTGCACCACCCAAGGTCTCTCTATCTCTCTAAATATGTGTGTATGTGTGTGTGTGTGTGTGTGCGTGTGTGTGTGTGTGTGTGTGTGTGTTATGGATTGAATTGTGTCCCACCCCAAAATGCGTTGTAAATCCTAACCTCTATGCCTGTGGTTATAATCTCATTTGGGAATGGGTTGTCCTTATTACGTTAATGAGGCAGGATTAGTGTAGGGTGTGTCTGGAGTCAATTTCTTCTGAGATATAAAAGAGATTAAACAAGCAAGCTAGAAGCAGAGATGGAGGAAGAGAGATGCGAAGCCAAAGGACATCCTCCTGAGCTGACAGAGAGAGAAAACCTTCCCCTAGAGCTGTCACCCTGAATTTAAACTTCTAGCCTTTTTGAACAATGAGAAAATAAATTTGTTTGTTAAAGCTACCTACATGGTATTTCTGTTATAGCAGCACTAAATAACTTAAGACTATATATATATATAGGAAATCCTGGTGACTTAGTGCTTAAGAGTTCGGCTGCTAACCAAAAGGTTGGCAGTTGGAATCCACCAGGCACTCTGTGGAAACCCTATGGGGCAGTTCTACTCTGTCCTATAAGATCGCTGTGAGTCAGAATCGACTGGATGGCAATGGGTTTGGTTTTATATATATATATATATAAAGCCAAGAAATATAATTTTTTTGTACTGAAGTTTGTTGTTGTTGGGCACTTTGGAGTCCATTTTCGACTCACAGTGACTGCATGTGACAGAGTAGAACTTCCCCGTCGGCTTTTCTAGGCTGTAAACTTTATGGAGCAGATTGCCAGGTCTTTCTCCTGCAGAGCTGCTGGCTGGGTTTGAACCACCAACCTTTTGGTTAGCAGCCAAGTGCTTAACTATTGTGCCGTTATGGGGAGGGAATTTTTATAATTCAGCTGCTTCAGATGGGACCAGTGTGAGATTGCTCATGATGAGGATTCATTCAAAGTCATTTTCAATGTCAAAATAATGGATCTTTTACTACTTTCATCCATTTTGCTCTCAATATGTTCAGTGCACTGGATATTTCTGTAGATACTAAGTGTATGTTTAGGCTTTCTTTATGCTCCCTACCATGTTTATATACATATATATGTATATATATATGAATAAGACCAAGATATATATATATCAGTCATATTCTTGGTCTTCCGTGGGTAGCTTTCCATACCTTAACCAACAGTTTAACAGCTTTTTGGTTTTTTTCTTTTTTTCATCTCACTCCATTGGACATGGCTTAGTTACTGAAGAAACTTATGGCCAAATTCTACCACAGCTTTGTTCTTCTCACACTGAAGTCAAAAAAGCTCTGTGCAGGCAACCAAGAAAAACACAGGGACAGGAGTGCTTTCATCTCTCTTCAGAAGATAATAGCTCCAGGCCTCTTGTTACTTAGTTCCTTTCCTCTGAAATTCCTGAATTGTTTTCCACTCAAAGGGCAAGCTACTGCTCCTTTAGCTAATGTCAAATGCAGGAACACCATAGCTGCCAAAAAACAAACCAGAGAATCATAAACCAGCGGGCACAGAGTTCTCAACAGTATCCATTAGCTCTGCTGATTCACATGTTACTTATTCCCAGTTTAAAATACAAAAAGTTATGCAATGGGAAACCACATCACATTTAACCTGAAGCTTTGAAATGTGGCACCAATGATAGCAGTACATGAAGTCAACACAGGAAATATAAGTTTAGACCTATGGCAAGCTGGGAGAGTTTCTGGAACCACAGATCTTACTTTGATGTTCATAGCTATTTAAAGCAGCAGAAGTAGCAATTGTAGAGGAGAGAAAGCAATCAGACACTTAGACTAGCATTTCTCAAGAGGATATTTCTTTCCTTCAAGGAATTCTTTTCAATTTATTCAATTATCTATCTCTTTAGTAGCAAAGTGTTTTTTAGAATGTAAGAATTTACTGAAGTGACAAGTAATCTACCGAGAATTAAACCAAAATGTGAACTAAGCTGTTGTCTTTAAAACCACGTCTTTAAATCTCTTGATTGTTAACTTTTATCCCCAAAGTAGAGGTCTTAACTTTCATTGACTTTCACTAGGTAGTAACTGGACTATTTTAAGTTATATTTCCCCATACCTTGACAATTTAATTGCTCTCTAAAAGAAACATAAATTAGAAGCATAATTGACTTTATAAAAATCACAATGTGCTCCAGAAGCATTAAATAAATTTTACACAAAAATCACAACAATAAATCTAAAAAACAGAGTAAGAAAGAATAAAAATTAGATAGAAATGTTTTTAAGGAACCCAGATGTAACATTATGAAGATATAATTTATGCTCAAAAACATATTTATTCCAAAGTCTTAACCCAATTGTCTACCTCATATGTATCATGGCCATCCGCAACAATGACTTTCTTTGGAATTAAACTTTGGAATTACTTGTTTACACAAGAAAACTCATCTCAGATGTCGCATCTGTTTCTCACTAAGGCTTAGCTTTCACCTAATTCTCCAAATGGGTTGACTGAGGTTCAAGAATGTGAGGTGACTCACTCAAGATCATACAGTGAATCCAGGGTTGAGCAGCCGTTCTCCCTCGAGTAGGAGATGAGTATCTTGGTGCAAGGCTCTTCTGGTGCCATTCTCATTCCTTTCACACCATACTTATATCCGCTTGAAAACCATATCTTATTGAGTGAATACTGTATTTTTACACAAATAATGTCCGCCTTCTGCTTTTGTTTGCCGGCTGCGCCCTCCCCCCCGTTGAGGCACCCTCACAAGTGTTGCCATGCCAATCCTCTTCCACACGTTGCTGTAAAAAAAAAATTAGCATATCACACTTACAAAAATACCTCACAAAGGGGAGGGCACAGCCAGCAAACAGAGAAGTTGCGTGTTATTTGAGTAAAAATAGGATACTTGACTTCTAAATATTTTAAGTGTATTTGAAAGAAAAGTGATGCGTAACTTGAATGTTTGCCAGGTCTTCTTTATTAAATTATACATCTTGATTCTAGAAGTATCTTAACCTAAAATATTTGAGTATTTGATCCATAGGTAATATTACATACCTTATCTAATGCAGCAAGAATGTAGCAAAGAGACAAAAATATATATGGAGCATATTAAAAGGTTTAAAAAGTCAGCAAAAACTTGTTAATATGGCCCTATTTATTTATTTCATATGAAACATTTTACTATCTGCAGGTACTACGAAAAGACTATAAGTACTAATTCTTGCTTGAGTGATTTATTGTTTTTACTAAAGAAAACATGACACTTATTGTAAAGAACTCCAAATAATACTAAAATTAGTAATAAAAACCAAACTAGTTGTCAGGGCTCCATAGGATTTTCTATGGCTGTGATCTTTCAAAAGTAGATTGCCAGGTCTTTCTTCTGAGGTGTCTATGGGTGATTTGAATTGCTAACCTTTGATTAGTAGCTGAGTGCTTAACTATTTGTACCACCAAGAAACTCCTTAAATTTACAATAAACCCTAAAACATATATTTCAAAAAAGTAACTGGTCCATAACGTAGGAACTGAAATAAATATTCTTAAAAGGTACCACTGTACAAACGTAGTTTTATCAATAAGCATGTATATTTTACTTTTTTTCCAGTTTTAATCATGCTCTGTCTTCTTCAGTCAATTGTATGTGAGTAGAATTGTTTAAACTCTTTCCTAATGCATAGTGGATAGAATTATTCAATGTTATTTTTTTTCTTCATTCTCCAGTGAGTAATGTCTTCTGTGTCCATTATAAAAATTGTTTCAAATCAAGCAACATGTTAAAGGAAGTCACCCTCAGACTTACGTTTATACAAAGCCAAAGTTCTAAGCTCAGATACTTCTACATGAATGTAATTATCCATGATGGATTCAGTGATGCCCAATTCTGCCATTGTAACTAAAATTATTCTCTCCTATAACCTCCAACAGGTAACACATAATTCCCTCAGACACTCCCACCAAACACGTGCTCAGATTACCTTCTGTTTCATTATAAATTAAAAATAAATGCATTATGTGAGATGATAACATTAGGGAAGCATAATGTAGGGTGAAAGGTATATAGCAACCTTCCTATCTAAGTTTGTAACCTTTCTGTAAATATAAAATGTTTCCAAAGTTTAAAAAATATATATTAAAAAATTATGTTCTCTGTCATTGTTAAGAGGAATGAAAGGATAGTCAAAGTTAAAATACACAGTAAGGTTCTGAAAGGAGAAAAAATTAGAGAAAAACATTGGAGTAATTTTGTAGTTCTTTCCTGAAGAAAGGGTTTTTCCCTCCTTAAATATTTTTTTTCTCCTTAAAATTCTGTGAAATGTTGTTAAATTATTAAAACAGTCACATCTGTAGTGATACCAAATTCCAAAAGTATGCCTGAATCTTTCTATAACACTGACTTTTAAAGAATGTTTATTATCTTGCAGTGAAGAGCACCTTTTGTCAACACCCTTTTGGCAAATCATTCAGCAAGTATGTGTGGAGAGCTTGCTGTATCCCAGATATTATAGTAGGCACTGGGATGCGAAGTTGTCAGACATGGTCCCTATGCTTGGAGAGCTAACACTGCAGTGGAGAGAGATGTAACAACACATCATAAAAAACAATAATCCTGTGAGGCTGTACTCTTGATAAGTCTTTCAGAAAGTCTACAAAATAGGTTATCTTTTAACCTAATGGTCACAAATGTTATATTTGATATTGTTGTGTAGTTTGAAAAATGTATTCAGAGTTTATCTTATTCAAACCTCATCACAGGAGCTTATAAAGCTAGATGGTGCAGCTTTTTCATTCTAATGTGTTATAGCTTGAATTGTGCCCTCCACCCCCCAAATATATGTTGAATTCTTGGGCTTTGTACCTGTGGATGTAATTCTGTTTGTAAATAGAATTTTTATTTTTCTTATGTTAATGAAGTCACACCTGTGTAGAGTGGATTCTAAACCTAATCACTTCTGAGTTATAAAGAGACCAGAAGAGACACAGGGACACAGAGGGGGAGGACAGAGGTCATATGAGGACCTGTCTACAAGCAAAGGAATGTCAAAGATCACCAACCAACAGATAACAAAAGCTAGGAGAAAGGCTCACATAAGAAATCAACACAGCTGAGACCCTGATTTGGAATTTTACCCTCCAGAACTGTGAGAAAGTAAATTTCTGTTGTTTAAAGCCTCCCACTTGTGGCATTTCTATTACAGTAGCACTAGGAAAATAAGACACTGTGTTGCTAATAAGAGTTATACTAGTTACAGCTGAGTCTTGGAGAGTCTAATTCATGTCCTCTGAACCGCTTTAGTCTCGTTCTACTACTTCATACACTTTTAACTTATAAAAATTCTATTCTTTCATGATATAAACGTGAACGTTGCTTGGGTTTTATTCTGTTCTCACATATTTCTCAACACAAGGTGAAATAATTTAGTGGTAGTGATTCTAATTCTAAGTCTAATCTCTATTCTCAGGATAGTAGGTCCTGGGGAAAATAAATGATTGTCTTAGGGTCAAAGTAAGGTACATTTTAGAAGTTAATTTAATCTTTTAAGCCATTCATTACTATTTAGTGTACTGAAGAAGTTTGCTAACTAACAATATTCTGCAGTATATTGTTACATTTAACATATTGGTTTGCCTCTTTTATGTGCCAGGTATTGGGCTAAGCTCTAGAGAAGATGAATAAGATCTTGTCTAAAGTAGCTCACAGCCTAATGCAGGAGAAATACAGGAAAACACATAACCATAATGCAGTATGAGAATTGCTATTATATACCTATGTACAGCGTCTTATCAGAAAACTTAAAAAGAGTACCTAAAGTCTAGGGGATGCATTTTAGGCTGAGTTAGAAGCAGACACAGAGGCTAAGAGTCGAAGATATAGCTGCTCAGGAGATTGGTAGCAATTCCGAAAGGCCAGATACAAAGGAAGGAGCCTTGGTGACACAATGGTTAAGCACTCAGTTGGAACCCACCAGCCACTCCTTGGGAGCAAAGACCTGGTGATTTGCTCTCATAAATTAAACCCAACAACCAAACTCATTTTCATCAAGTCGATTTTAACTCACAGTGAACCTATAGGACAGAGTAGACTGCCCCATAGGGTTTCCTAGGCTGTAAACCCTATGGAGCAGTCTACTCTGTCTTATAGGATCACTACGAGTTGGAATTGATTTGACGGCACACAACAATAAGATACAGAGGGAGGTAGGAGACTTAAGAGAGAGAAGATTACAGATGAGTGGTTTTGCAGGTCAAGCTCAGGATCATAGACTTTATGCTAAAAACGAGGAGCTGTAGAAGGAATTTAAGGCTCTTAAGTGGTGAGATCACTCTAGCTGCTGTGCAGAGAATAGATAGGAGCGGAGGAAAACTGGAATCAGAAATAAGTGAGACAACCATGACATGAAGCCAAGAACAAACTAGTGAGAAGAACAAACTTTTTTGATCAGGTAATGACAATTGGTCTTGAGAAAAGTAGAGGGATTCAAGAGATTTCAAAGAGGCAAATAAAATTTAGTAAACAATTGGATTTGAGTGGAGTGGAGGTGGTAATGGAAAGAAAAGGGTCAAGATGGTCTTCCAGATTCCTGGTTTCATTAACTAAATGATGCTATTCATTAAAAGGAGGAATAAAGGAGATTGTAAAGAGGGCAATGAGGAAGTTGGGGAGGGTGGTGGTGAGGGGTGTTTTGTTTGGGACATGTTGAGTTAGAGGTCTCTGTGCATCTGCTAAGGGTCTGTAATTCAGGAAAGAGGTCTGTGATAGGAATATTTGGGAGTTATTTGCTATAATAATAGTTGGATTTCTGTAAACTGTATGTACTTTGAAAATTAATGGCTGAAGGGTTAGAGAAAGACAGGCTGGAGTATATAGCATAGATTTTCCTCTACTTAATTATCAGGACTAGGAAGTGTTTCATTCCATTGTGCATGGGGTTGCCATGAGTCAGGAGCTAACTCAAAAACAGCTGACAACAACTTAATTATCAGAGCCTCAGCTTTCCAATCTATTATTATCCTATATGATTGTTGCAAGAATAGATGAAAAGATACGTAAAATAACAAGCATGGTACTTACCACATACTAGGAACATAGACATTGTTCATTATTATTATCTTTCAAAAATGCTCGAAGCAAATCTTCTCTTAAATGAATGCATCCTTTTATAAAGGATTTTTTAAATTGGAATAAGTACCGACCAATTCACTTCTTTTATAATTTTGTATATTTATATTATGATTCATCAGGCTTTTTAAAAGTATTATAGTGTGTTCTGTCTTAATATATTTAAACTTAACTTTTGAAATTCAATATACAAATAAAAATTACATCTAAGCAAACAAAACCCTCTAACTTTATAAAAAGTTAAATTTTTGTGCCGTTATTTTCATGGCTTGTATATTATTTAAGGTTAGGGTGGTTGAAAAGAGAAAAGACCTGGCAATCTGTTCCTGTAAATATTACAACCTAGGAAACGCTGTGAAGTAGTTCTATTCTGTCCTATAGGATAGCTATGAATTGGAATCAATTCGAGGACAGACAACAATAACAGCAATAGGGTAATTGAGAAAAATGTGGAGGTATCACAGCTTTGAAATGCCTAATTGTAATTTTTGTTGGTAATTTCCCTTTAAAAACAAAACAAAACCGACATGATAGTTCAAAAATTTCAGCTGGATTTAATAAGCTCACACTCTAAAATACAACAGGGTAGAACCTCCTCCCATTTTACTGGTAAGGCTCATACTTAAGAATTCCCTTCAGTCATTCTTCCTACTAAAGGTCCTTGGAAAGAAACTGGGAGATCTAGTGGCTTTTTCTTTCTTTCTTTTTTTTTTTAACCAACTCTTTGCGCTACAACGTAAAAAGTCTGGATGCAGCACAACCAGAATTCTTCAACTGCGGAACGTAAGTTGTTTGGTACTTGTGCTGGAATCCAACAGAAGATATATTTGACTTTTGTTTGGCCCCATCCCATTAGCTTTAATAGGTTGTTTTCATCTGAGTTATCTTCAAAAAAGATATGGATATGAGGTATCATAAATTTAAACATCAGTCTTCAAACTGGGGTCATGAAATAAGTGCAGCTCTTTAAATGAAATAAAATAGAATTGAATGGAATACAGTAGACAGAATAGAAAATATCAGACTGAACTATCAAAAAAAAGTGAGTACTTTTGTGTGAAATCTTTTATTTATACAGTCATGTGTTGCTTAACATCCACGATTCATTCAGTGAAATAGAACATTATGTTATTTGAACGTTGTGTGAACAATAGCGCTCGTGTGGCTGTGACTCCTCCTCTAGGTGCTGAAGCCCTGGATTCCTGTGGCCCAGCCATGCCCACAGGTAATGGCAGCCTCACCTCCTATCTGAGAAGTCCCACACACACACCCTCAAACACCCCCCGCCCCGTCCCAGTCTGTGGGCTTTGGGGTGGGAGGGATGCACGTGGGCTGGGGATGGAAATCCCTGGTGGCAGGGACTGGTGGTTGTCAGCCTGTGGCGCCCACTGCCTTCCAGTCCTTATGTAACAAAACCACACCAGGGAGGCTTCAGTCATGCATAAGTTTTGGTACAGACTTTGGAGCCTTAAAGGATTTCAGAGATTGATTGTTGAGCCCAAACCCTTTTTTATGCAGATGAAAGTGACCCAAGGAGGTACTTTGTCACCACAATACATTCATAATAGAAGATTAGAATCTCACACCTCTTTTTGTTCATTGTTATGTGGGGAACAAAGTAAAGAATATATCCTTATGGGATCATGGACATATATGCAGTCTGTGTGGTCAGATGTTGCCCTAATGGACGTTATCGCGTACGACCGTACATCACATGGTATATATAGTTGTGTGCGAGTGTGTGTATGTGTGTGTCAATTGCAGTCAAAAGTTTGAAGGCCAAATGGCCAACAGACACATGAGGAAATGCTCGCGATCACTAGCCATTAGAGAAATGCAAATTAAAACCACAATGATATACCATCTCACCCCGGCATTACTGGCACG
>NW_004444148.1:3530451-3557600 GCF_000243295.1 Trichechus manatus latirostris | reverse complement strand
TGGGGTTGTTAACCAATGTCATAAAACAACATGTGTACTACTGTTTCATGAGAAACTATTTGTTCTGTAAGCCTTCACCTGAAGTACTATAAAATTAAAAAAAAAAAAAAAGTTTGAAGGCCATAACCAGTTGCCATAAAGTCGATTCCAACTATGGCGACCCCATGTGTTGCAGAGTAGAACTGCTCCATTGGGTTTTCAACGCTGTGACCTTTCAGAAGCAGCTCACCAGTACTTGCCTCTGAGGTGCCTCTGGGTGGGTATGAACTGCCAACCTTTTGGTTGGTAGTCAAGCACTTAACCATTTGCACCACCTAGAGACTCCTTGAAGGTCATAGGGTCATGGAATTGTATACTATGAAATATGCAACCTAGAAAATACATAATAATTCCTGAAAAACCCTTTTCCTTATGAAGTTATGCCCTTCTTGCTTTCAAAATCTGCCCCAAAATTCACCTTTTAAATGGAACTTTCCTTTGTTCAAATGCAATGTTATGTATTATAGTCACTAATATTAAGGATGATGATGATGATAACCCAAATTTTATTTGTATTATACTTTTCAAAGAGATTTCAGCTCGATTACTTAATTTTATTTAATTTATTTCTCAGAATATTGCAAAACAAACAAGAGAGGTTGTAGTAGCTCTGTTTACAATGAGACACAGAGAGGCCAAGTGATTTGCTTTAGATAACTCAGTAGCAAAGTCATGTGCATAAACCTAGTCATGTAACTTTCAATGATCCTTTTTTCTTCAGGATTCTGCTGTTTTGTGCTATGCAACTGAAATTAGTTTGCCACTGTTTGTCTCTTAGGTCTTTGTTATTGGTTTTGTGCTTAAAGCTATGTCTACAAAAGAACCTAAAATATTTGGAAAGGGGTAAGAAATAGAAAGATACAGATGAACTGATGTTTTAGGGGTTTGTAAGTTGCCCGTTGTAACATCACCCAGGACTGAGGCTTAACTGCATCTAGCTAGCAGCCAGTCTGCTTTGCAGACATCTTTTTCGTCCCAAAGAGTATCACAAAGCCTGGGATATAATAGACTTCACAATAAATATTTGCTGAGTTGAAATGAAAATTGGAAAATTGCCAGGTGATTTTTAATATGGGAATTCATGGCTATAATGGCTAATGTGGTGTGTCAACTTCGCTAGGCCATTGTGCCCAGTATTGTGTAATTGTCCTCCATTTTGTGATGTGATGTAATTATCCTCCATTTTATGGTATTGTGTAATTATCTTCTATTTTATGTGTTGTAAATCCTAAACGTCTATATGTTAACGAGGCACAATTAGTGTAGGGTGTACCTTGAGTCAAACCCTTATTAAAGGGCATGACTCAAGGCACACCCTTACTCAAATATCTGATGTAAGTGGAGTTTCCTGGAGAGTGTGACTGAATCCAATATATATATGGCTGCTCTGGCAAGGCTCTCCCTTGCTCTGGATCTTGCATCTGGCTCACCATCACCTGACCTCCAGTTCTTGGGACTTGAGCCTGTTGTCTGACTTGCCGATTCTGGGACTCGCCAGCTTCTGCAGTCCTGTGAACCAGCTGCCTACCACCTGACCTGCCGATTTTTGGATTCTCCAGCTTCTGCAACCCCATGAGTTAACAGCATACCATCTGACCTGCTGATTGTGGATTTATCAGGCCCTCCAACCACGTGAATCAGGAGAAACCTCCAGCCTGATGCCTCACCCATGGATTTGGGACTTGCATGCCTCCACAACCACATGAGTCATTACCTTGAGATAAATCTCTCTACATATATTTATATATGTACACTTCACTGGTTTTGCTTCTCTAGAGAATCCAAGCTAAGACATTTGGTACCAAGAATGGTTCTAGAGAAACAAAATTGTAAGGATGAGTTTTCTAAATGGGTTCTCAAGTCTGGCTAGCCTTAAAGGGGCTGATGACACTGCCTCCAGTAGTAAAGAGGGAACTACTGATCCATAGTGTGAGGTGGAAATAGAAGTAAGAAAATATTACCACCAATATATCAAATATTTGTGAGAAACAAGGCTCCAGGTGATTGCATACTGGATACTCTTCTACAGTTTTGCCAGAATGAGCAGTATAAGGAAGCTGGTTAGTTGCTCCTGCTTTTGCTAGACAAAGTGTTGAAAAAAAGAGATGAATGCAGGACTTCAGAGTCACAGCTCAAGCGGTGCATAAAAGACCTGAAAGTTGCTGGTTGTGCCCAGAAAGAAAGCCTTATTTCTTATGATAACAGAGCTGATATTACTGAAAACCAAACCCAGAGTCTTATCATAACACTAATTGAATTCTCAGTTTCCAATGGTGTCTAAAGTTAAAGTGAGGGCATTGATTGGAAAGAAATGGGATCCTGAAACTTGGGGTGGGGACATATGCACAGAGGATCAGGAAGATACACACACTGTGTCCCTAAATTCTGTTGAATCACTCCTCCCAACAGCACCACCTCTCCCATCTGAAGAGTTACTCCATCTTTGTCTGCTAAACCACCCTCCCAAGGAAAACCATTATCCCTTAAGTCTCAGTGAGGCCCAAAAGGTGAAGTACAAAGTGTGACCCAGGAGGAGGTACACTACACTCCAAAAGAACTGCTGGAATTTTCTAATATATACAAAAGGAAACCTGTGGAATATATGTGAGAATGGTTACTAAGGGTGTGGGATACGGTACAAGGAACATAAAGTTGGATCAGTCTGAGTTTATTGATATGGGCTCACTAAGCACAGATCCTTCATTCAATATTTCAGCTCGAGAGGTTAGAAAAGAAACTAATAGTTTGTTTGGCTGGTTCACTGAAGCATGGATTAAGCAGGGGCCTACAATAAATCAAGCTGAAGTGCCAGGTCTTCCTTGGTATACTGTAGAAGAAGGTATCCAAAGACTTAGGGAAACTGGCATTTAGAGTGGATTTATCAGGTTGGATCCACAGACATACCTATGAAATGGTGTGGGCAAAAAAGAGGACACAACTTTTACCACAACTGTGAGGAACAAATTTGTGAAGGGAGCCCCAGCATCACTGAGGACTGCTATGATTACTATTTTATGTAAGTCAGATTACATGGTGGGAACTGCCCTAACTTAATTAAGGCACCTAACCACAATGGGGCTGATTGGACCCTGTGGTAGTAGGGGCCAAGTGGCAGCACTTAATCAACTAAGACAAGGTGGATGTGGTTACCGTAATGGACAGCAGAATGAAAGCAGTAATCAGAATAGTCTGACTGGTATGGACTTATGACATTGGCCACTTAGTCATGGTGTCCCTAGGAGTGAAACAGGCGGGAAATCTACTAAATATTTACTCAATCTGTACAGGCAGAAGAATTTTAGCTCAATTGAACAGTAGTCTAACTTGAATTGCCAGAATAGAGCAACCCGGACCTCAACCAATTCCCAGTCTTGAGCCAGTTCACAGACCCACAGCCCCTTGAATGAGGGCGAGACCAGGTCCGCTTGAGGAAGGATCCCATAGCACTGCCAAAAATTTACACTGTGAATCTTTCTCCCAGGCTTCGCCAAAGGGATCTACAGCATTTTATGAGAATGACTGTTCATTGGGGAAAAAGAAATAATCAGACTTTCAGGGCATACTGAACACTGGCCCTGAACTGACACTAATTCCAGGAGACCCAAAGTGTCACTGTGGTCCATCAGTCAGAGTGAGGGCATATGGAGGTCAGGTTATTAATGGAGTCTTAGCTCAGGTCCGTCTCACATTGGGTCCAGTGGGTCCCCAAACCCATCCTGTAGTGATTTCCCCAGTTTCAGAATGCATAACTGGAATAGACATACTCAGCAACTGATAGAACCCCCACATTGGATCCCTGAATGTGGACTAAGGGCTATTATGATAGGAAAAGCCAAGTGAAAGCCATTAGAACTGCCCCTACTAGCAAAATAGTAAACCACAAGCAATACCACATTCCTGAAGGAATTGCAGAGATTAGTGCTTTACTCAAGTCACAGCCTTTCTCAAGTCACCTCCTTACTCAAGTCATCACCTTACTCAAATCACACCCTTACTCAAGTCACCACGTTACTCATGTCAGAGGAGTTTCCTTGAGACTGTGACCTGCATCCAATATATATACGGATGCCCTGGCATGGCTCTCCCTTGCTCTGGATACCACATCTGGCTCATCATTATCTGCCCTCCGGTTCTTAGAATTTGAGCCTGTCTTCTGACTTGCCGATTTTGGAATTTGCCAGCTTCTGCAGCCCTGTGAGCCAGCTACTTGCCATTTGACCTGCTGATTTTGGGATCCTCCAGCTTCTGCAACCCCACGAGTCAACAGTTTACTGTCTGGCTTGCTGATTGTGGGTTCATCAGCCCCTGCAACCACATGAGTCAGGTGAAGCCTCCAGCCTGACCCCTGACACACAGATTTGAGACTTGCCAGCCTCCACAACCAAACGAGCCATTCCCTTGAGATTAATCTGTCTCTATATATTTATATATATGTATGCTTCACAAGTTTTGCTTATCTAGAGAACTCAGCCTAAGACAAAGGCCGTATGGGATGAATTAGAAATTTAAGAAAGAGAGAGAGCTTTTGAACAAACTTAAAATACTTCGCGTAAGTTATACTGGTCGCATAAAATGAGCTACGGAGCTTCCTCTGCTTCTCTAAGTCCCTGGAACAGTTTATAAAAGGTAGCAATTACCTGAGCATTGTATGTTTGCTAATATGCCTCTAAAATTCCAGGCATGATACTTTTTTGATGATTTTAAAACTACTTAATAAATTTACCAGCTTTACTGCGTGTTGGCGCTGAATCAGTTTCAACTCACAGTGACCTTATAGTGACTTTATTAGTAAATTATATATGTCTAGGAAATTACCCATTTTACCAAAATTTTCACTACACAAAGTTTCCCACAGAAACTTGAGGGCTGTATGTGCTATACTAGACATTTTGGACATGGTCTTCCAGATCAGTGGTTTTCAAACTGCCCAATGGTGTCTTTTCCCATTATTCTTGGGAATTGAGCATATTCTTTCCCATTCCTACAAAGAGAGAACTTCGGTTTACTTTTCACCTTTTTTGTATTTTAAACTTTTGGTTTCTACATTTGGAAAAAGGTAAGTTATTACTATTAAAATAAAGAGGAAAAATGAAGATAAATTTTCTAGTTGATGAGTGGCCTGCCTGTGGCCAGCAATAGTGAAGGGGAGTAGTGAGAGTGCAGAAATTCAGGGACAACTTCTCTTCAAAAACTTATTTGATTTCCTATCTCTATGTTCCTACTTAGCTCCATGTGTCAATAGCCAAAACCAAACCTGTTGCTGTCAAGTCGATTCTGACTCATAGCAACCCTACAGGACAGAGTAGAACTGCCCCATAGCATTTCCAAGGAGCACGTGGTGGATTCAAACTGCCCACCTTTTGGTTAGCAGCCGAATTCTTAACCACCAAACCACCAGGGTTTCCTCTCTTCAACTACAACATGTAAAATATAAAAGTAACCTGAGACAATAATGAATTCCTATTTGGTAACGGTTGATTCAAGGTAATAGCCATCTCACCTACTGTGAAAAATCTCTGGATGAACTAAGTTGTCAGAGACGAAAGGTCCTTTTTATTGTGGAAAAAAAAACCAAAAAGGCTTACTGTATGGCTCTTCCACTGTCTTAGATTCCTAGTGCTGCTGTAACACAAATACAACAAGTGGGTGGGTTTAAAGAACAGAAATTTATTTTCTCACAGTTGTGGAGGTTAAGAGTCCATATAAGAGCCTTGGACATGTAGATTCCTTCTTTGTGGGTAACCCTGGGCATTCCTTGGTTCCCTGGCAATCCGCACACGGCTTCTGTTTCCCTCTCTGTGTGCATGCCTCTACGTCTAATCTGCTTTTTTTAAGACTTAGAAGTGATTAGATGTAGAACCTGCCCTACTTGGATGTGATCTAATAAACATAACAAATGAAACTATTTCCAAACAGGTTTACATCCACAGGTATAGGGGTTAGAGTTTCAACACATGTTTTGGGGGGACTCTATTCAATTGAAACACTTACCGAGGTCAGGTAGACTCAAACTTCTTGTCTAGAAAGAGACTTGAGAGTGAGATAGGCAAGAAAATATAGCAGTATGAGAATCTTACCCAGGACAAAATTTGGTGTAGCTATCGGGTTAAGTGTTTGGCTGCTGACCAAACAGGTCAGCAGTTCAAATCTACCAGCCTCTCCTTGGAAACCCTATGGGGCAGTTCTACTCTGTTCTATAGGGTCACTATGAGTTGGAATTGACTCAGCAGCAAAGATTTGGTTTTGGTTATTGACACATGGAGCTAACTAGAAACAGATAGGAAATCAAATAAGTTTTTGAGGGTTGTACTGCCAAAAGAACCATAATCCTTGAGAGACTATTCAAGATTTAAAGTACCCAAGGGCTCCCTATTGTCTACAGACAAGTGAGAGAATGAGGAAAATATTCAACCCCTAAGGCGTCCATTAATGCCCACTTTAGATGTGACCAAAGAGGGTAATAGGAAAGGAAGAAACTTTCAGAGGGCACATCTAAGAATCACAGAGAAAAAATCTAAGAGGAAATTTTTCTCAGGAAGCAGAATCTGGGCCTAGTTAAGAGACATTTTCCACCCTCAGGGTAGGGATTCCATCCAATAAGTACCCAACAAGATTTCACAATCGCTACCAACTATCTATCATTTGCTGTGTGTCTCCAAATCTCCCCCTTTCCGAATAGGCGAGTTCATTGTGAATTTCCTGTCTCTAGACATCGTTATAAACTAGATGTATAAGGGGAGCGTATAGTTTACCATTTTTGTATATAGGTATCTGCAAAACCAGGAGCTTCATACTAATCAGGAATTACTCAGAGAACTTGGACTATGAGCTACATAAAGTTATTGGATAGGACCTTTGTGTTGTCTCCCTTGGAGAAGGAGTGTGTTGTGCATTTATAAAGCAGACTTTTCCAAATATTGAGGATTAGATGAAAGACTACGGTAGATATTAGTTCTATCCACCAAATATTTCTGGT
This sequence comes from Trichechus manatus latirostris, assembly GCF_000243295.1. NCBI lineage: Eukaryota > Metazoa > Chordata > Mammalia > Sirenia > Trichechidae > Trichechus > Trichechus manatus. The sequence continues at coordinate 3,550,585 of NW_004444148.1, read as the reverse complement.
CTTCCATATGGTCACACTGTAAATTTGCACTTCCTTTCCTAATTTGAAGTTACCTGTAGCTGTGTGGAGTCCTGGTGGTGCAGTGGTTAAGAGCTCGGCTGCTAACCAAAAGGTTGGCAGTTCAAATCCACTGGCTGCTCCTTGGAGACACTATGGGACAGTTCTATTCTGTTTTATAGAGTAGCTATGAGTCGGAATTGACTCGATGGCAATAGGTTTGGTTTTGGTGGCCGTCTGACTTGCCTTGGCCAAAACATGATCAATCATGACATGTTATTTCTAAGTGGAGATTTTAAGAGCCTGTACATAATTTGCCACATTTTCTTTCTCTGCCTCAATGATTGTGGAAGCACATCAGAGGTAGAGGCCCTATCTAACCTTCGATGGACCTAGGGCTTAAATAAGGAATAAATGTTACCAGCAACTATGAATTGGGGGTTGTTTTCTATAGCAAAACCTAGCATATCTTCAATGATGTTGTTGTTAGGTGCTGTCGAGTTGGTTCCAACTCAGAGAGACCCCATGTACCACAGAATCAAACACTGCCCAGTCCTGTGCCATCCTCACAATCACTGCCATGTTTGAGCCCATTGTTGCAGCCACTGTGCTGATCTATCTTTCTGAGAGTTTTCCTCTTTTTCACTCAGTACTGAAGTCATTCCTGAGGTTCACCCTCTTCGCTTTTAGAAAGCAAGTTTGTGCCATCTGCATATTGCAGGTTGTTAATGATTCTTCCTCCAATCCTGATGTTACATTCTTCTTCTTATAGTCTAGCTTCTCGAATTATTTGCTCAGAATACACATTGAATAAGTATGGTGAAAGTATACATCTCTGACACACACCTTTCTTGACTTTAAATCACCCAGTATCCCGTTGTTCTGCTCTAAAGACTTCCCCTTGATCTATGTACAGGTTCCTCAAGAGCACAATTAAGTGTGCTGGAATTTCCATTCTTCCCAATGTTATTCATAATTTGTTATGATCCACACAGTCAAATGCCTTTGCATAGTCAATAAAACACAGGTAATCATCTTTCTGGTGTTCTTTGCTTTCAGCCAACATCCATCTAACATCAACAATGATATTCCTTGTGCCAGGTCCTCTTCTGAATCCAGCTTGAATTCCTGGCAGTTCCCTGTTGATGTGCTGCTACAACTACTTTTGAATGATCTTCAGCAAAATTTTGCTTGTGTGTGATAATAATGATACTGCATTCTGTCGTATCACCTTTCTTTGGATGGAGGACATATATGGATTTCTTCCAGTCAGTTGGCCAGGTAGCTGTCTTCCAAATTTCTTGGCATAGGCAAGTGAGAGATTCCATCCTGGCATCCATCTGTTGAAACATCTCAGTTGGTATTCCGTTAATTCCTGGAGCCTTATTTTTTGCCAATGCCTTCAGTGCAGCTTGAACTTCTCCCTTCAGTGCAATCAGTTCTCTATCATATGCTACCTCCTGAAATGGTTGAACATCGACCAATTCTTTTTGGTAAAGTGACTGTGTATTCCTTCCATCTTCTTTTGATGCATCCTGCATCATTCAATATTTTCCAGTAAAATCTTTCAATATTACAACTTGAAGCTTGAAATTTTTCTTCAGTTCTTTCAACTTAAGAAATGTCGAGCATATTCTACCCTTTTGGTTTTCTAACTCCGTCTTTGCACATTTCATTATAATACTTGACTTTGTCTTCTCAAGCCACCATTTGAAATCTTTTGTTCAGCTCTTTCACATCATCATTTCTTCCATTCGCTTTAGCCGCTCTACATTCAATAGCGAGTTTCAGAGTCTCTTCTGACATCAGTTCTGGTCTTTTCTTTGTTTTCTGTCTTTTTAATGACTTTTTGCTTTCTTCTTTGATGTTATCATCTGGTCTTTGGTCATAAGTGTTCAATGTGTCAAATCTATTCTTGAGATTGTCTCCAAATTCAGGTGAGATATACTCAAGGCTGTACATTGGCTCTTGTGGACTTGTTTTAATTTTCTTCAGCTTCATCTTGAACCTGTATATGAGCAATTGATGGTCTGTTCTGCATTTGGCACCTGGCCCTTTTCTGACTGATGATATTGAACTTTTCCATCATCTCTGTTCAAAGATGTGGTTGATTTGATTCCTGTATATTCCATTTGGCAAGGTCTATGTCTATAGTCTCCATTTGTTCTGTTGAAAAAAAGGTATTTCCAATGAATAGGTCATTGGTCTTAGAAAATTCTATCATGTGATCTCTGGCATAGTTTTTATCACCAAGTTCATATTTTCCAACTACTGATCCTTCTTTGTTTCCTACTTTCTCATTCCAATCACCAGTAATTTTCAATGCATCTTGATTGCATGTTTTATCAATTTCAGATCTCAGAAGTTGGCAAAAATCTACAATGTCTTTATCTTTGGCCTTAGTGGTTGGTGGGTAAATTCAAATAATATTCGCAGTAACTGGTCTTCCTTGTAGGCATATGAATATTATCCTTTCACTGACAGCATTGTATTTCAGGATAAATCTTGAAATGTTCTTTTTGATTATAAATGCAACACCATTCCTCTTCAATTTGTCATTCCTGGCAAAGTAGACCATAGATTTTCTGATTCAAAATGGCCAATGCCAGTCCATCTCAGCTCACTAATGCCTAGGAGGTCAATCTTCAAGCATTCCATTTCATTTTTGACAACTTCCAATTATCCTAAATCTATACTTCCTACATTCCACTTTCCGATTATTAATGGATGTTTGCAGCTGTTTCTTCTCATTTTGAGTTGTGCCACATCATCAAATGAAGGTCCTGAAAGCTTGACTCCATTCAAGTCATTAAGATTAACTCTACTTTGAAGAGGCAGCTCTTTCCTAGTAGTATTTTCAGTGTCTTCCAATCTGAGGGACTCGTCTTCCAGCACCATATCAGATAATGTTCCTCTGGTATTCATAAGCTTTTCTAATACAGACTTTTAGAGTAAAGAGGCTTCTTGTAACAGGTGATTTCAAGCTTTTAATAAGAAGGGTGAGTAAGATGGAAGTGCACAGCAAGTGATTAGCAAGACTCTCTCAAACCTTATTGCCTAATGTGGTTGTTATTCGGTGCCATTGAGTCAATTCCTCATATCAACCTCATGTAACAGAGTAGAACTGCCCCCATAGTGTTTTCTAGGCTGTAATCTTTACTGGAGCAGATGGCCAGGCCTTTCTCCTGTGGAGCTGCTGGGTGAGTAGCCGAGTGCTTAACCATTGTGCCACCAGGGTCACTTGGTTGCCTATTAAGCAAGATAAAATAAATATATATAACTATAATATAAGGGACAAAGTAACAAGTGCCATAAAGGATATAATGCTTTGAGAATTTAAGAATTTGGAATGGGCAAAATGTCTTTCATAATGTATGTGTGTGTGTATGAAGGATTTCATGGGGCAGGTAGCATCTGAGCTGAGTTTTTGAAATATTACCACTCTCATGGGATTTTTTGGAGATTAAATAAATTAATAGATGCATAGTGCTTAGGTAAGTGTCTAAAATGTCATAGGTGTTGATAATGTCCAGTTATTATATTATTATTGTTGGAAGAGACATATAACTTGTACATTTACAGTGGAGGAAAGATAGTTTTGGTAATAAATGCACATGACAAAAATTTTAAACTCTTCATAAAGTGGAGGGAGTGAATTAAGCATAGACAGTGAATAAAAGTTTAGGGACTATGTAGGAACTAGAAACTAGTTTACTTTGTTTAGAACTAGGTATAAAAAAAGGCTAGGCTTGAGTCATGTGGGAAAGATGAGATGGGTACAACAAATGAAGGATTTTGAAAAGCAAGCTAAGCATTTGGACTTTAGGTTGGTTATGAAGGGAACCACTGTATGTTTGTTTGCTTATTTATTGTTTGTTTATTATTATTTATTTGGAGCCATAGAAGGAACAGTATAGGCTACACACATCCTTGCACAAAGCCTAAATCTAGGGAATGGTTGTTGTTGTTAGGTGCCATCGAGTCAATTTTGACTCATAGCAACCCCATATGATAGAGCAGAACTTCCCCATAGGATTTTCTAGGCTGCAATCATTACAGGAGCAGATAACCAGGTCTTTTTCCCATGGAGCCACTGGGGGAGTCTGAATCAACAACCTTTCAGTTAGCACCCAAGTGCTTAACCATGTGCCACCAGGGTTGCTTTAGGGGATGGTAGGAGCCAGATAATCAGAGACATAAGTAGGGGTCACATGGATAAAAGAAGAATCAGGATCACTATTGTCTAGAAGGAATTGCTAGTCAACAGTCCTTGATGCCACTGAGAGGCTGAAAAAGATAAAAACTAAAAAAAAAAAATTATAGTCAGCAGTTTATATATACTTTAAAGACTTTCTAAAGAGCAGTTTCAGCAGGGCGATGAAGGTTGAAGTAGATTTCAAGGGATTAACAATGGTTTGGGGGTGGAAACGACACACTACAAGCACAGTTTATTTGCAAAAAGTTGCATGGTAAAAATAAAATTAAGGAGAAGATGTGATAATAACTTGAAATGATAGAGAACTGAGTTTAAAATACTTAGACATGGCAATATTTGTTGATTGGGTCAGGGAAGAGAGAAAGAGACATTGATTCTACTGCAAATAGAGGTGGGTATTTTCTAGGAAAAAAGTACTAGAGGAGATGGGAGAAAAAGAGAATAAATGTGTAAGTATGAAGCTTGGCATTGGAGAGACATCGCCAGGAGGAAGGAGGAAAGACAAAAAGTGAAGACAAAATAATACAAAATGTTTGTGAAGGGCAAGGAATTTGAAGAAATTCCATGCAAAATACCTTATCAGAAAGGACATCCAAAGAGCGAAAGCATCCAGATGCAATTCAGAGCTGAGGAGATGGGAATGGCTTTGAAACTAATTCTATGGTAAATGTGCTTCTCGTTGTGACTCATAGAAACCTCATGTGTTACAGAGTAGAACTGCTCTACAGGGTTTTCTTGGCTGTGATCTTTACCAAAGCAGATCACCAAGTTTTCCTTCTGTGGTGCTGCTGGGTGGGTTCCAACCACCAACCTTTAGGTTAGTGGTTGAGCACAAACCATTTTTGCCACCAAGGCATCTGTAAATGTGCCCAGGAGATGTATAAGTTTTCTGCATGATGTGGCATGATGAAAAATGAGAAGAAACAGCTACAAACATCCATTAATAATCAGAACATGAAATGTACAAAGTATGAATCTAGGAAAATTGGAAGTAGCCAGAAATGAAATGGACCACATAAATAGCATCCTACGCATTAGTGAACTGAAATGGATTGGTATCGGCTGTTTTGATCAGACAATAATGTGGTCTATTATGCCAGGAATGACAAATTGAAGAGGAATGATATCACATTCATCATCAAAAACAATATCTGAAGATCGATTCTGAAGTACAATGTCATCAGTGATAGGATAATATCCATATGCCTACAAGGAAGACCAGTTAATGCAACTATTATTCAAATTTACCCACCAACTACTAATGCCAAAGATGACGAAACTGAAGATTTTTACCAACGTGCAATCAAAATGCATCAAAAATTACTGGTGATTGGAATGCAAAAGTTGGAAACAAAGAAGAAGGATCAGTAGTTGGAAAATATGGCCTTGGTGATAGAAACAATGCTGGAGATCGCATTATAGAATTTTGCAAGACCAAAGGCTTCATTGCAAATACTTTTTTACAACAACATACAGCCTCACCATACATCAAGATGGATGATAGGCTCAAACATAAAATCTAAAACCATAAAGCTTTTAGAAAAACTTAGGAGAATCTCTTTTGACTTAGAGAATTGTCTGCAACTTTCTCATAGAGGTCACAGGAAGCAATAAATATTAAAAGAATCACTAAATTAGACTTCATTATATTTAAAAATGACTATTCATCAAAAGTTACTGTTAAGGAAATGAATAGACCAGCCAAAAATTGGGAGAAAATATTTGCAAAATATATACATGACAAAGGACTGTAGTTGTTGTTAGGTGCCATTGAATCAGTTCTGACTCATAGCGACCCTATGTACAACAGAACTAAACACTGCCGGGTCTGGCGCCATCGTCATAATCCTTGTTATGCTTGAGGCCACTGCTGCAGCCACTGTGTCAACCATTTTCCTTGAGGGTCTTCCTTTTTCGCTTACCCTCTACTTTACCAAGCATGATGTCCTTCTCCAGGGACTGGTCCCTCCTAATAACATGTCCAAAGTATGTGAGATGAAATCTCGTCATCCTTGCATCTAAGAAGCATTCCAACTGTACTTCTTCCAAGACAGATTTGTTTGTTCTTCTGGCAGTCCATGGTATAGTGGATATTCTTCACTAACACCATCCATTCTTCTTTGGTCTTCCTTATTTGTTGTCCACCTTTCGCATGGATATGAGATGATTGAAAATACCATGGCTTGGGTCAGGTGCACATTAGTCCTTAAGTGACATCTTTGCTTTTAACAGTACTGAGCAATAAATAGAAACAAATTACTGATGCACCAAACAACATAGATTAAACTAAAAAACATTATGAAGAGTAAAAAAAAAAAAAAAAACTCATACACAAAAGAGCACATCCTATATGATTCCATTTACATGAAATTCTGGAATGGTGAAAATATAATGCTGAAAAGCTCAATGGTTGCTTCTAAGAGTATGGAGTGAAGACTGATTGGATAGGGTCATGAAGGAATTTTATTTGCAGTGTTCTACATCTGGAAATTAGTTTGGATTACATGTTGTTGTTGTTGTTATCCAACGACTGCCTTCTGGTCTATGTACAGGTTCCTCATGAACAAAATTAAGTGTTCCGGAGCTCCCATTCTTCACAATATTATCCATTATCTGTTGTGATCCACATAGTCGAATGCCTTTCATAGTCCATATGACACAGGTAGACATCTTTCTGGTATTCTCTGCTTTCAGCCAAGATCCATCTGACATCATCAATGATATCTCTCGTTCCATGTCCTCTTCTGAATCTGACTTGAATTTCTCGCAGGGGTAAGTATATATTGATGTTTGCAATTTACTTTGAAATGCATCCAAAATAAAACGAATTAATGGGTGGAGAGAAGGATGAATAGGTGGATAAAAACATGATTAATCAAGTGTAGTAGAATATTAATGGGTGAACTCCATGTGGTGAGTATATTGGTGCTCAATTGAAAGTTCTTTCAATTTTGCTGTTCAGGAAAAGAAAATGCAATAGGGGAACTTAGTTAAGTATCCTGCAGAGAGACATTTCTTTTTATTTATACGCTCTTAGGAACTGTTTGAAATATTTTTTATATTGTAACTGTCTACATAAAGAAAATTTGAAAATAAAATTGAAGCATTGTCATATTTATTTATTTATCTATGAAATTGAATGTATAGGTCTAAAACATTATATTCGAAAAAATAATGACTTACTATTACAATGTCCAATTATTCATTTAGAGCAAATGAAATGCATTTGTTCCAAACTCTTCTTGGTATTAATTGATCAATATTTGATACTGGGGTTATAAGAAAAGTGGTAAAAAAAGAGGGATAAAGTAACATCCATAGGTTCTCAGCTACTTTTTTTAAACTTTTCATCTCTTACTAAACTTTGGGTACTACTCCACTCTTACTAGAGTTTTTCTAAAGTTTCACTTAAAACTAGAGAACAAGTACATCCCTCAAGTAGAAAGCTGGTAATTTATTTCTTAACATTTCTCCCTTTTCCATCAGTCTCCACTAGCGTTGTTTTCCTACCCCTTCTCTGCACGCTATTCAATTTCATTCACTTCTCCCTTGTTTTTGAAATATTTTTGTGTGTGTGTGAAGACTAAGTCCCCATTTCCTCCTGTTTGATCCTCATTTAGTCTTGATTACAAACCTAACTGAATTATGGTCAGTAGTACTTAGCTCCTTCCTCCACCCACTCACCTTTATAAGACCACTCACATCTTCTGCTTTTAAAAAACAATTTTGGCAATGGCCCACTTCTCACGATTGCTTTAACATGGATTAAAAGAAAACCTATCCTATAATATCTATGTTCACAAAAGAAGCAAATGCCAGCGGAGGAAACTCTGGGCTCCCTGAAGAAGTTTGGTACTTTGGGATTTAGCTTACATGTAAAAACATTCAAGAAGAAGAAGAATTCTAAGAAACGGTAAAACTTTTTTGTTCTCTCCTTCCATAAGGAGATCAGTAGTTGGGGTCAAATCAGGTAATATTAAGCTTTAATTGCTCTCTGATTTGAAAGTCATTCTCTAATTGGGAACAACACTATTTAACATCTTTAAGATTCAGGAAACAGACAAAGCTAGATAAATGGGAGGATAATGACTCTTCCCATCTTTGCTAGCCAAAGGCCCATTCCTGAAATTCCTTTTCCTATATCCATTTAGAGAAGTTTTGTGAGCAGTACAGATGCCTAATCTGAAACAATATGAGATTCTTACTAACTTAAGCTATTATATCAAAACATGGAATCATAAATGTTAAAGCTAAAAAGCGGCAGAGTGACCATCTATCTCAGCATTTCCCAAATAGCTTTGTACAGGTCTCTGGTTCTGTAGGATGTTATTTTATATGATTCCCTGATTAATTAAGATGGGAGGTGCTGAGTTCAATCAAGTTCAAGTCTAAAATAAACTAGAGTTGATTTTGGTGCTCTCTTTAGAATAACTCATCTTCATTGTCATTTTATTTGCAAATAGGCAAGATGACAGCCTAGATTATGGGACGGGAAAGTAGCAGAACCAGGGCCAGGTCTACTGATTCCAAGCCCAAGGTTATTTACACTACATCCTAATACATCCTATTAATTTAACAATATGGCATTAAAGATAAGAAACATATACAGATTTCTATAAAGGTTGTGAAATGTATCTTGGTAACACATCTGACATTTCCTTTTTGCTTTCTGTGAGAAAACAAATCAGATATTTTCTCTTTTAGAGTCTTTCAGGGCTTATCTACCAAAACATGGGTATTGCCAGGAAAAGTTAACACAGAGATTATTTCCCCCCCACCCCCTGTTCTCTCCTCTAATCAAAAACCAAACAAAAAAGCCCAAGTAAACAGCTCAAAAAGTCCCTGCAAGTAACAAAGATTTTTTTTTATCAAAAAAGAAGGATGTGATGTTAGTTAGAATTAAGCCTTCTGAATAAAGCATTTACTAACAAGTAACAGTTGGTCTTATCTCTCTTCTTCCACATCATATGTAAGATAATTTTGGTTATTTTCTTAATAAGTGGTCAACAAAAATATCCTGTTTCAGCAATGTCTTCAACGAAGATCTCAACAAGTAAATCCAAAACTAGTCGTCAATATCAAGTTGGCAGAGGTTGTATTCATAGAAAGCCTGAAGAGATAAAAGCCAAAACAATAAGAGTAGAACAGGGGAGTGGCATACAGAAGAACACCAAAACCATTGCCATCAAGTCGATTCCAAATCATAGCGACCCTATACAGAAGAGCAATCGCTTTAAAACCAGTGGCTGAGTCCACTCCAACTCATGGTAATCCCATGTGTGTCGGAGTAGAACGATGCTCCACAGGATTTTCAATGGCTGATTATTTTTTGGAAGTAAATCGCCAGACCATTCTTCCAACATGCCTCTCGGTGAACTTGAACTTCCAACCTTTTGGTTAGCAGCAGAGTGAGTTAACCATTTGCACCACCCAGGGACTCAATCGCCTTAAAATGTTCTGTTTTCCATATTTACCGAAGGTAAATACATTGCATTTTTCCAACTATTCTATTTCGGTAAGAGACATTTTCATAATCTAGGTTATTATTTCAACTCTTTGGCAAGTATATCTAGCAAAAAAAGATTACTCTCCCAAAGAGATCACTAAACTCAACTGTAATTTATTCTAGTCCCCTTTTTAATCTCTGAAAGCTACCTCTCAATACCTGCTCATTGCCTCAGGCACCACAGGTTAAAAGAAAAAAGAAAAAAAAAAAATCTCTTTTCCAAACTGCATGCCTTCCAATTAGAATAGAACATGACTCAAATGAATTCAGATTCATTTTGACCCTAAAAATGACTGAGTGGCCAGTCTCCATCATTTGGTCAAAAATGGATGCTGTGTCATTAAAAAAACAAATTCAAAAACAGGAGAGGAAATGTAACTATTTCTCTATGGTTGCCATTGTCCTTGGGGAGGGGGGGAGCTCAAGTCCATATTGACTCCTGTGATATAGTCCTCCAGGTAACTATCTAAAATTGGATTTTTGCTTAATCAACCAGGTAATTAAAGCTTCTGTTCTGATCTTAGGATGACAAGGCAGAGTGTGGCTTCAATCAAATTGCTGGTTGATTCTTCTACGGGCCTAAATCATAGCCGGTAATGTAATCAAACCAGTTTGGCTAAATTACACACCATATATCAGTAAACGGCTTTTCTGTGTCCCTAGCCTACACACAATCTGGCATTAAAGTAAAACAGATAAAAAGAAATCTTTTAAAGTTTCCAAGAAACTCACACACATTATTAAGGTTTTAGCTAATAAGAAACTATTAGAAGAAAAAAAGAGACATAAAAGCATAACAGCCTTGTGTCCATCCCAAACATCATTAGCTGCAATCTTTAATCAGGCACTCACTCCAGTTACTGGGCGGTATCACCAACCTCCCAGAGGGAAGTCAGCCACAGACCAAGAATAAGAAAACCAATTTGAAGAAAGAAATGAACCTGAATGATAACTGAGCCCAGATGGGGACAGGAAAGGTTAACTGTGGAACTGGTCTTATTTAAGGGCCATCAGTAAAGTGTGTTTTTCCCTCTGTAGTAAAAAGGGGAATGAACATATTCAACTGGACCCACCAGCAAAGTCTTTTCCCAAGTTTTAGTGTGGAACATAAGGCCCAGGAGCAGTAGTTATAGGCTAAATACTGCACTGAACCTATGTAGGAAAGAGGCAGCTGTTTCTCATTATTTACGTATATTTTTCTTATGGGTAAAAACGTGGGCGGAGTGCCATGGTGTACGGCTGTGCAGACCTCCCAAAATGGCAAAGGCAAAGCACTGGCTTTCCTTTGCTACCATCAGGGTTGTGATCAACAGAAGGATATCTATCCAAAGAAACTTCAGCAGAAACGGGACCCACTGCATGGCCATTGGCATGCAGCTCTGTAAAAGAAGAAATGGATTGGGGGACAGTTTTTTAACATGCATTTGAAAACTTGATGATAAATGATACCAAGGGGACTTGGACCAAAATACAAGTAAACATTAAACATCATTAAGTCTTTAGAAATTTACATTAGTTACTTTTAATTTTAAATGACATAAGCTGTAGCTAAAACCAGAAGCACTACCAAAACCATGACTTGGCAGGGAGAGCAGCCAAGGAGATAAATACCCAAACCTGCCTCTTATCCTCCCTCAGATCTCCTACAAGTACTTCCCATTGCACAAAATATTAGGAAGTGGTGGGCAAGGCATCTTAGAGATGGAGCCACAGGGCAGGGCAGGGAAGGGCGGGGCATGGATCTAGAGGGGCAATTGAAAAATGACCTGCACACGCCCCCAGAGACTATTCTCCACACAGCAGTAAGTATGAGACTTTTTAAACCTAGTTCAGATGTGTCAACCCTCTTTGGCTCAAAACCCTCCAATGAATCTTATCACATAAAGAGGAACACCAGAACCTTCACAAAGGCTTATAAGGCTCCACACTGCATACACCTCACTTTCCTCTCTAACATCTCCCCCTCTTTTTTCCCACAGCCATGTTGGACTTACTGTTCTTCCACAAGCAGGCCAAGCTTGCTGCCTGCCCTTACTGTTCTCCAGGCACACTCGTCTTGCACATTAAAAGTAACTCATTCCTTCAACTTTATCAGTGTCCCTGAGTGGTACGAATGGGTAGAAACTGGGCTATTAACCTAAAGGTTGGCAGTTTGAACCCACCTTAGCTGCCTTGGAAGAAAGGCCTGGCTATCCACTCCTAAACAGATGGTACTGAAGGAAGAAGTCCAAGCTATACTAAAGGGAGTGGCAAAAAACAAGACTCCAGGAACTGACGGAATACTAACTGAGATGTTTCAACACATAGATGCAGCACTAGACGTGCTCACTCGTCTATGTCAAGAAATTTGGAAGACAGCTTCCTGGCCAACTGACTGGAAGAGATCCATATTTGTGCCCATTCCAAGGAAAGGTGATCCAACAGAATGTGAAAATTACTGAACAATATCATTTATATTACACACAAGTAAAATTTTGCTGAAGATCATTGAAAAGCAGTTACAGCGGTACATCTACAAGGAGCTGCCAGAAATTCAAGCTGGATTCAGAAGAGGACATGGAACGAGGGATATCATTGCTGATGTCAGATGGATCCTGGCTGAAAGCAGAGAATACCAGAAAGATGATAACCTGTGTTTTGTTGACTATGCAAAGGCATTTGACTATGTGAATCATGACAAATTATGAATATAACATTGCGAAGAAAAGAAATTCCAGGACATTTAATAGTGTACTTAGACCAAGAGGCAGTCAGTTGTTTGAATAGAACAAGGGGACACTGCATAGTGAAAGTCAGGAAAGGTGTGTGTCAAGGTTGTATCCTTTCACCATACCTATTCAATCTGTATGCTGAGCAAATAATCCGAGAAGTTGGACTATATGAAGAAGAACGGGGCATCAGGATTGGAGGAAGACTCACCAACAACCTGCGATATGCAGATGACACAATCTTGCTTGCAGAAAGTGAAGAGGACTTGAAGGACTTACTGATGAAGATAAAAGACTACAGCCTTCAGTATAAACATAAAGAAAACAAAAATCTTCACAACTAAACCAATAAGCATCATCATGATAAACAGAGAAAGGATAAAAGTTGTCAAGGATTTTATTTTACTTGGATCCACAATCAATGCCCATGGGAGAAGCGGTCAGGAAATCAAAGGACATGTTACATCATGCAGATCTGCTGCAAAAGACCTCCTTAAAGTGTTAAAAAGCAAAGATGTCACTTTTAGGACTAAGGTGCACCTGACCCAAGCCATGATATTTTCTATTACCTCATATACATATAAAAGCCCGAAAATGAATAAGGAAGACAGAAGAAGAGTTGATGCCTATGATTATGGTATTGGTGAAGAATATTGAATATACCATGGACTGCCAGAAGAAAGAGCAAATCTGTCTTGGAAGAAGTATAGCCAGAAAGCTCCTTAGAAGCAAGGATGGCAAAACTTCCTTTCATATACTTTGGTCCGGCTATTAGGAGGTATCTATCTCTGGAGAAAGACATCATGCTTGGTAAAGTAGAGTGTCAGTGAAAAAGAGGAAGACCCTCATAAGATGGATTGACACAATGGCTGCAACAGTGGGCTCAAGCATAACAAGAATTGTGAGGGTGGTGCAGGAACGGGCAGTATTTTGTTCTATTGTGCAGAAGGTCCTTATGCATCGAAACCTGCTTGATGGCACCTAACAACAACAACACCTGCTTCTGAAAGGTCACAGCCACGAAAACCCTATAGAGTGCAGTTCTACTCTGAAACACGTGGTGCCCCCATGAGTCAGAGTTGACAGGAAAAAGCGATTTTTTTTTTCCACCTCTATCATGTCTTTACTCAAACGTCCCTTTTCAGTGTGACATACCCTGATTGCTCTATTTAAAAGTTCAATTCCTACCCCACTTCTGAACATTCTTTCCCTGATTTATTTTTCTTGGTAACCCTTATCACCCTCAGCCTTACTATATATTTTACTTTTTTGGTTTATTATTAGTCTTTCCCCAAATAGAATATAAGCTCCAGAAGTACGTGTTGTCTGTATTGCTCACTGATTATCTTCAGAACGCCTAGAACAACGCCTGGCACATAGCAACCCAAACCAACAACATCCGTTGCCGTCAAGTCGATTCGGACTCAGTGACCCTACAGGACAGAGTAGAACTGCCCCACAGGGTTTCCAAGGAGCAGCTGGTGGATTCAAACTGCCGACCTTTTGGTTAGCAGCTGAGTTCTTAACCACAAAAGTTTTGTTCCTAAAATAAAAGAGATGTTTTTTTCCCATGTCAAAAGCAATCTGTTCAGTTTTAATGCTGCTTGATAATGTGAATAAAGGGTAGGAAGAATTGTTTTTGTCCCTCAACCTAAAATAAATACACTAAATAGCCAATCAAACTTTGAAAGAACTTATTTTACCAAGTAGTTTTATAGGTGGTACTGCTTATTGTCCATAAATGAGGAATACTTAAAGATCAGAATGCATTCATGTATTCATTCACCAAATATTAAATAGCAGGCTGTGAATGAATGAATGAACAAATATTTTAAGGTATTTGATCATAAATGCATTCTAATCATTAAGTATTCCTCATTTATGGACAATAAGCAGTACCACCTATAAAACTACTTGGTAAAATAAGTTCTTTCAAAGTTTGATTGGATATTTACTGCATTTATTTTAGGCTGAGGGACAAAAACAATTCTTACCACCCTTTATTCACATTATCAAGTAGTACTAAAACTGAACAAATTGCTTTAGACAAGGGAAAAAGTCATCTCTTTGATTTTAGGAACAAAACAAACTTTCCCCATCCTTAATGTGAAGTTGTAAAGGTCGCAATGAATGACCTACTAACTACCAAATCCTACAAACTCTTCTCAGTACTTATCTTTCTTGACTTCTCTGGGTTATTTGACACTCTTGAGCACTCCTTCCTTTAAAAAATCAGTGCTTTCATTTATTATGGCTTAATATGAATCAATAGATGGAGACTGGTTCTTTAGGAAAATCAGATTTATTTTTATTATTACTAAAGCAATACGTATCCATTATAGAAACCTTGCAATTTAAAAATAAAATGTAAAGTTTTACATTTGATTATGTTTTATTATATAGGGAATACATGTTCATAGTAAAGGAATAAATTAGAAAAATAAAGTAGACATTTTAAATCCCACCACCAGGGACTAGTAATTAAAATGTTTGATGTATATGTCACACACATCCGTATACACACACACACACACAGAGTTGTTTTATTTTAACAGAAAATGGATCACATTACAATATTTTTGTACAAATTTTTCACTTTAAAATACATTAGCTATATTTATTCTTGTTAAAATATATGTGTACATATCAGCATCATTTTTTAGAAAATAATATTTTATTGTGTTTTCAGTGAAAGTTTACACAGCAAATTAGGTTCTTATTGAACAATTACTACACAAATTGCCCAGTGACGTTGGTTACATGTTTCACAATCTGTCAACATTCTCATTAATTTTGTTCTGAATATTACGCTTCCAGTAATCTGGCTTCCTTGCCCCCTTAGCTTTCCATCTTTGTTTTAGAGTAATTGTGGACCCTTTGGTCTCATATAGATAATTATTTAAAGGTGTGCAGTTCTCATGGGTGAAATTTTTTATTTTATGAGTAAATCTGTTATTTAGCTTAAAGGTCACCTAAGGGGATAGTTTCAGTTCAAGGTTTCAAGAGTATCTTAGGACAATAGTCTCAGTCTGCTAGTCTCAACTGGTCCAGCAAGTCTGGACTTTTTAAGAATTGGAGTTGTACTCCATGTTTTTCTCCAATTCTATCAGGTTCCATCTATTGTGGTCCTGATCAGAATGGTCATTAGTGGTGGCTAGGCACCATCTAATTCCACTGGTCTCAGGGTAGATGAGTCTGAGGTTCATGTAAACTGTTCATCCTGTAGACTAGTTTCTTCTCTGAGTCTTTGGTTTCCTTCCTTCTCTTTTGCTGTGGATGAGTACAGACCAATAATTGTATCTTACATGGCTACTCATCTACATCATCTTTTAATGACCGTAGAATGAATATCTCATTGTACAAATGTATCATGATTGTTTAGCACATGCCTCATTGTATACTTAGATTGTTTTGATTTTTTTTTAGTTTAGTATATGTTTCAATTAATATCTTCAAATATAATTTTTGTATAATTAACCCATTACATCCTCAAGAATAACTCTTGAAATGGAATTGTTGCATTACAACATCTGTAAATATTAAGAACAATGACTTTCAAATTTATTTATTGCTCTTCTTTTATGTATTTATGTTTTTAATTTAGTTATTGCTTTGTTTTTAACCGTAGCTTTGGCTAGACTTGCCAGAATAATAGTGGTGTGAGCAAACATTTTTGCCTTATTCCTGACTTTAGGAGAAATCCCCTATTTTTCAAATGTAAGATCAGATAGTAAATATACTGAGCACGTAACTATAGAATTGAATATTTTTTTAAAACAGAAATCGCAAACTGTTGACCTATTTGATGAATTTAGCATATCATTTGAAGGTACTTATTTTTAAAGTGTCGTTAAACATTAAGCTAATAATTAAAATTAAGGAGCTTTCACATTTAAAATTAAATGTTCATTGCTTGGAAAATCAAAAGTTCAGGCAGTATTTGATCTACACTCATGGGGGACAAAAATTGGGTAGAGCTGAATAACCACTTCCTCTTTAGATAGCACATGTACTTTCTAGCTGACCATGGCCCCCACAATGCACATACTGTATGTATATTTGCCTACACCCATATGTATTTCATATGTATTTCCTGCCTGACCCATAAAGGCATTAGATTTTTGGAACTTGTTCCAAAACATGAATTTTAAAGACTGCATAGAATTCTGTTATAGCAATATGCCATAATTTATTTAATCAATTACCTGTTTTGAACACTTAGGTCATTTTCCATTCTTTCAATTTTAAACATATTGGTGTGCATAACTCTGATTATTTATTTAGGAGAAAAATCTTAGTTGTAGAATTATTGGTATATATATTTTGAAAGCTTTAGGTAAGAATTGACAAATATTCTTCTAGAAATGTTTGGGTTTACACTGGCACCGGCAGAACTGATGTTCCCTCATCTCCCAAAAATATTTACCCAAAGTATTTTTACATTTTTGTTTTAAAGTATTTTATTAAGTTATTTGGTCTTATTAATTTATGTTATTTATTTTATTGCTGAGGATCCCCGGTGATGCAGTGGTTAAAGTGTATGGCTGAGAACCAAAAGGTCACCAGTTCAAACCTACCAGCCCCCCATGGTAGAAAGATGTGGCAGTCTGCTTCTGTAAAGATTTAGAGCCTTGGAAACCCTATAGGGCAGTTCTACTCTGTCCTATAGAGTCACTATGAGTGGGAATAAACTCTTTGGCAGTAGGTTTTTTTTTTTTTATTGCTAGTAAGGTAAATTATTCTGAAGCCTTTGGTAGCAGACAACAGAAAACCACTCTAGCTTGCTGTACCCTAAAGGTAATAGATATATCTCAGAAAACCAAGAGCATGAGTACAGTGGGCCTCAGGAAGGACTAAAACCGAACGGAGGCCTGAAAAGCTGACAGGAATTCTGGAAATGTTCTTCTTCAGTCTACCAACTCTGATAGTTTCTGAGAGTTTGATTTGTTTTTCTTTTTCTTGGCACACTAGTTCCCATACTTCCTAGTTTGCATGGTGGCATATGGTCACTTAAGTTTTGAGTTTTTATTATATTTAATTATGGGACCAATTGTTGTAAGGCTGACCCTCAGTCTCGATATAAAATTGTGGATGAAGGATTTTGGTCCAGCTTGAGATAGCTTTATTGTTCAAGCACAAGAGTTCCAGCATTTGGAGAGGAGGCAGTTAGGGAGCTCAATGAGAGCGAGAAGACAATCAAAACAGTTTCCACCGTATAAGACTGAATATGTTTCACTGTGATCGTTGGTCATCTGAAATTCTGTTCTTTAGAATTGCCTCTTTATATCCTGTGTCCACTTTACCAATAGTGTGTCAATGACTTCTTACTAACTTGAAAGTGCCATTTATTTATTAAAAATATTAACCCATTTCCATAAATATTGAAAATTATCCCCCAGTTGTTACATAACTTTTCAGTTTGTTTACAGTACTTTTCAGTCTCAAAGTTTCATGTTGTAACATGTACAACTGGAGCAAGACTTCCATTATTCTTGTCCTGGTTCTGCCAGGACTCACTGACTGTCCACAGACAAGTTTAATTTCTCTATACTTTGGTTTCCTCATTCTAAAACATGAGTATTATAGTATACTACTCTAAGGATTCTTGTGAGGGTTAAATATATATATTTTATATAAGAACTTGGCACAATGCTTGGAATGAAGAAATTGCTCAATAAAAGATAGCTCTTATCTTTTACTTTGATACTTAGCAGGGCTTTCCATTCCTTTTTTTAAAATTTCATTTAGATTATCTTCTCATTATTTTACTATTCTGTGTTTTTTTCTTTTTTTATTGTGCTTTAAGTGAAAGTTTACAGCTCAAGTTAATTTCTCATACAAAAATTTATACATATATTGTTTTGTGACGTTAGTTGCAATCGCCACAATGTGACAGCACACTTCGCCTTCTCCCCACCACCGTGGTTCCCTGTGTCCATTCAACCAGTTCCTATCCCTTCCTGCCTTCTTATCCTGCCTCTGGACAGGAGCCGCCCATTTGGTCTTGTGTATCTGGTTGAACTAAGAAGCACGCTCCTGACATGTATTATTTTTTTGTTTTATAGTCCTGTCTAATCTTTGTCTGAAGAATGAGCTTTGGGAAAGGTTTTAGTTCTGGCTTAACAGACCATCTGGGGGCCATAGTTTCGAGGCTTCCTCTAGTCTCTGTCAGACCATTAAGTCTGGTCTTTGTACATGAATTTGAGTTCTGCTGCACACTTTTCTCCCACTCGGTCGGGGACTTTTTGTTGTGTTCCCTGTCAGGGAAGTCATTGGTAGTAGCCGGGTACCATCTAGTTCTTCTGGTCTCAGGCTGGTGGAGTCTCTGGCTTATGTCCTTTAGTTCCTTGGGCTAATATTTTCCCTGAGCCTTTGGTTCTCAAAGACTAACGAATCCTTTGCTCCAAGTGGGATGGGAACAATTGATGCATCTTAGATGGCCACTCACAAGATTTTAAGACCCCAGATGCCACTGTGTTTTTCATTCAACTCAAACTCAGATGCAATTATTTTGTGTATGGGATGTGGGAGAGATTTCGTCTTATTTTTTATGGTTTCCCAAATGCCCCACCACTAGTTATAGAATAATCAATCATGCCCACTACTTTGAAATAACAATATTTTTACATTATAATTTTCTATGTATACCTGACTCTGCTTGAGGTCGTTTTATTATATTCTGTTTTTAGAAAGTACAACACTGTTCTAAAACAGTAGCTTAAAGTACTTCCCTAAGTATCTGTCATCTCATATAGCAAGTTTCCACTCATTTTTCTAATTATTAATGAACTATTCTTACCAATTTATTTTTCTACTTTGGAATCACTTTATAAAATTATCTTTTTCCCACCCACATAAATACCTGAGAAATTTTATTGCATAATTTCTGTTCTGAAGATTTTTATGTCATTATGATATTGTGTATATTCCATCTGAATTTAGAGACCACCTCAAGAATAGATTTGAGGCATTGAACACTAATGACTGAAGACAGGACCAGTTGTGGAATGATATCAAGGACATCATACATGAAGAAAGCAAGAGGCCATTAAAAAAAGGAAAGAAAGAAAAGACCAATATAGATGTCAGAAGAAACTCTGAAACTTGCTCTTGGACGTAGAGTAGCTAAAGTGAATGGAAGAAATGATGAAGTAAAAGAGCTGAACAGAAGATTTCAAAGGGTGACTCAAGAAGACAAAGTAAGTTATTATAATGAAATGTGCAAGACGTGGCGTTAGAAAATCAAAAGGGAAGAACACGCTTGGCATTTCTCAAGATGAGACAAGCCTCAAGTTGCACAACTGAAAGATTTGGTAGGCAAAATAATGAACGACACAGGAAGTATCAAAAGAATATGGAAGGAATACACACAGTCACTGTACCAAAAAGAACTGGTAGACTTTCAAACATTTCAGGAGGTAGCATATGATGAAGAACCAATGGTATTAAAGGAAGAAGTCCAAGCTGCACTGAAGGCATTGGCAAAAAACAAGACTCCAGGAATTGATGGGATACCAACCTAGATGTTTCAACAAATGGATGCAAAACTGGAAGCACTCATTCATCTATGCCAAGAAATTTAGAAGACAACTACTTGGCCACTGACTTGAACAGACACATATTTGTGCCCATTCCAAAGAAAGGTGATGCAACAGAATGTACAAATTGTTGAACAATATTTTTAATATCACATGCAAGTAAAATTTT
>NW_004444148.1:3493127-3530351 GCF_000243295.1 Trichechus manatus latirostris | reverse complement strand
AAATGGATCTTGGCTGAAAGCAGAGAATACCAGAAAGATATTTACCTGTGTTTTATTGACTATGCAAAGGCATTCGACTGTTTGGATCATAAGAAATTATAGATAACATTGTGAAGAATGAGAATTCCAGAACACTTAATTGTGCTCATAATGAACCTGTACATAGACCAAGAGAAGTCATTTGAACAGAAAAAGGGGATACTGCATGGTTTAAAGTCAGGAAAGATGTGTGTCAGTGTTGTATTCTTTCACCATAATTATTCATTCTGTATGCTAAGCAAATAGTCAGAGAAGCAGGACTATATGAAGAAGAATGGGGCATCAGGGTTGGAGGAAGACTCATTAACAACCTGCTGTATGCAGATGACACAACCTTGCTTACCAGAAGCAAAGAGGACTTAAAGGACTTACTGATGAGGATCAAATACTACAGCCTTCAGTACGGATTACACTTCAGTATAAAGAAAACAAAAATCCTCACAACTGGACCAATAAGTAGCATCGTGATAAATGGAGAAAACATTGAAATTGTCAAGGATTTCATTTTACTTGGATCCACAATCAACACCCATTGAAGCAGCAGTCAAGAAATCAAACAACATATTGCATTGAGCAAATCTGCTGCAAAAGACCTCTTTAAAGTGTTCAAAAGTAAAGATGTCACTTTAAGCATTAAGGTGCACCTGACCCAAGTCATGATATTTTCAATTGCTTCATTTACATACAAAAGCTGGACAATGAATAAGGAAGACAGAAGAAGAATTGATGCCTTTGAATTACGGTGTTGATGAAGAATATTGAATATACCATGGGCTGCCAGAAGAAAGAACAAATCTGTCTTGGAAGAAGTACTGCCAGAATGCTCCTTAGAAGTGAGGATGACGAGACTTCATCTCATGTATTTTGGACATGTTATCAGGAGGGACCAGTCTCTGGAGTAGGACATCATGCTTGGTAAAATAGAGGATCAGCGAAAAAGAGAAAAACCCTCATGAGATGGATTGACACGGTGGCTGCAACAATGGGCTCAAATGTAGCAAAGATTGTGACAATGGCACAGGATTGGGCAGTGCTTTGCTCTGTTGTACACAGGGTCACTATAAGCTGGAACCAGCTCGACAGCACCTAACAAGAACAACATGATATTGTGTCTTTTCATCCAAAACCATATTTTATTTATAGAAATTTTCTGTTTCCCCCTGCATGTGGCTGTAATTTCCTCAGAGAAAAAAATAATCTCTCCTTCTCTTTTATCTTCTGTCTTAGTTATCTAGTGCTGCTATAACAGAAATACCACAAGTGGATGGTTTTAACAAAGAGAAGTTTATTTCCTTACAGTAAAGTAGGCTAAAAGTCCAAATTCAGGGTGTCAGCTCCAGGGGAAGGCTTTCTCTCTCTCCTGGCTTTCTCATCAGTGTTCCCCTAGACTAGGAGCTTCTCGGCCCAGGGACCTGGGTCCAAAGGACGCGCTCTGCCTCTGGCACTGCTTTCTTGATGGTATGAGGTCCCCAACTCTCTGCTTGCTTCCCTTTCCTTTTATCTCTCGAGAGATAAAACGTGGTGCGGGCCACACCCCAGGGAAACTCCCTTTACACTGGGTGTGACCTGGGTAAATGTGGTGTTACAATCCCACCCTAATCCTCTTTAACATAAAATTACAATCACAAAATGGAGGTCAACCACACAATTCTGGGAATCATGGCCCAGCCAAATTGATACACACATTTTTTGGGGGGACATAATTCAAACCATGACATCTTCCAAAGCTCACCTTAGTGCTTCTCACTGGCAGATTCTAACTCCAGCCCATATACAGGAATCCAGAAAATTTAGTTCCAGACTTCTTCTCTGCAATATGCAAAGAAAACCTCAGAAGGGGGTAACAGTGCTATTAAATTCTTATCAGATAATCCAGCACACAAGACAGTTCCTGATTTAAGAAAATAACTCATGTACTTCACTAAGTGGGAAATTTTTTAACTGTTGGTTTGGTAGTGACCTTTATCATACATTAAAGAAGCCTCATTGTAGTCTTCCAACTTTCCAACTTCAGTAAGAACTCCTTTTTTTTTTTTTTTTTAAATTAGAAATGATGAATTATATCAAATGTCTTCCTTCTTGAAACTCTCTCCTCCTTTGGTTACTGTGACCCCATTCTCTCTTATTTCATCCTCATTTCTTAACCCACTCTTTCGCACTATATTTGACTTGCTCATCTTTCTCCAATTTCCTTTTCAGTGTTGGTATTCGCAAGGATTCCATTCTTGGTTTGTCTTTCTTGAATCTGGTCACCATTGCTGCTGTTTCTATATCTCTAGCCTAGATCTACTAACTCTAAGCATATTTTTCCACCTGTCTACTGAACTCTAGGTGGGTGAACACAGGTTTCTCAAAGTTTTTCACAAAAAGAACCTCATTTTTTCCCCAGAAACCAATTATTCATCTTATTTTTCCTGACTCTGGTAGCACCAACAATTCATCTTATTTTATAGTTCAGTTAAGGATAATACCCCATATCCAATGGCTGGATACCTCAGCATAATCCTCAAACCCTTCCATATCCAATAAATCACAATTTCACTTTAAAAATGTGTCTGCAAGTGCTTTTTCCCTCATATCTTTAGATTCAAAATCTCTTTGTCGCTACCTAAGGCTAGGCAATCTCCTAGGTGGTCTCTGTCCATATCTACTCTGCATATCCCTCTCACCTACCCAACATATACTTTATACCAGGGTTATTCTTCACACATTCAAGAACTTTATTGGCTTGCTGTCAGTATCAGAATAAAATCTAAACTTATTAACTGTATATAAAAGGACCTGAAGAATTTGAAACCTGCCTTAATTGATGACAACTCTCCCTGGTTATGTTCTAGAGCCATTGTTCCACTCTCATTCACATTCCTCTCTTTCAACAATGCTCCTCTCCCTCTTTGCACATCTGAAAACTTCCTGTTATTCCTCCAAGACTCTGTTCAAAAATCAACTTGTCTCTGAAGTCTTTCTAAGTCTTCTAGGTATAGTCTTTCCAAAACTCCTTTTCCCACTTACCTAATTTATTGTAATTATTTGTTTACATGTTTGAGTTCACCATTAGACCATGGGTTCCTTGAGGCTAAATTCATGTATAATGCTTTTCTAGTCACTGGGACATGGCAAAGATTAAGTGATCAATAAGCATTCAATGACTGAATGTGCATTATGCATGTAGGCCTTGAAGATTTTCAATGTATTTCAAACATTAAATTTAGTTAATAAAATGGGTTGAAAGAAGACTGATAAAGGATTCAGAAGATTTCTTAGTCATCTAGTGCTGCTATAACAGAAATACCACAAGTGGATGGCTTCGACAAACAGAAGTTTATTCTCTCACAGTCTAGTAGGCTAGAAGTCCAACTTCAGGGTATCAGCTCCAGGGGAAGACTCTCTCTCTCTGTTGGCTCTGGAGGAAGGTCCTTGTCATCAATCTTCCCCTCATCTAGGTACAGGGACCCCAGGTCCAAAGGACATGCTCTCTCCCTGCACTGCCATTTTGGTGGTATGAGGTCCCCCTGTCTCTCTGCTGGCTTCTCTCTTTTATATCTCAATGAGATGGATTGACACAATAGCCACAACAATGGACTCAAACATACTAAGTAAGGATCATGAAGATACCATGGGATGGGGCAATATTTCATTCTGTTATACATAAGGTCACCATGAGCCGAATCAATGGCAACCATAACATATACAGGATTATTGGCCCTTACCTGATGATATTTCTCAGTCCACAGCCCTATAAATAAGAAATAATCACACATTCAGATGAGATTTTGAAAGTATATATCCTTAGTTTCAATTTAAACAAAATCATATTTAACTTTAAATGCAGAATATCTGCATTTTAGGCTCTTGCCAAAGAACATAAATTAACTCACCAATGCCAAATTTTACTATAATTGAAAACAAAATAATTTATTTAATATTGTTCTGGGATATATGGCCAATATAACACTAAAAAACATGAAATGTAATTATTGGAATAAAGGGGGAAATTTTAACGTTATTTGAAACTGGTATATTTCCATGCTTACAAAGTCCAAGAAAATCAGCTCAAAAATCTATAACAATTAATCAAAGAATTCAACAAAGTGACTGAATATAAGCTAAATACCTTGATAATAAAAGCAAATTTATGTATCAGCAAAAACAGATAATATTTGGGAAATGACTATTTTATGCTTTAAACCAAAGATATAAAACACTTAGAAACAAATCTAGTTACAGATATGTGAGAAAAATATAAAGAATGCTACAAAAATTTTATGTAGAGAAAATACAATGTTCCTAGATGAAGTATTAAATAAAATAGAGGTGCCATATTTTTATGAACTAAATCATAACTTAATCTATTCCAAAGAAAGTCTCAGAGGGATGTATTGAGGGATTGGGGAGTAAGCAGAATTTGGAACAATGTGAAAGAATAATGAACAAGATCAGTGAAGAATCTTTTATTTTAAAATGAAATTTATGTGCATCAAAGGAATTTGTCAAGAAAGTGAAGAGACAATCCATAGAATGAGAGAAAATATTTGGTAACTGTATATCTGATAAGGGTTTAATATCCAGAATATATAAAGAACTCCTACAACTCAACAACAACCAAATAACAAAAATGGGCAAAGGACTTGAATAGATATTTCTCTAAAGAAGAACTTCAGCTGGCCAATAAGCTTATGAAAAGGTAATCAACATTATCAGCCATTAGGGAAATGCAAGTCAAAGCCCCAATGAGATACCACCCTGACTAGGATGGCTCTTATCACAAAAATGAAAAATAACAAGTGTTGATTAGGAACTGGGGAAACTAGAGCCTTTATCCTTTGCTGGTGGGAATGCATAATGGTGCAGCCACTGTGGAAAACAGTTTGGCAGTTCTCCAAAAAGTTCGACATAGAATTACTATATTTAAAAAAAACCGAAAAACCAAAGCAGCCGCCATCTAGTTGATTCTGACTCATAGCAACCCCACGGAACAGAGTAGGGCTATCCCATATGGTTTCCAAGGAGTGGCTGATGGATTCGAACTGCTGACCTTTTGGTTAGCAGCCATAGCTCTTAACCACTGTGACCAGGCAATTCCATTCATAGGTATATACCCAAAAGTCTTAAAAGCAGGGACTAAAACAGGTAATTCATACACCAATGTTCATTGCAACACTGTTCACAATAGCCAAAAAGTGAAAAGAGCCCAAGTGTCCATCAACAAGATGAATGGACAAACAAAATGTGGTACATGCATACAATGGAATATTAGTCATAAAGAGAAATAAAGTCCTGATACATACCACAAAATGGATGAGCCTTGAAAACATTGTGCTGAATGAAATAAGTCAGACACAGAAAGACAAATATTGTATGATCCCACTTATATGAAATATCTTCTTGTTGTGTATCGTCAAGTCAATTCTGACTAATAGTGACACTTTAGGACAGAGTAGAACTGTCCATAGTTTCTTGCCTGTAATCTTTATGGGAGCAGATTGCCAGGTCCTTTGTCCCATGGAGCTGCTGTGTGGGTTGGAACAGCTGACTATTCATATGGAACCCTGAGCCACCAGGGGTCCATATGAAATATCCAGGACAGGTAAATACATAGAAATAAAAGTTTATTAGATATTAGCAGGAACAGGGGGGAGGGAGGAAATGAGGAGTTACTCTTTAAGGGGTACTGAGTTTCTGTTGCAGGAGCCTTGGTAGCGCAGTGGTTAAGCATTCAGCAGCTAACTGAAAGATCAGCAGTTCGAACTCACCGGCTGCTCTGGGGGAGAAAAATGTGGCTGTCCTACAGGGTTGCTATGAGTCAAAATCAACTCGATGGCAGTGGGTTTTGAGTTTCTGTTAAGGGTGATGAAAAACACTTGGAAATGGATAGTGGTGATAGTTGCATACTGTGGTGAATGTATTTAATATCACTGAATTGTACACTTAAAAATGGTTAAAATGACAAATGTTTTATTAAATATATTTTGCCAGAATACATTTTTTTTTAAAAAGAAATTTGATGATAGGAACTTGCCTTAGTAGGTAATAAGATACAAAGCTACAGTTAGTAGAGTGGTACTGCTATAAGAATAGGCTGATCCTAGTTGAGAATAGTAAAAAGTAAAATGTCAAACAGATAATTCGTTAAGTAATAATCTTCTTTATGAACTTTTGTGAACTTTCAGAAGCATATTTTGTCACATCCTCTTCTGTGTTCTTGTGTCATTTTGTATTTGACTGGCTCATTTGAAATTATCAATATTTAATCATTTCAACTCACAAAAAAATGGCAATTTTATGTATGTGTTACTGCTCTTAAGGGTCCCTACGTGGCTCATATGGATTGTGCTTGACTACTGGTGTCAAGGTTGTCAGTTCAAGCCCACTCAGCAATGTCATGAAAGAAAGGTCTGATGATCTGCTTTCATAAAGATTATAGCCAAGAAAACCCTATGGAGGAGTTCTCCTCTGTAACACATGGGATTACCATGAGTCAGAATCAACTTGACAGCAGTGGGTTATTATCACCCTTGTGCTTGAGTATTGCAATTAGTATTTTCATGACCACCTCAGACCGTGAATTCCTCAAAATTGGAGAACTTGTCTTATTTATCCATGTATCCTTAGCACCTAGCCAGTTGTTTTATTATCTTCTGATTATAAAAGAATAATAAATATTTTAATTAAATAAGTACTATTTTCCATATTAAAAATCAAATGTTAAGGCTCCAGCATGTGAGCACTTCATTTCTTCATATATGCAAACATCTCCAAGAAATCAAGACGGACACTGATCCAAATCTATTTTCACATGTCCTGAAAAGATCCTTGAGAGCATCTTTACTCTAGATGAAATATCTGATAGAAACAAGACGATGGTGAGAAATCAGAGAAACCAAATCTGTATTAAAAATCAGAGCTAGAAGCCAAGGTATTCATCTGTAACCAGTTTAGCAATATCAACACATCTGGAAACCAGGGCCTTTCTCATGTATTTCATATGACAAAAATTTTATGTGTCCACATAAGATTTTCAACTAAAATACAGATTTACCATTAAAGATATTAAAGATTATTAGTGAAAACTATGATTTAAATGCTTTTAGATGTGGATCATCATGACCATTGTATCTTTTATTTGGAAAAAAACAAACTCCACAAACATTCTCATTAAAGAAAGGAATTTAAACCTCAAAAACCTAATTGGTTTTAGGCAATATTAAGGAGAGGAATTTTGACTTAACAAACATGAAGATAATAAAACCTAATTTTATACAAGTACGTTTGACTTTGAATCTTATTATGTCAAAGGAAATGAAAAAGTAGTAAGACATTGCAATAAAATCTCCAAAATTATAGGCAAACATTCTGGCAAGAAATAACTGTGCATGTTTGCTTAGGTGACACCAAAATAATAGCAAAATGGTGTCACCAATTAAATATTTTGTTAAAATTTTTTTTTATTCAAAACTTTTTAAACAAAAGCATTCTCTTATGTGAATGGACAGTCTCCTGACCAAATTTTCATTTGTCTTTGCATACACAGATACAGTAATTAACCAAAATATGTAAGAGAATTTATAATAATGCTGCAAATAAGATTAACTGTCATTGACAGTGGTTACTTCTTCTTTTGATAACAGGAACCTAAAAAATAATTTCTTTTAGATGTAAAACTGGTGATTATTTAATGATAGTTGTTAATGCTGAAAATTACAAGTTTTACTAACATAGCTTGTTAAAGGCGCATTCAGGGAAAAAGTCAAACTTTAGAGCCCAATCTTGGATCATAAATTTCCACAAATGTATCTGGGTACTAGTTCCTTACATTATATAACAAAATATGGCCATATTTTCATCCTTAACCTTAAAAAATAAAAGAGAAGATCTTAAGGGTCATTTACAAATCATAGCCTAAAATAAGCAATCTCTGTGAAAGTGCCTATAATGAACCTGTCGATAATATGGTCTTCTCTACTAACGTAGAGAACCATTACCTGTCTGCCAATTTCTCATACTGGGATGGTTTGTGTGTTGTTATGATGCTGGAAACTATGCCACCAGTATTTCAAATACCAAATAGGGTCACCTATGGTGGATAGGTTTAAGCAGAGCTTCCCAACTAAGACGAAGAAGCAATGCCAGTGATCTACTTCCCTAAATTAACCTGTAACCTCTTGCTGTCGAGTCTATTCCAACTCATAGTGAATCCTATAGGACAGAGTAGATCTGCCCCATATGATTTCCAAGGAGTGGCTGGTGGATTCGACCTGCCGACCTTTCGGTTAGCAGCCAAGCTCTTAACCACTGCACCACCAGGGCCAATGAAAACTCTGTGGATCAGAGAATATTGTCTGAGACTTCGACTCATTTACTTTGAGCAGGTCTTCAGGAGGGACCGTCTCATCATTAGAGAAAGACATCATGTTTGGTAAAATGAAGGGCAAGTGAAAGTGAGGGAGATCCTCACTAGGTGGATTGACACAATGGCGCAACAATGGACTCAAAGATACCAATGATCATGAAGGTGGTGCAGGACCAGACAAAGTTTCATTCTGCAATACATGGGGTCCCCACAAGCTGGAGCTGACTCAACATCAACAAACAACGACAATGTAGCAAAGATACTGTGCTGCTTCAAGTACCACCATGTTGGCCATTCTTCTAGTCTGTAAAGTTCTAAAGTTAGTTACAGGCTCCAGTACAGAGAAAAGAGACTCCCTGGAACCTTGGGTCCAGAGCTTCACAAGGCCACTAACTATAACTCCCAAGTGTTTAGTTAGAAAATAGCTGCGTTTCTTTAGTTTTTTTATACTGTGCTCAATCCAATGCAGTGGCCGTGAGGATATTTCATGAGATCTTTAAAGTGACAGTGAGTAAAATTAAGTTGTGAAATGTTTTGTCTTCTTTAGTTCAATTTTTATAAATTATTTTTAAAAAGGAATTTCAAAACATTAGCCAATATTTTGTTAACAAAGAAAACTACTAATTACTGTTTTAACTAATTTACCTTTCTCATGTAATGCAGATATATGGTGATTTCTCACAGTACAAATAATATATTCTATAATAAATGCCACATTTACATGTAAAACATTTCTTATTCTGTCTGTGATCATTTGGAGGCCTTGAATGAAGCAGATTCTAATCTCTAGCCTTACTCTCAAACTGTGTTGCCATTACAAGCGCTTTTCAGAGTCAAAAAGTCAACCTTATAAGCCTCAACCCTTTTATCTCTCTCCCTATTTTAACTCTAGTATTCTGGATGCTCACCATACCTGACTTCCAGAAGGTGAAAGGGAGTTATTCAAGAGGAAATTCTTCAGATTAACAACTCCCAAACTCTAGACCTTGAGTCGAAGAATATGAAAGATTGCTGTTGCCAAATTGACACCAGTCACAAAAGACTTTGAAAATTAATTCAAAAACAGTTTGCACATGTTGTCAAATCCCTGAATAATATTGCCCTGATCCAAGTGAGCCATTATAGCGGAGTAGGAAATCTCCTATAACAAGCAAATGATTATGGGTGGAATGAACTGAATTGATTGGAGCAGACATTTGACATCTGGGCATATTTCCCCATGACTTGAATAAAGAGATAGTGTATGTTTTCTGAAACTCCAGCTACTATTTCCTGCAAGAAATTTCTCTCCAGTAGTTTGCCATGGAGGATGGGCAGCCTAAGGCCATCTCCATCAGCTATGATGTATAGTGAAATAATCATACTGTGGCTGTCCCACATCAACATTTTAAAAAGTACGTGTAGAGTCATATACAAAGGCAATCTGAAAATTCGAGGACAGTTACGTTCCTGATTCTTCCTTGTCTAGAAGGTAATAGCACTGGGTTTATGCACAAATTACCCATCTATAAAACTCGGGTCTTTTTTAACATCTGCTGATTTATCCACCTCTTTTTCCTTCCCAACCCCTCCCAGAAGAGAGGGACAAGAATGGTTTTTGTGATCTGCCATACCCTAGGTTTGTTTCTGCCAGCAAACATATAATTTTTCAGGGAGTTATCTGCATCACTCCACTGAGAACTGGAGCAAAAGAATAAATAAAATTTTACAAAAACATCTGGCAAGCCCACCAGTGGACAACCTGCAGCCATCTCACATGATCCCTGCATGATCAGCTAACAGTACTGCAGACAATAAGGTCAAGGAAAGAAAAAAAAAAAAAATGCCCTGGCTTTGAAATTCAGATAAGGTGGTTTTATGGTTTTAATTACATTGTAATAACTACATAGAAGTAAATATACTCTTCCTGTTTTAAGTTAGGTGAACATCTGTTGTAAATAATTCCAATGCTCTTTCTTTTGTAAACTAATTACAAAATAGACCCTATAAATTCATGGAGTGTTAGGATGCAGAATTTAATTACATAATTCACTTAGCCAGTTTCTCTCTTACTTCAGTGCAGTTCCTAATTCTCCATTTTCACAAGACATGTAGCAAAAATGTGTTACATAACGCCCCACATGAATTTAAACAGATCAGAAAGGAAGGGAAAGAAAGGTTTCATGATTCTACTTTTCTACCTCTCTCTCTTTATTTGACCAAGGTGAATTAATGCCATATGCTGTTAAAGGGTAATCACTCATAATTTAAAAATACAGACACATTCTTTTAAATTTACCTAACATATAACTGATATGCTTTTCTTTTTTAGTTCTGTAGGAAGGAAAGCAAGAATTCGTTTATTTATCCCTTTTTAATTCATAAGTCAGCACACATTGTTCTCCTACCGTATGCCAGAAAATGCAATACATGCTGGAGATATAAAGAAGACAGGAACTCTCATTATGTGGGGGAAAGTACTATAGATTCTTGGAATGTGTTATATAAAAGACCTATATACAAAATATTTTGGGATCCCAAAGATTTCCCCACTCTCCCACCCCTAGAGTAACATTTCAGGCACATCTTCCAGTTAGTTGCAAAGAACATTGACCCTGAGATATTGGAGGTAGCAGGCATTGTGACCTATAGAGATTTAAAGTATCAATGTAAGTTTGCCATATAGATGAGGGTAGACATGTCATGTCTAAGCCAACACTGCTTATACAGATCTGAAGGCATTACAAAAACAATTATGATAATAATAACTACCATTTATGAAACCTCTACTATGCTTCAGTTACTGTCATAAGTGCTTTACATACATCAAGCTGAACACTCAAAAAAAATCATGTGAATCATATCTATTATTTCCATTGTATAAAGGAGATAACAGATGCTCAGAAAGGTTAAGCTCAAGGTCAAATTGTTCATAATTGTCAAATCCAGGATTTGAACCTGTGCATATCTGGTCCCTCAAACCTGTGCCTTTCCACTGCTCCGTGCTGTTTCTTTGGAGCCTTGAAAGCCTGGTTCATTTATATGATTGCGGCCTGGGTTTTGATGATAGTTACAAGAAGTTCGACTGGTAAAAGTGGACCACTTTTTGTACATGCTTATTCATTACATTAAACAGCTGGCATTTATCCTACAGAGGAAACATCCTGGAAAGGGGCAAAAAAACAAGAATGAACAGAGACTCTAAGTAGGGAGACTTAGAAGGCAGATGAAATATAGTTCCAGTAGTAACGGGAATTATAGAACTAAAGCAGTTGCCATGGGAAAATTGAAGAAAGAAAATATTTGAAGCAGATTTTGGAAGGAAAGAGAAGCAAAGGGAAGTAAGCGGAATGCCAACATTGATGTGGCAGAGAGAAGAGGAGAAGCATATGAAAGAACTTTAGAAAGAAGAGTCGGTAAAAAAGAAAAGACTAATATGGAAAACAGGAGAGGACAAGCCTTCAAGGTAGATTTGTTTGTTCTTTTGGCAGTCCATGGAATATTCAATATTCTTCGCCAACACCACAATTCGAAGGCATCGATTCTTCTTCGGTCTTCCTTATTCATTGTCCAGCTTTCACATGCACATGAGGCTATTGAAAACACCATGGCTTGGGTCGGGTGCACCTTAGTCTTCAAGGTGATATCTTTGCTTTTCAACACTTTAAAGAGGTCTTTTGCAGCAGATTTGCCCATTGCAATATGTCGTTTTATTTCTTGACTGCTGCTTACTTGATTGTGGATCCATGTAAAATGAAATCCTCAACAACTTCAATATTTTCTCCACTAATCATGATGTTGCTTATTGGTCCAGTTGTGAGGATTTTTGTTGTCTTTATGTTGAGGTGTAATCCATACTGAAGGCTGTGGTCTTGGATTTTCATCAGTAAGTACTTCAAGTCCTCTTCACTTTCAGCAAGCAAGGTTGTGTCATCTGCATAATGCAGGCTGTTAATGAGTCTTCCTTCAATCCTGATGCCCCATTCTTCTTCATATAGTCCAGCTTCTCGGATTATTTGCTCAGAATACAGATTGAATAGGTAAGGTGAAACACATTTACGCACACATTTCCTGACTTTAAACCACGCAGTATCTCCTTGTTCTGTTCAAACGACTGCCTCTTAATCTGTGTACAGGTTCCTCATGAGCACAATTAAGTGTTCTGGAATTCCCATTCTTCCCAATGTTATCCATAATCTGTTACGATCCATACTGTCAAATGCCTTTGCATAGTCAAGAAAACACAGGTAAACATCTCACTGATATTCTGTACTTTCAGCCAGGATCCGTCTGACATCACCAATGATATCCCTGGTTCCACGTCCCCTTCTGAATCTGGCTTCAATTTCTGGCAGTCGCCTAGTGATACACTGCTCTAACTGCTGTTCGAATTTCCACATTTCATTGGCTCACCTTCCTTGGGAATAGGCATAAATATGGATCTCTTCCAGTTGGTTGGCCAGGTAGCTGTCTTCCAAGTTTCTTGGCATAGACAAGTGAGCACTTCCAGCACTGCATCCATTTGTTGAAACATCTCAATGGTATTCCGTCAGTTCCTGGAGTCTTGTTTTTCACAGTGCCTTCAGTGCAACTTGGATTTCTTCCTTCAGTACCATAGGCTCCTGATCATATGCTCCCTCCTGAAATGGTTGAACATGGACCAATTATTTTTGGTATAGTGACTCTGTGTATCCATTCTATCCTTTTTTGATGCTTCCTGCGTAGTTTAATATTTTCCCTATAGAATCCTTCAATATTGCAACTCGAGGCTTGAATTTTTAATTCAGTTCTTTCAGCTTGAGAAATGTTGAGAATGTTCTTCCCTTTTGGTTTTCTATCTCCAGCTCCTTGCACAAGTCATTATAATACCTTACTTTTTCTTCTCCAGCTGCCCTTTGAAATCTTCCGTTCAGCTCTTTGGTTTCATCGTTTCTTCCTTTCCCTTTAGCTACCTGATGTTCAGGAGTAAGTTTCAGAGTCTCTTCTAACATCTATTTTGAGATTTTCTTTGTTTCCTGTCTTTTTAATGACCTCTTGCTTTCTTTATATATGATATCCTTGATGTCGTTCCACAACTCATCTGGTGTTAGGTCATTAGTGTTCAACATGTAAGAGCTATTCTTGAGATAGTCTGTAAATTTAGGTGGGATATACTCAAGGTCATGCTTTGGCTCCCTTGAACTTGTTCTAATTTTCTTCAGTTTCAACTTGAACTTGCATATGAGCAATTGATGGTCTGTTCCACAGTCGGCCTCTGGCCTTGTTCTGACTGATGATATCATCTCTTTCCACAGGTGTAGTCAATTTGGTTCCTGTGTCTTCCATCTGACGAGGTCCACCTGTATAGTCACCATTTATGTTGGTGAAAAAAGGTATTTGCAATGAAGTCATTGGTCTTGCAAAATTCAGTCATGCAATTTCTGGCATCATTTCTATCACCAAAGCCATATTTTCCAACTACCAATCCTTCTTTGTTTCCAACTTTCCCGTTCCAATCACTAGTAATTATCAATGCATCCTGATTGCATGTTCTGTCAATTCCAGGCTACAGAAGTTGGTGAAAATCTTCAGTTTCTTCATCTTTGACCTTAGTGATTGGTGCGTAAATTTGAATAATAGTCGTATTAAGTGGTCTTTCTTGTAGACATATGGATATTATCCTATCACTGATAGTATTGTACTTCAAGACAGATCTTGAGATGTTCTTTTTGAGGATGAATGCAATACCATTCGTCTTCAAGTTGTCATTCCCGGCATAGTAGACCATATGATTGTCTGATTCAAAATGGCCCATACCAGTCCACTTCAGCTCACTAATGCCTAGGATATCAATGTTTATGTGTTCCATTTCATTTTTGATGATTTCTAATTTTCCTAGATTCATACTTTGTACATTCCACTTTCCAATTATTAATGGATATTTGCAGCTGTTTCTTCTCATTTCAAGTTGTGCCACATAGGCAAATGAAGGTCCTGAAAGCTTGATTCCATCTATATTATTAAGGTCAATTCTACTTTGAGGAGATAGTTCTTCGCCAGCCGTCTTTTGAGTGTCTTCCAACCTGAGGGGCTCATCTTCTGGCACTATATCAATGTTCCGCTGCTATTCATAAGGTTTTCACTGGCTAATTCTTTTCAGAAGTAGATCACCAGGTCCTTCTTCTTAGTCTGTCTTAGTCTGGAAGCTAAGTCTGGAAGCTCAGCTGAAAGCCATGCGTCTGTCAGTTTGTCGTACTGTGGAGGCTTGTGTGTTGCTGTGATGCTGGAAGCTATGCTACCCATATTCAAATACCAGCAGGGTCACCCATGGTGGACAGGTTGCAGCTGGGCTTCCAGACTAAGACAGAAAACATTAAGTAAAGTAATTTCTAAAAGTACTTGTGATTACCTCTCCCACTTAGTAATCATATAATTTCCTTCTCAAAGTCAAAATCATATAATTTCCTTCTCATGTAGAAACTACTGATGATCCTCCAGTGATGGAACTCTTCCTTCAGAGCAATAGAACCAGAAGCTATGCTATGAAAGCAAAGCCCCATGTGAAGACCAGTTCCAAGTCCACTGCATTCTAAACCAGGTTGAGGTTAATCTAGGCCCAAATTTTGCGTATTTTGTTTCTAAATGTTATTATACGATAAAAATCTCACTACATTAATAGTCAACATAATCTGTCTTCTGATTCCAAAAGCTTTCAGAATCTTATCCCAATAATGGAATACTTGGAATTACTTGAGAAACTGATATTGTTTTATTGATTAATAAGGCTAATAGATACTTCAATGTATAAGTCTTTGTTATTCTTCTCATATGGAGTAAAATCTTAGAGTATTTTCATGATTTCAATCCCCCTTTTCTTCAGAAACTCATATCACTCCAAGTAGGGTGTTGTGAGGGTTGGTGAAGGGAGATTAAGGTAGTCATTAGTGCTGTTCACCAAATACTTATGGTTCTCCTCCCAGAAACATGCTACACTTGCAATTTCCTGCTCCTCGTAATTGTGTGTGGCCAGACGACTGGTTAGATATTTAAAGAGCTAGTACATGATTCAGCATGCTCTTGCTTTTCTTCTGCCTTTGCTTTCCGAATAGAGCTGTTCTCTCAACCTGGGATCTGAAATGAGGATCATGTGGACCAGTCAAGGCATGATGAACATGTAGCATGAGCAAGAAACGACTCTTGTTGTTGAAAGTTACTGAGATGTGGATGCTTTTTGTTACTACAGCATAATCTAGCTTAGCAGAATGGATATAGTATGTAAGATCTATGCTGTGGTGAGGAAGACAGGGTAGGGGACAAAGAAGTAAGACTTGGTAGAATTCTACCATCACAACTTAGCTCACAAGTAGTACTGACTTTATCCTATTCATGAAAGGTAGATTCTGAATTAATAGCCACATGGAGATGGGAAGAAAAAAACACACAGGCTAGGCCAGTTTAAAAAGCCAAGACAAGACTACATGTAATCTTTCACCTTGGACAGACATCAGGACATCCAAATACCACATGTATTGGAAGAGAACCACCATACAATTGCTCACAACCGCAAGAGAACAAGAACTAAATTCTACATCTTGCTTAAAGCTAACGCATGTTAACACCATGGAGAAGTGGCACCCCCTCACAGATTTTATAATGTTTATTAGGAAAACCAGGGTTTGCTTAGAGCCTGTTTGCCATCTAACTACAATTGATTTTTATCTGTTAGTAAGGACAGATTTTACTCTGTTGCCTCAAAATTGGCAAGAATGGTTTAAGCCAAAGGCTAACTTTTTTTGTCACATAGTTAAAAATATACATATTGGTTTGACAATTTCTTAGTTGCATATGGGCACGGATGCATTTTAAAATTTTGTGAATGTAAAGTCTAATTAGTTTATTTATTTTTATTGTGGTGAAAATATACACAACAAAACATTTGTCAATTCAACAATTTCTATGTGTATAATTCAGTGAAACTGATTGTTGTCGTTGTTGTTGTTAGTTGCCGTCCAGTCATTTCTGACTCATGTTGACCACATGTGTGCAGAGCAGAACTGCTTCATAGGGTTTTCAAGGCTGTGATCTTTCTGAAGCAGATTGTCAAGCTTGTCTTCCAAGGGACTTCTGAGTGGGTATGAAGTGCCAGTCTTTCAGCTAGCAGAAGAGTGCTTAACCATTTGTCACCCAGATTACATTCTTCATTTTATACAACCTTTTCCAAATTATTCCACCACCATTAACATAACTTAATGCCCCCAAGCAAAAACTCCCCCAATCCCCTTCACTCCTACCCCTGATAACCACCAATAATCTTAGATTTTTAAAATATATTTATTTCATGTAAGTGAGATCATACACTATTAGTCCTTTTGGGACTGACTTATTTCTCTCAGTATAATGTTTTCTATGTTCATGTATGTTGTGACATGCATCAGGTCTTCCTTTCTCTTCATGGCTTAGTAATATTTCAGTATGGAAACCCTGGTGGTATAGTGGTTAAGAGCTACTGTGAGCTAACCAAAAGGTCAGAAGTTCAAATCTACCAGGCGCTCCTTGAAAACTCTATGGGGCAGTTATACTCTGTCCTATAGGGTCGCTATGAGTCAGAATCCACTCAATGGCAATGGGTTTTTTTTTTTTTTGGTTAATATTTCAGTGTATGTATATACCACTTTTTAATTATCTATTCATCTGTTGATGGGCATTTAGGTTGTTTCCCCCTTTTGGCTATTGCAAAAACTGCTACAATGAACACTGGTGTACAGGCTTGTTTACACTTCTGCTTTCACATCTTCTGAGTATATACCTGGGTCATGTGATAGTTCTGTGTTCACCTTTTTGATGAATCACCCAATTGTTCTGCGTCCTACTTTGGTGAGTAGCATCTAGGGTCTTAAAAGTTTGCTAACGGCCACCTAAGATACAACTATTAGTCTCTTCCTGTCTGGAGTAAAGGAGAATGAAGAAAACCAAAGAATCAAAGAAGCAATTAGTCCAAAGGACTAAAGGCCCTCATGAACCACAGGCTCCACAAGCCTAAGATGAGAAGAACAAGATAACGCCCGGCTACCACTACTGTCGGCTCTGACCGGGATCACAGTAGAAGGTCCTGGTTAGAGTGGGAGAAAGATGTAGAATAAAATTCAAATTCATAAAAAAGACCAGACTTACTGGTCTGATAGAGGCTGGAGGAACCCCCGAGACTATGGACCTTAGACACCCTCCTAACTTGGAACTGAAGCCGCTCCTGGAGACCACCTTTCCGTCGAATAATAGACAGGCCTATAGAAGAAAAAATAACACCCATGAGGAAAGTGCTCCTTAGAACAATCAACTATGTGAAACCAAAAGGGTAACATCTGTCCAAAGCAAAGATGAAAAGGCAGGAAGTGACTGGAAAACTGGATGAATGGAAATGGGGAACTCAGGGTGGAAATGGGGAGAGTGCTGACATATTGTGGGGATTGCAACCAATGTCATGGACCACTTCGTGTATAAATTATTGAATGGGAAATCAATTTTCTCTGTAAACTTTCACCTAAAACACAGTGTTCTTTGGTGATCCATAAGGTTTTCATTGGCTAATTTTAGGATGTAGACTTCCAAACCTTTTTTCCTCATCTGTCATAGTCTGGAAACCTGCCCACCATGGGTGACCTGCTGATATTTGAAATATTGGTAGTGTAGCTTCCAGCATGACAGCAATATACAAGCTACCACAATACAACAAACTGACAGACAGGTGGTGGCCCCACTTTTCTAGTTAGACCAAATCCTTCTATTACTTGCCTTCTTAACACCATGTATCTCTCATCAATGGCACTTGTCACAGTCGCAATTACATATATTATGTGCTTATTTGGGTTAACATTGCTCTTGATATTAAACTCCATTAGAGCAAGGATCATGTTTGGTTGTCTTCACCACTGAGTCTTTGAATTTTCACATACTAGGTATTCAATTAATATTTGTTAAAATGAAAAATGAATGAAAAGCCTCCACCTTGACATAGATCCTGGTGAGGCTTCCATTGTTCAAAACATTTTTGAAACTTTTCCTTTGGAATTACCTATAGAATGTGCACTTTCATATGAAGCTTTTAATTATTTATTTTCCCTGACTTTTTAGGATACAATACTTTGTGCTACTATTAACGAGAAATAGCACACACACACATGCACACACACATAATTGCATTTGTCAAAATTACGTTTTAGTTGCTAAACTATAGAACTTTTCATGGGAAAACAAATTTTCTATTTTTTTTTTAAATGTGGGTTTCATAATATCAATATACATCTCTAAAAAGGAATCGTTAAACTTGGTAATCCTCCTGAACCATCCAACATAGATTCTCTTTTAGAATATAGGGCCACCCGAAGTTTGCCTCAACATTATATTGATTTTCCTATGACCTGTCCTGCCCTCCTTGGTACATTTTTTTTAATCTCCCACTTCCCTGTCCCCTCACCCCATGGTAACTACTAATCTTGTTTTGATAGATTTACCTGTTTTAGATATTTCATATGAGATCGTAAAACATTTGTCATTTTGTGTTTGACTTGTTTCACTTGGCACAATATTTTCAAGGTTTATCCAAAGTGAAGTGTATCAGAACTTTATTTCTCTTTATAGCTGAACAGTACTCCTAGTATGTATTTACAACATTTTGTTTATCTGTTGATGGGCACTTTGGCTGTTTCCACTTTTGGGCTATTGTGGATAATACTACAATAAACATTGGTGTACCTGTGTCTGTTTAAATCGCTGCTTTCAATACTTTTGGAGTGGAATTGCTGGATCCTGTGGTATTTAAAAGGAGCCCTGGTGGCACAATGGTTAAGTGCTCAGCTGCTAATGGAATGGTCAAACCTACCAGTCACTCTGCCAGAGAAAGATGTGCCTCTGGGGCAGTTCTACTCTGTCGTATAGGTTTAGAATAGACTCGACAGCACACAACAGCATAGTATTTTTATGTTTAACTTTTTAAGGAACCACTTTCTAGTGATTTTAAACAACATTTTGCCTACAGTTTTTTTGGTTTTACTTAAAGGGAAGGAGAAGAAAGGCTGAACTTTATTGAGCTCCTACTAAGTGGCAGACACCATGCCAGGTTTCACATATTTTCTGACACTTAAGCATGCAAAGTAGGTAGAATGTTCCCAATTTTACAGATGAAGAAACTGAGAATCAAGAATTTAGGTGTCTTGTTCAAAGCTGCATGACAGTAACTGATCAATTTAACTTACTAATTAGATTGATGTATTTCTAAAGTTATTTCTCTGAGAAAAGTATTAAGATTTTTCCCATGAGACACAATAAAAGCAAATCTGAATCCACAAGGATTACAGGTCCAGCATCAGCAAGTAGTTTTTACAGTACAATATATTACTTTTCCCTTGGATCATTTTATCTGGCAAAACATACAAAGCAATTAGAATAAATTTGGAGTCATAATACCTGTTTAGCAAACAAATAGAAAGTAGTAAGAATGACCGTCAAATTTTGGTTTCTGAGCAATATTCTCCCTGTGATAATATTTCTACCCATTAAAATATGGTTTAAACATTGGCTTCCCAGTGAATCGTAGTCAATGTGCATCCAAACACATTTTAAATGAAAATAAGTGCCTTCTACATTCAAATGCTTCAGGGAGGAAAGTATTTTGAGAAGACCCAATAAAGCAAATTCACTGAATTTTCTATTTTCATAAACCATGACACTTTTATGTATGAATGTGCTTAGGACTGGGGTGGATTTGAATAAAAAAAAAATGACATGTTCTTACTGCTATTTTTCATAACTTTGTGTTTCTAGTGAAAACTAAAAAAGTTATGCAAGAAATATATTAAATTTACAAAATTCTCTTGAACATCTGCCAGTTTTACCACATTTATTAGTAAGTACATTAAATAATTCCTTTAATTACTTTCCATAAATAAGGTGGTAGTTTGAGTTTCATCAAAAGCAAAAGAACAATTCAAGGTTTATTTTGAGATATTGGAAGATCTAGCCTTGCACCACTTATAAAATATATAGAAAAAAATTACTTTTTCTGAGGTCTCTTAACACCAAAGCAATCATCACTGCTAAATGGAGCAATCAATTATCAGGTCATGCAACTCCATCAACATTTTTTCATTGGAACAAATAGTAATCCTTGCTATTCAGTCAATAGAAAACAGTAACTTTTGAGTTAAAGGATAAATAATTTCCCTCACTTTTTTTTAAAACTGTAGACCCTATGCTTGGGCTATGAAAGATAGGAAAATATAAGTTGTATTTATATAGGGGTTATATTAAATAAATTCTAGGAAAGATCTAATTCAGCACTGGCAATGTGAGAAGTTTCATCAACCATCTCCCCACAAAAATAACCAAAACTGGTCAAAGTAATAACAAAAAAAAAAAAAAATCAAAGTTATTTTTTAAAGGAAGTTATCCTAAGGATATACAGCAAATTAAGCAATATTTATTCAAGAATATATAATAAATATCAAGAATAACAGCAAAAGTCTGTGGCACTTGATCTAGAATCTGCTTGCTTCTCTCTTCCTCAGCTCAGCAAGATAGAAGTTTCCCTTCAGGTGTGTGTGGCCAAGAAGATGGAGTTCTCAGGGGCAGTAGGGCAGACCACTAGCATTTCTCATCTTCCCTCTCCCCCAGGTTCATGTTACAGAAGTTAAAATTCAGCACAAATGCAGCCAAGATGTCAAGTTTCCTTTACCCCATCTAGCCTCCCACTCATAGGATATAGGCTCTACCAAAGGCATAGAAAATAGAGAATAATGGGCCCTAGGCTGCCCTAGCTCCAGCTCACTCATAGGGCAGAGGTTCCACACCAGGAGAGGCAAACTAAAAGACACAGTGCTTAATGCACGCACCCAGCAGCCTGCTTGTAAAACAAAGGAGTTATTCCAAGAGAAGTGGGCTGCTGTCCTCACCCCCAGGTTAAGAGCAGTGGTTTAGAGACTTTTCTAAAGAGGAGAATCAGATCATAAGAAAAGGGAGCTCCAAAGCTCTCCCCAAAGAAAATGACATCACTTAAAACAGATTATGTGGAAATTCAAGCTAAGGGTGCTCTCAAAAACAATGGAAATGTTGGTGGTAAGCAATTAAGAGAAGGCTGGTAACATCATAAGAGCAACTAGCTAAAGTAAGGGCAAGATGAGCAACAGGCTTCACTGCACTAAAAAAACCAAACCCATTGCCACTGAGTCAATTCCAAAATAGCGATCCTCTAAGAAAGAGTAGAACTGTCCCATAGAGTTTCCAAAGGCTGTAAATCTTTAGGGAAGCAGACTGCCACATCTTTCTCTCACGGAGCAACTAGTGGGTTCAAACCACCAACTTTTCAGTTAGCAGCCAAGCATTTAGCCACTGCACTACCAGGGCTTCTTTTCACAGCATTTGTCTAGCCAAATCACTGTGCAAATAAGCAAAGAACAACAACAAGAAGCCCTAGGGGAAAAGTGGGAAACACTATAGAGTTGCTACAATATATTATCTAATATACCGAGTTTCAACAACAGCAAAAGAAATTATGAGACCTGTAAAGAAATAGTAAAGGATGGCCATACACAGGAACAAAAGATAATAAGCAAGAGAAAAACTGCCTATGAGAGCAACCAGATGTTGGACTTAACAGACAAAGACGTCAAAGAAACCATTAAAAATATGTTCTAAGGACTCAGAGAAAGTATGCTTAAAGAAGTAAAGAAAGGTGTGAAGAAAAA
Source organism: Trichechus manatus latirostris (assembly GCF_000243295.1). Lineage (NCBI taxonomy): Eukaryota > Metazoa > Chordata > Mammalia > Sirenia > Trichechidae > Trichechus > Trichechus manatus. Next base: position 3,508,268 of record NW_004444148.1, on the reverse strand, counting down.
TCTATCATCAAGTATATAATAACAATACAGAGACAGAAATTTTTAAAAAGAATGGAATAGAAATTCTGGAGTTGAAAAGTACAATAACGGGAATAAAAAAGTCACTGCAAGAGATCAACAGTAGATTTGAACTGGCAGAAGAATCAATCAGTGAGCTTGAAGGTAGATTGACAGACATTAGGCAACCAGAAGAAATTAGAGAAAACAAAATGAATAAAATTGATGATAAGCTACAAGATATATGGTACATCTTTAAGTGTACTAACAGAAGCACCAAAAGGAAAAGAGAAAGAGAAAAAAAGCAGAAAACATATTCAAATAAAGAATATTAGAAAATTTCCCAAATTTGATGAAAAACATTAATTTACACTTTGAAGAAGCCTAACAAATTCCACGTAAGGTAACTGCAAAAAGATCAATACCCAGACACATCGTAGTAAAAACGTTAAAAACCAAAAACAAAGAAAAAATCTTGGAAGCAGAAAAAAAATGGCTTGTCATGTCATGTACAAGAAAACCCAAGTAATGTTATAGCTGACTTCCCATCAGAAAAAATGGAGACCAAAAGGCAGTGGGATGACATATTCGAAGTGTTGAAAGAAAACAAAACTGCCAACCAAGAATCTTATGTCCAGCAAAACTATCTTTCACAAAACGAAGACAAAATAAAGATATTCCCAGATAAACAAAAACAGAAAATTCATTGATAGCAGAACCACCTCACAAAAAATTCTAAAAAGAAAATTCTTCAGGCTGAAAGCAAGTGTCCCAAAATGGTCGTTGGAATTCACACACACACACACACACACACACACACACACACAAGAGGATCAGCAAAATAATTATATAATTATAAAAGACAGTGTAAATGCACATTTATTCTCCTTTCTTTCTCTTAACTGATTAAAAAGAAATCGTATAAAACAATATAATATATTTATATTGTTGGGCTTTTAACATACAGAAATATAATATACTTGGAAAACAACAGTAAAAAAGAGGTGGGTGGGAGTAGAACTGTATTGGAGTGAGGAAGCAGATGGTAATACTCCAATCAAAAGGCAGAAATTACCAGACTAAGAAAAAAATAAAAGAATCAACTATAAGAGATGCACCGTAGATTTAAAGGTACAGATAGATGAAAAGTAAAAGGATAGAAAAAGAAACAATAAAGCTCCTGAGCAAAAACTGACAGAATTCAAGGGAAAAATAGACAATTCAAGGACAGTAGTTGGAGAATTCAAGATGCTACTTTTAACAATAGATAGAACTAGGCAAAAGACCAAAAAGAAATAGAACACTTGAATAACAGTATAAATCAACTAGATCTAACAGACATCTATAGAACATTCCATCAAGCAACAGCAGATTACACACTCTTTCCAAGGGCACTTGGAACATTCTATAGTATAAGCCATATGCTAGGCAATAAAACAAGTCTCAATAAATCTAAAATGATTGAAATCATACAGAATATATTCTCCAACAACAGTGGAATGAAATTAGAAATCAATAGCTCAGAAATATGGAGGAATTCACAAATTTGTGGAAATTAAAAACATTCTCCTTAAAAAAATGAATCAAAGAAAAAATCAGAATGGAAATTAGAAAATACTTTTAGATAATAAAAATGATCCTATACCAAATTTTCCTATCCCAAAATTTATAAGATGAAGCTAAAGAAGTACTTTCATAGAAATATGTAACTGCAAATACCTACGTTAAAAAGGAAGAAATATCTCAAATCAATAATCTAACCTTCATCTTTAAGACACTGGAAAAAGAAGTGCAAACAAAATCTAAAGCAAACAGAGGAAGGAAATAATTAGAGTGGAAGTTAATTGGACAGAAAATAGACAAACAATAGAAAAATCAGCAAAACCAAAATTTGGTTCCTGAAAAAGATCAACAAAATTAACAAACCTCTAACTAATCTGACCAAAAAAAAAAAAAGAAAGAAAATGAGAGAGAGGAAATTCAAATTACTAAAATCAAGAATGAAAAAGGAAGCTTTACTACTGACCTTAAAGAAATAAAAAGAACTACTATGAACAACTGTATGTCTAAAAATTAAATAACTTAGATGAAATATAAAAAATCCTAGAAAGACAAACTACCAAAACTGACTTAAAGAAAAAATTTAATCAATATAAAACAAATAAAAAGATTGAATTACTAATTTAAAATTTCTCCCCAAATAAAAGTGCAGGCCCAGATGGCTTCAATGCTAAATTCTAACAAATATTTCAACAAGAATTAATACCAATTCTTCACAAACTTTTCCAAAAAGTCAGACGAGGAGAAAACACTTCCCAATTCATTCTGTGAGAAAGTATTACTCTGCTACTAAAAGCAGACAGAAAACTACAGGCCAATATCTCTTATGAATGTAGATGTAAACATTCTCAATAAAACACTTGATAAACAAATCCAGCAATATATAAAAAAGATTATACACCAAGATCAAGTGGGATTTATCCCAGAAATGCAAGGTTGTTTTAACATCAAAAAAACCAATTAATGTCATACACCACATCAGTAGAATAAAGATCAAAAACTACAGAATAACCTTAATAGATGCAGAAAAAGCATGTATCACTTCATGATAAAAAGATCCCACAAACTAAGCATAGAAGGGAGTTTCCACAATCTGACAACCTGACAAAGACCATCTATGAAAAACCCACGGTTAACATCATACTTAATGGTGAAAGACTGAATGCTGTTCCTCTTAAGAAATGAGAGAATTCTATTCTTGCCACTTCTATTCAACATTTTACTGGATGTTCTAGGCAGAGTAAGTAAGCAAGAAAAAGTAATAAGAGACATTCAAATTGGAAAGAAAAAACTAAATTATTCCTCTTCACAGATAACATGTTGTTGTTAGGTGCCATGGAGTTGGTTCTGACTCATAGAGACCTTATGTACAACAGAAAGAAATACTGCTTGGTCTTGCTCCATCCTCACAATCATTGCTGTGTTGGAGCCTATTGTTGCAGCCATTGCATCAATTCATTACATTGAGGGTCTTCCTCTTTTTTTCTGACCCTGTACTTTACCAAGCATGTTGTCCTTCTCCAGGGATTGGTCCCTCCTGATAACATGTCGTAAGTAAGCGAGACAAGTCTTGCCATCCTGGCTTCTAAGGAACATTCTAGCTGTACTTCTTCCAAGACAGATTTGTTCTTTTTTCTGGCAGTCCATGGTATATTCAATATTCTTCACCAATACCATAATTCAAATGCATCAATTCTTCTTTAGTCTTCCTTATTCACTGTCCAGCTTTTACACACTTATAGGAAAAAAAAAAAACCAAAAAACTCATTGCCATCGAGTCGATTCTGACTCATGGCGACGCTACAGGACAGAGTAGAACTGCCCCATAGGGTGTCCAAGGAGTGGCTGGTGGATTCGAACTGCCGACCTTTTGGTTAGTAGCCAAGCTCTTAACTGTTGTGCTACCAGGGCTCCAGCATACATACATATGTGGCATTTGAAAATACATGGGTTGGGTCAGACGCACCATAGTCCTCAAAGTAACATCTTTCCTTTTAACAATTTAAAGAAGTCTTTTGCAGCAGATTTGCCTAATGCAATGTGTCCTTTGATTTCTTGACTGCTGCTTCTATGGCTGTTGATTATGGATCCAAGTAAAATGAAATCCTTGACAACTTCAATCCTTTCTCCATTCAATCATGATGTTGCTTATTGGTCCAGTTGTGAGGATTTTTGTTTTCTTTATGTTGAGGTGTAATCCATACTGAAGGCTGTAGTCTTTGATCTGCATCAGAACAGATGACTTGATCTTATATATATAAAACCCTAAGGGATCCACTAAAGAACTACTAGAATTAATAAACTAATAAATGAGTTCAGCAAAGTTTCAGGATATAATACCAATATACATAAACCAATTGTATTTTTATACACTAGTAATCTGAGGAATAAAAACTGAATAATCCAAAAATTAAACTAAGAAAACAATTTTATTTACAATGGCATCAAAAAGAATAAAATACTTAGGAGTAAATTTAACAAAATAAGTACAAATTTTATACTCTGAAAACTACAAAATATTGAAAAAAACTAAATACCACCTAAATAAATGAAAGACAGCCCTTGTTCATGGATCAGAAGACTTAATATTGTTAAGATGCCAATACTCTCCAAATTGATTTACAGATTCAACTCAATCCTTATGAAGATCTCAGCAAGCTTCTTTGCAGAAATTGACAAGTTGATCCTAAAAATTCATATGGAAAGTCCAGGAACTAGAATAGCAAAAACAATTTCTAAAACAAAACAAAACAAAATTGTAGGAGGAATCATTGCTCCCAATTTCAAAACTTACTCCAAAGCAACAGTCAATAGTAAACAAAACACTGGCATAAGGATGTACATATAGAACATTGAATAGAATTGAAAGTCCTGTAATAATACCTCAGAATTATGGTCAATAGATTTTCAATAAGGGGTACCAAGACAATTCAATGAGGGAAAGAATAGTCTTTGTAACAAATAATTCCGGAAAAATTGGATATCCACATGCAAAAGAAAAAAAAAATAACCGTGCTCCTTCCTCATGCCACACACAAAAATTAATGCAAAATGGATCATAAATTTAAGTGTCTGAGCTGAAGTATAAAACTCTAAGAAGAAAATACAGGAGTAAATATTTGTGACCTTGGGTTAAGCTATGCCTTCTTAGAAATGAAACCAAAAGCACAGGTGACAAAATAAAAAATATATATATTAGGCTTCATTAAAATTAAAAAAGTTGGGCTAGCAGAGACTTCCTCATATTGGCTTCGCAGTCTGATGGTGCCTCTACCTTTTCCTTTCACAAGAATAAAATTTTCTATTTCTAACTCCATCGTAGCATCTGTTTCTTGGATAACCCAAACTGTGACAGTTGGCACCAGGAGTGATCCAAGAAAGCAGGTGGTAACACGGGATTTGGGGACTAAATGACTCATTACTTGGTTAGTCTGATGATCATATACCCAATGGTAGCTGACACTCAGTTGTCCCCTGGCCCAAGGTGACTATCTATTTTTCTCTATGAAATGTTACATTTTATAATAAAATATGATAATTTTCATCTATGGTGATCTGAGATGGCCTTCCTATGTAGGGACATCTGGTGACCAGGAGCCATAATACAGGAATCAGAACTATATGGAGAGAATGACAAACGTAAGGACATTAGGATTGAATGATTGTTACTAAATTACAGGCCTGATATGGAAAAACTGAGGCCAATAAACAGACAGTTGAGAATTAATTTTAAAATCTATAGAATCTTTTGGTAGCTTACAAAGAAACCATCTTAGGCAGTAGGAAAGCAGAAAAAAAAATTGAAAATCAAGTCCCAGATTTGTAATCACAGTGGCTGAACTCCAAAGATGGTTGGAAGTTTAATCAACACAAGTATGGAAAAACCTGTGACCCTGACACATGTAATGGGAACATTTGGGTGGATGCTTCCAAATATTTGACTCCCAAGACTTCTTTGAACATTCAGAACCTTCAAAAGGGGCAACTCTCCCCATTATGAAGTAACTCTTGACTTATTTGAGAAAAAAATTCAGAAGAGTTTTCTTCACAAAATAACAGGTGCTCCCTAAGGGGTTACCCACCTCACCTTGCTGTCATGCCCATTATCAAAGTTACGTAAGAGATAACCCAGCCAGGGAAGAGTTGGGCCTAATAAGAGAGGAAAAAGATGAAAAAGGTTATGCCCTAATGTAGCTACAAGTCCTAGCAAGTATGTTCCATGGGAATGGAGTTTGACAATACTAAATCAACGGGGCCAGCATATTGCACTGTATATGACAGAGTTTGTTGACTTGGTGGTACTCTCTTGGATTAGAGGATTTATGACCCTAGCAAGAACCCCAGGGGATGGTGGAAACTCTCTGTTAGGGTGCCTCCTAGTCTAGAAGAAAACAATGGACCATGCTGAATAAAGTTGAAATGCTAGATTACTGTGGCACACTGTAAAAGAAGAGATTAAAAGGCTCAGGAAAGTTAGCATGCTGGAGTAGACACATTACATACGGCCAGAATATTTACCAGAGGATTATGGTGTCCGGGAGAGTATGTAATTCAGAGGTCAAGCCATTCATCAAAGTCACCAAGAATGCACAGGTGAGGGAGATGCACCTGTATCACTAAAAAGTTCAGTAGTGGCTTTTCTGTGTAGGTCAGGGTAGGGAGGGAAGTCTGTAACAGCACTTGGCTCACTGATAACCATGGGGCTGATTGCATCCTAAAGCAACAGCAGTCAGGTAAGCCTTAACCATCAAAGTCAATGAGTTGTAATTATTTTAAGGACCAACAATTCTGAGTGACAGCCAAGCAAGCCTGACCTGTGGAGAGTAAGAAATCAATAAAACCAAACCAGTTGCTGTGGAGTCAATTCCAACTCATGGTAATTCCACGTGTAGAGTAAAACTGCTTCATAGTGTTTTCAAGGCTGTGACTTTTCAGAAGTAGATCACCAGACCTGCCTTCTGGGGACCCTCTGGGCGAGTTCAGACCACCAACCTTTTGGTCAGTAGTCGATCACTTAACCATTTGCACCACCTTGGGCCTAGAGATGATTAATAGAACACAGCTTCTTAGGGACCAAACAGGCAGACAACAGAGGAACTATTTCATATCTATAATCCAAAGAAATCAACAGTGGATGAGCAGTTGCCTAATCCATGGCTAGTTTCTTTGCCTGAGCTAGTTTTCAACACCAGGATCTGTTGACTAAAGAGGAAAACTGGGTCTCCAGGAAAAAAAAAAAAACTGGGTCTCCTGTAACACCATGAAAGGTAAACGCTGCAATGATCTTCCTAGTCTTCAAAGATATTTACAGCCATTTACTTTAAAGTCAGGAACTGCAACAATGGGCTCAAGCAGAACAATGATTGTGAGGATGGCGCAGGACTGGGCAGTGTTTATTTCTGTTGTACATAGGGTCTGTATGAGTCAGAACCGATTCAATGGCACCTAACAACAACAACATACTGAGTAAAGAGAAATATCTCAACATTGCAAAGACTTTTGGCACAGGGTTAAGCTGACATTGATACCTGAAGACCCAAAGTGTCACCGTTATGAATCTGGTAGAGTGGGAGCATCTGGGGGCTAGGCAATAAATGGAGTCCTGGCCAAAGTCTAACATACAGTGGGTCTACTGTGTCCGTAGACTCACCCAGGGGTCATTTCTCCAATTCATAAATGTGTATTTTGGGTTGACATACAAGGATTCAGGGTAATAGTCATATTACCATTTAATTCACCAGTCTGAACCCTGCAAAACCAGATGGGTCCTGGAAAATGATTGTATATTGCTACAAGCTCAACCAAATAGAAGTTAGCCCTGATTTCAGCTCCCAACAGACATGGTATCATTGATAGAGCAGGTTAATGTGGCCACAGGTATATGGTATGTATCCCCTGATCTAATGAATGTATTCTTTGTATCTTAGTCAGGAAAGAGAATTAAAAAGTTTGCATTCACAGGGAATGAACAAGAATAGTTATTTACAGTTTGGCCCCAGGGCCCTGTTAACTATCTTGCCCTCTATCATAAATTTATCCTAAGAGATCTGGACTCTGTTGACATCCACAGAAAATCACATTGATCTATTACAGTAGTGATATCATACTGATTAATCAGGACAAGAAAGAGGTGGTTAGCACACTGGTGACGTTGGTGAAACACATGTAATCCAGATGGTAGCAATGAACTCTATGGAGATTTAGGCCTCTGCCATTTCAATAAAGGAGTCCAGTGGTCAAGGGTTCCAGAACATCTCCCCCAAAGTTAAAGACAAATTGCTGCACCTTGAATTCTCTATCATAAAGAAGAAAGCACAATGCCTAGAAGGCCTCTTTGTGTTCTGGAGGCAAGACATTGCACACCTACAAGTAGTGCTCCTGCCCATATAAAAGTATCATGGAAGGCTAGTAGCTTTCAATGGGGACTGTAGCCAGAAAGAGCTCTGCAGAAAGTCCAGACAACAATGCAAGCAGCCCTGCCATTTGGATCATGCTATCCAGTAGACCCTATGGTTGCTGGAGGCATCAATGGTGGCAAAAGATGCAGTGTGGATTTTATGGCAAGTCTTAGTGAGAGAATCACAAAACAGGCTCCTGAGGTTTTGGAACAAAACCACAACATCTGCAGTAGAGAGTTACACACTGTTAGAAAAACAGCCTCTGGCACGCTACTGGTCCTGGTAATGATAGAATTCTATAACATATGCACACCAAGTGACCATACATCTGGAACTGTCCTCTTGGACCCACCAAGTAATAAAGTCAGACAGGCCCAGCATAATCCATCATAACATAGAAATGGTACATCCAAGACCAAGTATAAGCAGGCCGAGAGAGCACAAGTAAACTGCAAGAGCAGATAGTCCAGATTCCAATATCATCAATATCTCTCTCTCAGTTCACAATGATGGCCAAATGGGGAATCCTGTATAATTATCCTAAGGACCATCAAAAAGACTAAGTAGGGCTTGGATTATGGATGGATATGCTTGGAAAGTGGGTGAAAGCCAAAAAATGTTAGCAGCTGTGTTACAGCCTTACTCAGGGGTGGTCTTGAAAGATAGTGGCAAAGGAAAAATATTCCTAAGGGGTAGAGCTTTGAGTGGTGGATCTGTTTATCAACTTTGCATGATTAGAATAGTGCTGCCTAATAGAAATATAATGTGAGCCACAAATTCAAGAAATATATGTAATTTTAAATTTTTTAGCAGCCACATATTAAAAAGTATTTATTTAAGCCAATATATTCAAAATACTACCATTTCAACAGATAATCAATATTAAAAATTTATTAATGAAAACTTCCTGGAAGATGGTAGCATGAGTAGACTGACACTTCTGTCCTTCAATACGTTCACCAAGCAAAACAACAAGAAGACTCACTTCTATAAGAACACTGAAAGACAATCAGAGGATTGTAGCAACTAATGAAATGTTGAATCAAGAAAAAGGAGAATTTCACAGCACAACAGGACTAAACCAAAGCCAAGAAGTTTCCTGAATACAATCAAACACTTTGAGGGACAGAGTAGCAGGGGCGGGGTTCTAGGGACCACGCTTTTAGGGGATGTCTAGGTCAACTGGCATAACAAAGTTTATTAAGAAAATTTTCTGCATCCTACTTTGGTGAGTGGCATCTGGGGTCTTAAAAGCTTGCAAGCAGCCATCTAAGATGCATCAATTGGTCCCAACTACCTGGAGTAAAAGAAAATGAAGAATACCATGGACACAAGGAGAGTGTTGGCCCAAGAGACAGAAAGGACCACATAGACCAGGGACTTCATCAGCCTGAGACCAGAAGAACTGGATGGTGCCCAGCTACCACCAATGACCGCCCTGATAGGGAACACAACAGAGAGTCCCTCAGGGAGCAGGGGAAGGGTGGGATGCAGAACTCAAATTCTAGTAAAAAGACCAGTCTTAATGGTCTGACAGAGACTGGAGGAACCCCAGAAAGCATGGCCCCCAGACTCTCTGTCAACCCAGAACTAAAACAATTCCCTAGGCTAACTCTTCAGACAAAGATTGGACTGGACTGTGGGATGTAAAATGATACTCATGAAGAGTGCTTCTTAGCTCAAGTAGATACATGAGACTAAATGGACAGCTTCTGTCAAGAGGTGAGATGAGAAGGCAGAGAGGGTTAGGATCTGGTTGAATGGACACGGGAAATCCAGGGTGGAAAGAAGGAGTGTGCTGTCACAGTATAGGGAGAGCAATTAGGGTCACATAGCAATGTATGTATAAATTTTTGTATGAGAGACTAACTTGAATTGTAAACTTTCACTTAAACTACAACTGTAAAAATTAAAAAAAAAAAGAAAGGAAAAGGAAACTTTCAAATAGTCAGAAAACATTTTTTTCCCTACTGCTGTGCATCACCCCTCCCTGACTCAGTGGTGGTGACAGCAACATAATGTGGCTGAGCTCTCAGCGAGAAGACCTGAACTCTGGCTCTAGTGTGAAGAATATCTTTTGCTGGAAAAGTATTGTGTGTGTCTTTTCTAATTGGTCTGGGGGATGACCAAAGGACTAAAGTGAGGTACTCCTCTCAGTTTGACCTACCTCAAAGCTCACTACAGGCAGGAAGGAGCTATGAGCAACAGATGAAGGTTGTGACATTCTATAGCTTCCTGACAATAAATGGTGTTATTGAACCATACAACTGAAGCCTAAAAGCTGAAGCGGAATCAGGAGACAGAGTTTCTTTCAAAAATTAGTGCTTTCAAAAGTACCATGCATAAGGGGGAATTGAAAAAGTCACACGCAAGCTCAGGGCAAAATACACGTGCAGAAAATATCTAAGGCCCTATGCTTTCACCTTGGGAAAATCCCTAAGCATACTGCTAGCTAGGTCAAGCATTAAAGGAGGGCCCTCGTGTGGAGCCAAATTGCAAAGACTGGGATTGTAGGGAAGGTATTTTTTGTTTATTTGTTTTTTTCCCTGGAGTACAAGATAATCTTCTTCAAAACACTAGTTGGCCATAGACTGGGGAACAGAGCCCTCAGTGTCCTGCATGTCCAGAATGGCAGTTGTTGCAAAGACAGTTGTCAGAGATCAATGAGCAGATGCAATACTACAGCCTTCAACAATTAAAAAAAATTTCCAAATCCCAGGGAAGGGGAAATGTCTGAGTCTCAGAGCTAACATATAATAATATTTAAATGTCTTCCAGACAGAAGTTCAACAACAACAACAACAAACAACAAGGCATACAAAGAAACAGGAAAGGATGGCCCGTTCACAAAAACAAAATGAAGTTAGAAAAATAATCCTTATGGAAGCCAATGTAACAGACAGAATAGAAGATTTTACAACAACAGTATTACATATGCTCAAAGAATGAAAGGAAAATATGAACAAAGAAGTAAAGGAAATCAGGAAAACAATACATAAACAAAAAAGATCAAAAAAGAAATAGACACCATAAAAAAGAACCAAACAAATTTATTGGAACTAAAAAATGCAATAACTGAAAAAATTATCTGAAGGGGTTCAACAGCAAATTCAGGCTGGCAGAAGGGAAAATCAGCAAACTAGAAGGTAAGACAATTGAAAGTATTGAGTCTGATGAACAAAAAGAATGAAGAAAAGTGAACAGAGTCTAATGGAATTATGGGACACCATCAACTGAACCTATATACACATTGGGGGAGTCCTTAAAGGAAAAGACCAAAGGAAAGGGACAGAAAGAACATTGGAAGAAATAATGGCAAAAAACTTCCCCAAATTGATGAAAGATATAAATCTACACAGCCAAGAAGCTCACTGAACTCCAGGTAAGATAAGCCTAAAGATATCTGCATCGAGATACACTAGAATCACACTCTTGAAATCCAAACATAAAGAGAGAATCTTGAAAGCAACAAAAGAGAAGCAACTCATCAGATACAAGTGTTCCTCGAAGATTAAGCACTGATTTCTCCTCAGAAACCTTACAGGCCAGAAGGCAGTGAAATGATATACTTAAATTTCTGAAAGAAAATCTCTGTCAAGCAAGAACTTTATATTCAGCAACACTGTTCTTGAAACAATGAGGGCAAAATTAAGACATTCCCAGATAAACAAAAACTGAAGAAGTTAATTATGACTAGACCTGTCCTACAAGGAAGGCTAAAGGGAATCCTTCAGGTTGAAATAATAGAACACTGGACAGTAACTACGAGCTGTACTTACTAAAAAAAGATCTTTGGTAAAGATAATTTCATGGGCAAATATAAGTGCTGTTTTTATGGCATTTTTGATTTGTCACTCGGTTACGTCCTTCATGATTTAAAATAAAAAATGTATTAAAAATTATAAATTTATGTTATTGGGTAAATAATGAATAAAGATGTAATTTGTGATAATAATATAAAGAGAGGAGGCAGGGCCAAGACAGCGGCATAGTCAGACAGCTTCCTATATCCCTCTTACAACAAAGACCTGGAAAAACAAGTGATTTGATTGTATATGAATATCTAGGAGCCCTGAACAAGGCAAAGTCAAGGAATCAGACTGAGTGGTGGGGGGAGAGGGAGATGGTTAGTCAGAAGCAAGCAACACTACAGCAGCAGCAGCGGGACTGCAGCTCTTCAGCCTCTCCGGGTTCGCAGTGAAGCAGGAAAACAGCCGTGCACATGCTTGGGAAGCAGTTTCCACACTGAGAGAGATCCAGCAGCAGAGATTCTGCTTGGACACTCTGAACCAGTGAAAAGCCAGGAACTCAGGGTCGGCATAGCTCTTTTGCTAGGCACAGGCATAAGGGGTCCACAGACTTTGAGTGCCTTACACCCCTGTATAGAATTGTGGGGACCCATCTTAACAGCGTTAGCCCTCACTACCACAGTACAACAAGGTAAACATCTGAAGTTTAACTTCAACTGCTTCAGCTGTGAAGTGGCAGATTTGTGACCCTCGAAACAGCTCTGGCCCGTAAGTAGGCATTTTTACTGATCCACAACAGGGATTTGAGGACTGGTGGCATCAACTCAGCCACCTTGTCACCTGCTAAAGGGGTCCAAGAAAAAGTGGTGCCCTCGAGTCTTTAAAGCCAACTGAGCGGGATGCTCATAGTTCGGCTGTAAAACTCACCTACCTACTCACCCTAGGGAATAGGAACATGCTTTCTTTTCAGACTCTCAGGCACAGCCATCAGCCCCCTGCCTGGTTCAGCACGTGATCCCCTAGCACAGCCAGATACCAGTGCCTAACCAATAACCCATGCTGCTCTAAGACTGTAGGTGAGAGCCTGTCCCACACACTTGGTGATGGACTGCCTGGACACCTAGGCTGAACCCATATAGGAAAATTTAACAGACTCCTGTGTGCACATACTTAGTTACAGAACTAAATAACTGGTGACAGGACATTAGAGCTTCAAATGTGTCAATAATCAAACTAGCACACAAGAGCAGCCTATTGGGGCATATCAAAACAAAACAAGAAGCTAGGACTGAGTAAACAAATATAAAATAAAATTATAATAACTTATTGATGGCTCGGAGACAACGGTCAATATCAAATCACATAAAGAGGGAGTCCATGACGGCTTCAGGAAGCTCCCAAAATAAAGAATCAGTAAATTCTCTGGAGGAAGAGAATTTCTTGGAGTTACCAGAGGCAAAATACAAAAGATTAATATACAGAACTCTTCTAGAAATTAGAAAGGAAATTCGACAAAATGCAGAAATGTCCAAGGAACATACAGACAAAGTAGTAGCAGAACTTAAAAAAGTTATTCAAGAACATAATGACAAATTTAATAGGCTGCAAGAATCCATAGAGAGACAGCAATCAGAAATCCAGAAGATTAACGATAAAATTTCAGAATTAGACAACTCAATAGAAAGTCATAGGAGCAGAATTGAGGCAGAAGTTAGAATTAGTGACACTGAAGATAAAGCACGTCACACCAACTTATTTGAGGAAAAATCAGATAAAAGAATTAAAAAGAATGAAGAAACTCTAAGGTTCATGTGGGAATCTATCAAGAGAAATAACCTACTAGTGACTGGAGTGCCAGAACAGGGGGGGATAACAGAAAATACAGAGAAAATTGTTGAAGATTTTTTGACAGAAACTTCCCTGACATCATGAAATATGAGAAGACATCTATCCAAGATGCTCATCAAACCCCACATAAGATAGATCCCAAAAGAAAGTCACCAAGACATATTATAATCAAACTTACCAAAACCAAAGATAGAGAATATTAAGAGTGGCTAGGGATAAAAGAAAAGTCTTCTACAAAGGAGAGTCAATTAGAATAAGCTTGGACTACTCAGCAGAAACCGTGCAGGCAAGAAGGCAATGGGATGACATATATAAAGCCTTGAAGGAAAACAACTGCCAGCCAAGAATTACATATCCAACAAAACTGTCTCTCAAATATGATGGCGAAATTAGGGCATTTCCAGATAAACAGAAGTTAAGGAAATTTGCAAAATCCAAGCCAAAGTTACAAGAAATACTAAAGGGAGTTCTATGGTTAGATAATCAATAACACCAGATAACAACGCAAGACTAGAACAGAGGACAGAGCAACCAGATAGTGACTCAGATAGGGAAGTCGAAAATAAATCAAAGCTAAAACACTGAAAATAGGGAAACAGAGATATCATTATGTTAAAAAGGAAAACATTAAAACAAAAAAGAGGGACTTAAAAAATGCAGACATTGATTTTTCATATGGTGAGGAAGTCAATGCAATATAAAGTAATAAAAGACTGGTAGAAACATAGAAAAACAGGGGTAAATATTAAGGTAACCACCAAGGAATCTAACAATCCTACAAATCAAAGTAAAAAGTAGAAAAACATAAAGACCCAGCAAACAGAAAATCTACAACAATGAAAAAGATGAAAAAAAAATTACATAAAGAAAAATGACTCACCACAGAAAATTAAGGGGAACAGAGAAACTGTGAATAACACACAAAAAGAGATATCAGGATGCCAGCACTAAACTCATACCTATCAATAATTACTCTGAATGTAAACAGACTTATTGCACCAATAAAGAGACAGAGAGTGACAGATTGGATAAAAAAGCATGATCCATCTATATGCTGCCTACAAGAGACGTACCTTAGACTTAAAGACACAAAGAGGCTAAAACTCAAAGGATGGAAAAAATATATCAAGCAAACAACACTCAAAAAAGAGCAGGAGTGGCAATATTAATCTTGACAAATTAGACTTTTAAGTACAATCCACCACAAAGGATAAGGAAGGGCACTATATAATGATTAAAGAGTCAATACACGAGGAGGACATAACTATAATAAATATTTACGCACCCGACAACAGGGCTCCAAAAAGAGAGAGAGACAGCTCCACAATAGTAGTAGGAGACTTCAACACGCCACTTTTGGTAAAGGACAGAACATCCAGAAAGAAGCTCAACAAAAACACTGAAGAGCTAAATGCTACAATCAACCAACTTGATCTCACAGACATATACCAAACACAACACCCAACAGCAGCCAAGTATACTTGCTTTTCCAATGCACATGGCACATTCTCCAGAATAGACCACATATTAGGCCATAAGGCAAGCCTTAACAAAATCCAAAACATCAAAATACTACAAAGCATCTTTTC
>NW_004444148.1:3442989-3491038 GCF_000243295.1 Trichechus manatus latirostris | reverse complement strand
CCTAATACATGGCAGAAACACAATATGAACCATAAGTAACAATGCACAAGCACCAGAAGAGAGACTAGATAAATGGGAGCTCCTAAAAATCAAACACTTATGCTTATCAAAAGTCTTCACCAAAAGAGTCAAAAGACAACCTACACACTGGCAAAAAATTTTTGGCTACTACAAATCCAATCAGTGTCTAATCTCTAAAATCTACAAGATACTCAACCTCAACAACAAAAAGACAAATAACCCAATTAAAAAATAGGCAAATGATATGAACAGGCATTTCACTAAAGAAGATATTCAGGTGGCTAACAGACACATGAAAAAATGCTCACGATCTTTAGCCATTAGAGAAATGCAGATCAAAACTGTAATGAGATATCCTCTCACCTCAACAAGGCTAGCATTAACCCAAAAAACACAAAATAATAAATGCTGGAGAGGTTGTGGAGAGATTGGAACACTTATACACTGTTGGTGGGAATGAAAAATGGTACAACCACTTTGGAAATCGATTTGGCGCTTCCTTAAAAAGCTAGAAATAGAAGTACCATACAGTCCAGCTATCCTGCTCCTTGGAATATATCCTAGAGAAACAAGAGCTGTCACATGAATAGATATATGCACACTCATCTTCATTGCAGCACTGTTCACAGTAGCAAAAAGATGGAAGCAACCCAGGTGCCCATCAACGGATGAATGGATTAACAAATTATGGTATATCCACACAATGAATATTACACCACCGTAAAGAATGACGATGGAGCTGTGAAACATCGTATAACATGGTGGAAGCTGGAAAGTATTATGTTGAGTCAATTTAGTCAGTCACAGAGGGACAAATACTGTATAAGACCACTATTATAAGAACTCAAGTAAAGGTTTAAACACAGCAGAAAACATTCTTTGATGGTTACAGGGGTGGGGAGGGAGGGTGAGGGTTATTTACTAACTACATAGTAGATAAGAATCATCTTAGGTGAAGAGAAGGACAGCACACACTAAGGCAAAGTCAGCACAACTGGACTAAACCAAAGCTAAGAAGTTTCATGAATACAATAACATACTTTGAGAGACAGAGTAGCAGGGGTAGGGGTCTGGGGACCATGCTTTCAGGGGACATCTATGTCAATTGGCATAACAAAGCTTATTAAGAAAATGTTCTGCATCCTGCTTTGGTGAGTGGCATCTGGGGTCTTAAAAGCTTGCAAGCAGCCATCTAAGATGCATCAATTGGTCCCAACCACCTGGAGTAAAGGAGAAGGAAAAACGCCAAAGACACATGGAAAATATTAGCCCAAGAGACAGAATGGGCCACATAAACCAGAGACTTCATCAGCCTGAGACCAGAAGAACTAGATGGTGCCCGGCTACCATCAGTGAACGTCTTGACAGGGAACACAACAGAGAGTCCTTGATGGAGCAGTAGAAGGATGGGGTGCAGCACTCAAATTCTAGTAAGAAGACAAGACTTAATGGTCTGACTGAGACTGGGGGTGCCCCAGAACTAAAACAATTTACGAGGCCAATTCTTCAGACAGGGATTGGACTGGACTGTGAGACATAAAGTGATACTGGTGAAGAGTGTGTCTCTTAGTGAAGTAGATACAAGAGACCAAAGGAGCAGCTTCTGTCTACAGGTGAGATGGGAAGGCAGAGAGTGTTAGGAGCTGGTTGAACGGTCATGGGGAATCAGGGGTGGAAAAGAAGAGTGTGCTTTTGCAGAATGGGGTGAGCAATTAGGGATTCATAACAATGTATGTATAAAAATTTTGTATGGGAGACTAACTTGAAATGTAAACTTCATTTAATTACAACAATAAAAAAAAATATATAAAGGAGGGGGAGAAGCAGTATAGGAATAGAGTTTTGTATGTTGTTGAAGTTGGTATCAATTAAACTAGGTTATTATAAATTTAGGATGTTAAATGTAATCCCCATGGCAACCACAAAGAATATATATATATATGTATACACTGTATGCCCAAAAGGAAAGAGGGAGGGATTCACAATGGTTCGCTACAAAGCATCAACTAAACACAAAAGAAGGCAGTATTAGAGGATAAAATTAAAAAAAAAAAATTTCAACTCGTAGCAACCCTACAGGAAAGGTAGAACTGCCCCATGGGTTTCCAAGAAGCAGCTGGTGGATTCGAATTGACCACTGTTTGGTTAGCAGCCTGAGCTTTTAACCACTGAGCAACCATGGCTCCATATTAGAGGACAGAAGAGAAAAAACAAGGTATAAGACACACTAACAACAAATAGAACAATGTTAGAATTAAGTTCTTTATTGTAATCACTTTAAATATAAATGGATTAAACTCTCCAATAAAAAGTCAGATAATGGCAAAATAGATAAGAAAACATGATTCATCTATATACTGCCTTTAAGAGATGCACGTAGACTCAAGACACAAAGTGAAAGGATGGAGAAATACATATACTCCATATAAATACCATGACTCAAAATTAGAAGAAACAGCGCAAACATCCATTAATAATCGGAATGTGGAATGTACGAAGTACGAATCTAGGAAAATTGGAAGTTGTCAAAAATGAAATGGAACGAATAAAGATTGGTATCCTAGGCATTAATGAGCTGAAATGGACTAGTATTGACCATTTTGAATCAAACAATCATATGTTCTACTATGCCGGGAATGGCAAATTGAAGAGGAATGGCGTCGCGTTCATCATCAAAAAAAACATTTCAAGATCTACGCTGAAGTACAACACTGTCAGTGACAGGATAATATCCATACGCCTACAAGGAAGACCAGTTAAAGCAACTAGTAATCAAATTTACTCACCAAACAATAAGTCCAAACATGAAGAAATTAAAGATTTTTACTAACTTCTGCAGTCTGAAATTGATTAAACATGCAATCAAGACACATTGTGGTTTCTCGCGATTGGAATATGAAATTTGGAAACCAAGAAGAAGGATCAGTAGTTGGAAAACATGGCCTTGGTGATAGAAACGATGCCGGAGATCGCATGATAGAATTTTGCAAGATCAAGGACTTCTTCACTGCAAATGTCTTTTTTCAACAACATCATCAGTCAGAAAAAAGCCAGGGGCCAGCTGCGGAACAGACCATCAATTACTCACATTCAAGTTCAAGTTAAAGCTGAAGAAAATTAATACAAGTCCACGAGAGACAAAATACGACCTTAAGTATATCCCACCTGAATTTGGAGACCATCTCAAGAATAGATTTGATGCACTGAACTCTAATGACCAAAGACCAGGTGAGTTGCGGGGAGACATCAAGTACATCATACATGAAGAAACAAAAGTTCCTTAAAAAGACAGGAAAGAAAGAAAAGACCAAAATGGATGTAAGAAGGGACTCTGAAAGTTGTTCTTGAACTTCGAGTAGCTAGAGTGAATGGAAGAAATGATGAATTAAAAGAGCTGAAGAGAAGATTTCAAAGGGCAGCTCAAGAAGACAAAGTAAAGTATTATAATGAAACGTGCAAAGACCTGGAGTTAGAAAACCAAAACGGAAGAACACACTCCACATTTCTCAAGCTGAAAGAAATGAAGAAAAAATTCAAGCCTCAAGTTGCAATTTTGAAGGATTCTATGGGCAAAATATTGAATGACGCTGGAAGCATCAAAAGCAAACGGAAGGAATACAGAGTTACTGTACCAAAAAAATTGCTCCGAGTTCAAACATTTCAGGAGGCAGCATATGATCAAGAACTGATGGTACAGAAGGAAGAAATCCAAGCTGCACTGAAGGCATTGGCAACAAAAAAGTTTCCAGGAATTGACAGAATACCAATTGAGATGTTTCCACAAATGGATGCAGAGCTGGAGGTGCTAAATCTTCTATGCCAAGAAATTTGGAAGACAGCTACCTGACCAACCAACTGGAAGAGATCCATATTTGTGCACATTCCAAAAAAGGTGATCCAACAAAATGTGGAAATTATCAAGCATTATCGTTAATATCACATGCAAGTAAATTTTTGTGGAAGATCATTCAAAAGCAGTTACAGCAGTATATCAACAGGGAACTGCCAGAAATTCAAACCAGATTAAGAAGAGGACATGGAACAAGGGATTTCATTTCTAATGTCAGATGAATCTTGGCTGAAAGCAGAGAATACCAGAAAGATGTTTACCTGTGTTTTATTGACTATGCAAAGGCATTCAACTGTGTGGGTAATAACAAATTATGAATAACATTGCAAAGAATGGGAATTCCAGAAAACTTAATTTTGCTCATACAGAACCTAAACATAGACAAAGCGGCAATCATTTGAACAGAGTAAGGGTATACTGCAAGGTTTAAAATCCAGAAAGGTGTTTGTCAGGGTTGCATCCTTTCACCATACTTATTCAATCTGTATGCTGAGCAAATAATCTGAGAATCTGGACTATATGAAGAACACAGCTTTAGGATTGGAGGAAGATTTATTAACAACCTGTGATATGCAGATGACACAGCTTTGATTTCTGAAAAGGAAGAGAATTTGAAGCACTTACTGATGAAGATCAAAGACTACAGCCTTCAGTATGGATTACATCTCAACATGAAGGAACAAAAATTCTTACAATTGGACCAATGAGCAACATCATGATAAATGGAGAAAAGATTGACATTATTAAGGATTTCATTTTATTTGGATCTACAATCAACACTCATGGAAGCAGCAGTTAGGAAATGAAATGACGTATTGCATTGGGCAGATCTGCTGCAAAAGACCTTTTTAAAGTGTTAAAAAGCAAAGATATCGCTTTGAGGATTAAGGTGCGCCTGACCCAAGCCATGATATTTTCAATCGCCTCATATGCTTCTGATTGCTAGACAATGAATAAGGAAGACCAAAGAAGAATTGATGCCTTTGAATTATAGTGTTGGCAAAGCATAATGAATACACCATGAACTGCCAAAAGAAAGAACAAATCTGGCTTGGAAGAAATACAGCCAGAGTGCTCCTTGGAAATGAGGATGGCGAGACTTCATCTCACGTACTTTGGACGTGTTATCAGGAGGGACCATTCTCTGGAGAAGGACATCATGCTTGGTAAGGTAGAGGGTCAGTGAAGAAAAGGAAGACCCCCAAAGAGATGGACTGACACAGTGGCTGCAAAAAGGTGCTCAAACATAACAACAATTGTGAGGATGGTGCAGGACAGGGCAGTGTTTCTGTTGTACATAGGGTTTCTGTGAGTCAGAACCAACTGGATGTCACCTAACAACAACAACATCAGGAAGGAGAGCCCTGGTGGTGCAGGGATTAAAAGCTAGTCTGCTAACCAAGAGGTTGGTGGTTCTAGCCCACCAGCCTCTCCACCAGAAAAAGGTGTGATAGTCTGCTTCTGTAAAGATTAACTGCCTTGGAAACCCTATGGAGCAGTTCCACTCTGTCCGATAGAGTTGCTGTGAGTCAGAATCACCCTGAAGGTAATGAATTTTTGGTTTTGATTTTAGCTGGAAGGACCAGGTCCTGGAGAAGGACATCATACTTGGTAAAGTAGAGAGTCAGTGAAAAAGAGGAAGACCTAACAAGATGGATTGACACAGTGGCTGCAACAATAGGCTCAAGCATTGCAATGATTGTGAGAATGGCGCAGGACTAGACAGTGTTTCCTTCTGTTGTACTTAGGGTTGCTATGAGTAGCAACAGACTCAAGGACACCTAACAACAACAATCTTTATGGGAGTAGATCACCGGTTCTCTCCCATAGAGTCTCTGGGTGGTTTCAAACCACCAACCTTTTGGTTAGCTGCCAACCAGGCAGTCATTTGCCCTAATGAGGTATACATACTCCAAAAATGATCAGTTAAATTGAATTGTCTAACCTCCCTCTTCACGTGTTTCTCTTGTCCATATATTGATTGATAATGACACTTTGATAATTTGCATACCAAATCTGATGGTTAATTTTATGTGTCAACTTGGCTAGGGAATGGTTCTCAGTTGTTTTGAGAAACACTAATTTAGTTGCTGTTATGGAGCAGTTACATGTGATTAAATCAGTTGGCTTTAAGTAAACTAAATTACCTGTATGATGTAATCTAACATAATGTAAACAATGAGTCAGTTGAAAAGGGAGTCTCCCTAGGATATGTCCTGCCTCCAGAGTATAAATAGATATTTTGGTAGAACTCTCACACACATGAGGGGAAGATTGACGCCATGTGGGGACTGATCTACAAGTAAAGAAATAAGAAGGGTCAACAGCAGACACCAGAACTAGCAGAGAGACTCACAGAAGGAATCAACATGGTCAAGATCCTGATTTGGACTTTTGGGCTCCAGAACTGAGAAAATTTCTGTTCTTTAAAGCTACCAACTTGTGGTGTTTCGGTTATGGAAGCAGTAGGTAACCAAGATACCACATGTCAAAAATGGATATTTGTTGGTATGATTAATGGCTTCCTCATTAACAGTATGGAGCCCTAGTGGCAAAGTGGTTAAGAGCTTGGCTACTAACCAAAAGATGGGCAGTTCAAATCCACCAGTCGCTCCTTGGAAACTCTACGGGGCAGTTCTACTCTGTCCTATAGGGTCTCAATGAGTCGGAATCGACTTGACAGCAACGAGTTTGGTTTGGTTTTTTTATTAGCCATA
Source organism: Trichechus manatus latirostris (assembly GCF_000243295.1). Taxonomy (NCBI): domain Eukaryota; kingdom Metazoa; phylum Chordata; class Mammalia; order Sirenia; family Trichechidae; genus Trichechus; species Trichechus manatus. Next base: position 3,484,450 of record NW_004444148.1, on the reverse strand, counting down.
TAAATGTCTAATATTGGCTTTCATTAGTTAAATCAAAAATTATTCAAGTAAAACAAAATGGCTAAAGAGATTTTAGAAGAAATCCCCTATTCTTTAATGAATGGGATATAAAACTCCTACAAGGTCTGCTTCCTTTACCCTTAAAATAGGTTTAATCCCTAAATGATCTTGTATTCAGGACAACTATGAGTTGTGCATGAGCAGGTTAGCTGTTTCTAATATAAGTCTTCTAGCACTTACTTTACAAATCAAGATGACTAGAGAAAGAAGAAACCCTTGATACAACTGATACAACTTGATACAACTTGAACAACCAAAAGATCAAAGAAATGTCCCCCAAAAAATCACATCTAAAAGCATAGAGTTGGGGGTTTCTTTTTGGTTTGGAGAAAATTAAATAATTTATATAAAAACCTGTTGAAATCCATATAGCCATATGACTAATGCAATGAGCTTATTTTGTAGAAATTTGCCAAAAGTAACTACAACATTTTTAAGCAAATTGATCTAAATTGGGTTAGTTTATCAGGGCAGTGTTTGCTGACTTGAAAAGTGAGTATAGTCAAATCCTAGTGTACAGATACAAGTATGTTTAAAAATACTTCCAGGATAATTTTTTATATCTGATGACTAATCTCAAAGTTGATCTTAAAAATAATTAAGTACAATTTCTTTTAATTCAGAAAAGAAATATTAAGGAACACATCTGCAAACTATCATAGATTTCCAACAAAATAAAATCCTATAATTTTCTTCAGTGACTCAGAAATGGGAATAGTTAACCTGGTGGGTTATAAATACTCCCAACAGGAGGGTCTCATTCAACAATTCTTTGAAATACTCTAAATTTCCATAGTCCATGAGGGGAACACTGCAACGGGGAGTTGCAAAGCAGGTATACCCTAGTTAAATTTTCTAAGGCTATGAGCAATGAAAATATTAACAGATATGAATGAAGCCTGTAAGTTTGGGGAGTACACAATGAGCCAAATAGGAGGTTCCCTAGTGACAGATTTTGATCAGGGTTTTATTACAAGATCTGAAAGAAAAATTTGGCATGAAGTAAATAAAAAGTTAATAAAATAACCTCAAATATTTATTTTTAAAATAATCACATTTTTGGTAACTATTGTAGATTTTTACTTGCTGAAAGTGAAGAGGACTTGAAGCACTTACTGGTGAAGAACAAAGACCAGAGCCTTCAATAAGGATTATGCCTCAACAGAAAGAAAACAAAAATCCTCATAACTGGACCAATAAGCAACATCATGATAAATGGAGAAAAGACTGAAGTTGTCAAGGATTTCATTTTACTTGGATCCACAATCAAAGCCCATGGAAGCAGCAGTCAGGAAACCAAAAGACGCATTGCATCGGGCAAATCTGCTGCAAAAGACCTCTTTAAAGTGTTGAAAAGCAAAGAGATCACCTTGAAGACTAAGGTGCGCCTGACCCAAGTCATGGTATTTTCATTTGCATCATATGCATGGGAAAGTTGGACAATGAATAAGGAAGACCGAAGAAGAATTGACGCCTTTGAATTGTGGTGTTGGTGAAGAATATTGAATATACCACGGACTGCCAAAAGAATGAACAAATCTGTCTTGGAAGAAGTACAACCAGAATGCTCCTTGGAAGGATGGTGAGACTATGTCTTACATACTTCGGACATGCTGTCAGGAGGGATCAGTTCCTGGAGAAGGACATCATGCTTGGTAAAGTAAAGGGTCAGTGAAAAAGAGGAAGAGCCTCAAGGAGAGGATTGACACAGTGGCTGCAACAATGGGCTCAAGCATAACAAAGACTGTGAGCGTGGCTCAGGACTGGGCAGTGCTTCCTTCTGTGGTGTACAGGGTCGCTATGAGTCAGAACCGACTTGATGGCACCTAACAACGACAACAACACTGTAGATTTTAACAGAAGTCTGGACAACATGTAAACTTGAAATTAAAATGTGTCTCAGTTTTACTAAGATTTTCTGAGGGGGGTGTGTGGGTTTAATTAAATCCGATGTTCGAACATAAACAATTAATATGGACTCTGAGGAACTGAAGCTTAATGTTCTATGGATCCTCAAAGTTGTGTTATTGCTTAGCCTTTAGGGTTTGAAAATATTTGCTCAAGGTAATAGAGCTTCACAGGAAATTTTAATCTTTTTCAGACTGTTGGATGACAATTGAATGTTCTGTTAATATGGTATATGGTAAGCAATAATATAATATATATTCAATGGATTTAGAACTGACAGCCTGGGTTACAGTCTGAGCTCTGCCACTTACTGAACAGGTGACCTTGGGCAAGTTCATTAACTTTTCTAAACCTCAGTTTTCTCAACTCTAAAACAGAGATAAGAATGGTACTAGTATCATAAGCTTATTATGATGATAATATTAAGAAAGTACTTAAATGAGCATCAGACAAAATACCAACTTCTTAATATACCTATTGCCATCAAATCAATTCTGACCATAGCGACCCTGTAGGACAGAGTAGAACTGCCCCATAGGATTTCCAAGGAGTGGCTGGTGGTAGATTCAAACTGCTGACCTTTTGGTTAGCAGCCTGAGCTCTTAACCAGCACACCATCAGGGCCCCAACTTCTTAATAAAGGTGATAGTATCAACATGCTTATTATTTTATTATAATTTCATTAATCAGCTGAGAGCTCACTCCATGCAGAACACAACATGTTGCAGAAAGGTAGAAGAGGTATATTTGGCTCATTCCATCAGAGTGATTTAATTAAAAATCAAGTCAACCATCTCTGTCTGTGGCAACATGTTTACTGGAATGGGACAATACAGAGAAGATGGCCATGGCCTTGCAAGAAGATTACCTAAAACCTCATGAAGCATTTTATATTTGCCTGAACACTACAGGATTCATCTGCAAAGACAAAACATAAACTAGAAACTGTACTGTTTGTCTTAAACACCAGAATTTCAGACACTACAAGATTGAAAACAGAGGTAACAAAATACATACACAACAATGACTGGCCAAGTTCTTTAAAAATATCTCCAAGATGTTAACTGTTCTTTGAGTTTAGAGATTAATAAGGAGCAATTGACTGGCTCTTTAGCTGTAAGATTTAAATAAGGATATAGTGCTGAAAAATACAAATAAAAAAAAAATGCCGACAATGTAGCTAAAAAAAATGTTAATGTAAATACTCCTTATTTTCAAGTTGGTATAATGGTTTTAGCTAAAGTTCAGTTTTATTGCCCCTATGATTATATGGAGATATCTAATACAATTAGCATTTTTTATTAGGAATGTTTACATCAAATGCAGTTAAGTTTAGATAAGTACATTTAGATTTTGACACAGGAGATGCATTTCTTCCATCACTGCATAAAGAGCACAGAACACAACAAAAATTAATGAAGCCATTATAGCTGTCCAGGCAATTATTGCTGATCCAAAGACAGACCACAGCCTGGAAAAAAGTTGAAAGATAAACATTTTAGGATTTCAGCTTCTAATCTACTTAGTACAGTGAGGAAGTATGCACAATTCTTGAATGTGTTTGGAAATCAAATGTTAGTTTCCAGGGAATGAATCCCTATAAAGTTGACAATATATTTGCCATTCTTGCTTTTTGGTTTTTTTTAAATAAGTATTGAGGGAAAACGAGAGGTTAAATCAACAAAAGGAAATAGCTACCTATACAAAGATGTCAATTTCAACTTGATCTACAATCGCTGATGTTGAGGCAAATTCAATGCCCAGAGCAATGAAAAATGTAACCACAGGACAATAACAACTCAGTGATCGACCTAGTCCCAACCTCTTGCAGAATATGAGTAATAAGTTGAAAATTCTCTGCTAAACTATTTAATATTCCATTACATCTCCAAACCAACATGTCCGAAGTACTGAGAATTTTTATATTCTTTGGGACAGGTATTATAATCTCATTGTGACATATGAGGAAAGTGAGCTCAGACAGGCTCAGCCAGGTTCTAAAATGTGTTCAAAGTCCTGCAGCAGGAAAGTGGCGGAGCTGGAATTTAAGCCATACCTGTGGAGTTCAAACACTGCCCCCAGCATACTTCTAAACTAAACATTCTCCCCTTAAACTTTCTTTTTTTCCCCTGACCACCACATTCAAATTCTTAGTGTCATTTCCTTTCCCTAAATCAGTACTCTTCTGAAATAACTCTTGCATCTTTCCTCTCCACCATCCTCCCACTTCAGCAATTCTTATTACATCTCTTCTGGGAAATTGCAATAGTTCTGTTTCTTGTCTTAATGACTCCAGTCCCTGCATGCCTTCGATCTAGTCTACGACTATTTCATCATTCTCCTGTTTGAACCCCTCCATTGGCTCAGCTCCCTAAAATCTATCATGCAAAGCCCAGGCCTTTAGTTTGTTGTTCAAACCCCATCCTAATCTGTCTTCAACCAACCTCTCACAATGTATCACGGAATGCTTTTTTTTTTACACATTCTATTCTTTAAGTAAACTTGAAAAGGTATTGTTTCGCTTACATCCCAAGTTTTTCTTCTTATATGCTTATCCTATTTCTTTATTCTAGAATTATTCCCTATTTCAGCAATCCCCAACCTTCCCAGGTAAATATAAATACCTATAAAATAAAGATTTAAAGGAATTGCAATCAAACAATCACAGTGGATATCTCCATATGGGAGGTTAGATTAAGTTTATTTTTAGATTTTCTTTATTTTTATATTCAACATTGAATATAATAAGCATTTATTATTTTAATCATTAAGCAATTATGTTATTTTAATAATATATGCATGAAAAATATGTATTACTTACATTCAGAGAGATCCCAGGATATCTACTAATTTATTGACATTTGAACATATAGTGCATAGAAGCAAATAATGACTGTCAAAGCAAAATGATCTGAGAAGAAATTAAAGAAAAGATTGACTGAAGCTGTTTGTCTCCTTTTTTTTTTTTTTTAAGACCTCAGTGAAACCAAATTTGGTCTGTACAAACATTCTAAAGGCACATTTCAGTTGAGAAAGATTTGTTCTGGATACGACAATAAGATAATCATGTTGGAAGTCTCTGGAATGTGAAATGGGAAGAGTAATTGGTTTGTTTGCTTGTTGTTTGGAGAAATGAGGTACGGAATACCTATTGTGGTTAGAGGATAGAGCTCAGAAAGGAAAAATAATTTATTCTGAGCATAGCGATTTCATAGATATACTTCAGAGTAATCCAAATGGAATGAATTTGGTTGTACAGCTACAGGCACAGGAATAATAATCCAATTTAAAGTGTACTTTAAAGAGTCAAGAAAAGGTGTTGAATGACACAAAAAGAAGGTGGAGAGGGTAAATTATGTAGTAGAACAAGGCTCTTCTTTCTGTTGTGCCCTCCTGGACAGAGTGGGAAACTTTACCTAATTGGTAATAGGTTAAGTACACAACTTCAAATACAGAAGGAGAAACAACAAGCATGCCTATCAAAAACAGATACCGTATTTTTACGCAAATAATGTGCGCCTTCTACATTTGTTTGCCAACCACACCTCTCTCCCTGCTCCCCTCCCCACTGTGAGTAAATAGATGGCACTCAGTGATCCAGAAAGCATATTCGAGTGTAAGTTTGACATAAACAATCAAAGGAGAGTCCACTTGGGCTTTAATATCAAAGTATAGAGCTCTACGAACTGCAATTATAAGCGCTGCCACTCTCATTACATGCTATTGAGTGGAGAAAATCTTAGTTTTGAGGATCATATGTCTGTCTAACTGGTAAGAGCCTCTCACTGGTGAAATGCTGAGTTGGACAAAACTGAAAGGAACTCTCACTCTCTCAGTACTTAAATCACCCTGGATGCACTAAGATTGGAGCCCTTGTGGCACAGTGGTTAAGAGCTTGGCTGCTAACCAAAAGGATGGCAGTTCGAATCTACCAGCTACTCTTTGGAAACCCTATGGGGCCATTCTACTCTGTCCTATAAGGTTGCTATGAGTCAGAATCAACTTGACAACAAAGGGTTTGGGGTTTTTTTTGGTTACGCTAATGTTAGTATTTAAAGAGGGGCACTAATTATCTCTCACACCTAGCTACTGAAGGAACATACCATTAATTTACAAAATATATATGAACTTATAACAGTAATAACACAGAATTGCAATTGAAGGCAGCCATTCATTCCTTGCCTCCACTTCCTCTCTCTCCCTTACTTATCTATTTATCTAGTTCATCATGTGTATGAAGGGGATTTGGCTTTTTATAATACAAAAAGCCTACAGAGTTAATTTTCTTTCTGAAAAAAGTAACAGGCACAAGGGGAAATCTGGTTTAAAAATAGTTGTACTTTCCCAATGGGATTTTATTTTATATTGTAACAGTTTACATTCTAACAACCCATGCCTTACTCAGTTATCTGAAAGAAATATAAGGAAAAGCGATGTTTCTGCATAGGTGTATATGAAACTCGTCAAATGACAGATAGTAAGTTTTGCAATGTATTATGGTTTCATGAGGTTGTACCTGAAGTTCTTTATTTTGTTCTCTTCACTGGTCAAAAACTAGAAGAAAGTGGCAATATCTAAGTCTTTTCAGATATTGTTTCAAGACTTAAAAGGTAAAACTATTAAACTTGTACAATAAAACGGGAGAAAATCTTCACAAAAAGACACAAATGACACTAACCTTAAAAGAAAAAACAAGATAAATTGAATTTTATTAAACATTTTAAACTTCTGCTCATGAAAAAATACCATGAAGAAAATGAGAAAGCAACCTAAGGCTGAAAGAAAAAATTTGTAATCAATTTCAGACTATACAGTTAAGGTCTATGCATTTTACTGTATGAAAATTATTCAATTTAAAAAATTCATTAAAAAAAAGTACTGAAGAGTGAACTTGTAGTGAACCAAAGAACTCTTATAAGTTAATAATGAAAAGAAAAACCTAATTTAAAAACTGGGCAAAAACTTGAACATTTTATGAAAGAACATAAATGAATGGCCAAAAACATAAAAAGGTGCTCAACATCATTAGTCATCAGGGAAATGCAAATCAAAACCACAACGAGATGCCACCATACAGCAACTAGAATGTCTCAAATTAAAAAGACTGACAATACCAAGTTTGAGAAAAAAAGTGGAGCAATTGAAATTCTCATATGTTGTTGGTATGAGTGTACATGGGTACAACCATGCCTTAGTTACTTATTGGTGTTGTAACAGAAATATCACAACTGGGTGGCTTTAAGCAAAAGAAATTTATTTTCTCACGATTCTGGAGGCTAAAGTCCAAATCAGAGTATGGGCCATGTTGATACCTTCTGTGAGCCTCTTTCTTAGCTTCTGATGTCTGCCAGCAATCCTCGGCATTCCTTGGCTGGGAGTTCCTTAGGATTACGTGGTGTTCTTTGATGTTTCTTCGTGTCTGTCTTTGTATATGTCTCTGTACCGATTATGGTCTTTTGGTAACTCAAAAATGAGTATGTTTAGGATCTAGTATGACCTCACTAACATAACAAAAGAAAACCTTATTTACAAACAGGATTACATCCACAGGTACAAGGGCCAGGAATTCAATATATATTTCAGAGTGTGGGGAGGGGGAACACAATTCAATCCACAAAAAACTACTTTGGAAAATTATGTGACAGTGTCTAAGAAAGTTAGGCTTTACTTAACTTTATGACCCAGCAATTGCACTCCTAGGTATATTCCAAGGTCAATAAATGACAATGAACAAAAAACTTTGTACAAAAATGTTCATAGCAACTTTATTCGTAATGAGCCCAAACTAAAAACAGCACAAATATTTATTATTAGGAGAATGAGTAAACAAATGGGAGTACATTTATTCAAAAGAATACTACACAGTAATAAAAAGGAGCAAGGAGCTGAAACTTGAAGAATCTCAGAAACATTTCATTGAGCAGAAGGAGCCAACCACAAAGGAGTATGTACTCTACGATTTAATTTGTATTAAGTTTAGAAATAAGCAAAACCAATCTATGATGATATAAATCAGAATAGTGGTTGCCTCTGGTGGGATGAGGAGAATACATTTACTACAAAGAGTGTCAGGAGAACTGTCTATGGTGATGGAAATGTTCCATACCTTAATTTGGGTGAAGGGTATATACATTAAAAGAAATTTCAGACTATATACTTCAGGTCTATGCATTTTACTGTATGAAAATTATTCAATTTAAAAAACTAATTAAAAAAAAAGTACGGAAGAGTGAACTTGAAGTGAACCAAAGCTTGTGAAGGAATGCTAAAACAAAAAGGAAAATGCCTTAAAGCTATGCTCCCGATAAGAGTAACAGGGAATAGATAAACCACATGGCTTGGCCTATTTCCACCTGCTCACCATTTCTTTAGCTTCCATGTATTCAGCAAAGTAGACTGACTTTTACACATTTTTACACAGTGGAACAAACATCAGTAAGAGTGAGCTGAAACCCAAAGGAACTGATTACTGAGCACTGGTTTTACCACTGAGTTGTTCTGTGATCTTGGGCAAGTTACTTCACCCAATTAAATAAACCTCAGCTTCCTCATCAGTAATATGAGGGCCAGACTAGATAATTTCTCAGGTTCCTTCCAGCTCTAACATTCTGTGTGTGATTCCAAGTCTGAGTTCTGCAGCTTAAACAAAGAACAGCACCCACAGTTCTATGGTGACCTAATGAAAACATTTGGCACCATCAATAGACCTGAAATCTGGCACATATTTCAGAATGTTTGGCTGCCAAGAAAAGTTTACCAAGGTCATAAACCTATTCCACAATGATATATTGGTCATGCTGGTGTTGACAGCATCTCATATGATCCACTCCCAATTGTTGGTGAAGTAAAGCAAGGCTATGAATGGGATCCAGGGATACCTAATTCTTTGTATGCAACCCTGTTAAGAGATTTGTGCAAAGACTTGGAAGCTGACATTAAGATCTGTTCCCAGTCTTTTGGAAAACCTTTTCAACTCATTAGACTAGGCACTCAAGAAGGAACAAACAATCAATGTTCTAAATAAAAGCATTCCTGTGGGCTTAAAACATTGCAATATCATTAAACAAACTCTTTTTTTTTTGGTTAGCATTGTTTAGTTTTCAATAGTATTAGTAAAACTTGAACGTCTTAAATCACTATATAAAGATCCTGATTCTTCTTTTCATTCACCAGACACTAAAGTTAACTACAGATTGAAAAGAGGGGTGGGGGGTGGCTTGCCCACCTCCCAAATCTATAAGAAAGCAATACGAAAGTACATAGAATTCTGTGGAGAAGGCATAAATTTATTCAGTCCTCAAGGATATTATTTAGCCCATTTCATTAAAGATGGGCTGTCCTTGAGTAGCCTACATTGTTATTCATCTCCCAGAGCCTTTGTAGCCCAGGGAATAACTGGACCCTCTTCTTCCTAAGGCATTCACGGTTCATGACTAAAGAACAAAGAACATTTCAAAAGTAAATTCAAAAGTGATGTCATAAATGGCAAAGGACTGAATTTCACAGTTTGCAGCTAAACACATATATTCAGCCTAAATGCAATAAACAAATATGTACATCATTTTCTGAAGAGTTGTTTGTTTGCTTGTTTGTTTTTATGGGGAGAATAGCTATCAATTTTCTGGAGCATACCCTAGCTTCCCACTAATAAAAACAACTTCAAATGTATGGGAAACAATCGGAGGGTGAAAAATATTAAGACAAATATTTCATCACATTTCAGTCTTGTGGTGCAGGAATTGATTGAGGGGCACAAAATTACATCAAAACATGCCAAGATATCAATAAATCTATTGGCTCCTCAAGAACAGAGTGTACCTCACATTCATTTACCCTGGCGTGTAGTTAGTAAACAATAAAAGTTATTAATGAAGAAGTATGGTATTTGGCAGTCTTTTCAAAGAAGTGTGAATTTTCACCAAATTAACTGTTCTGATTGCATATATAACAGAGAGCTGCCTTAAAAAGATAAACTACTTTTAAGCACATCCTAGTTTTGGTCCTTTTGTATTATCCGAGGGTTTTTTTGCATAACTAATTTCAGAAGCTTTTTCAAATACACTTTGATTTCTTCAGAAAAGATGTCTAAAGGCTTTATTCAAGCAGAACTCCTTCAAAACAAAGGACTGTTTTGTTTTTCCTTTTCCCATTCTAAAGGCTGTGGGTAGTAGAAGAATCTAGATTACTTCAACATTTAAGTGAAGTTCAAAAGCATTCTTAACACTCTACCTTTCAATTGCAGCATGAGTAGAAGGAAACTTAGAGTAATTTCAGGGCTCCAATCACAAAGATATGTATTTTCCTTTCAAAATGTTATCAGATTCTCTGTTGAGCCAGGGTTAGTAAGAAGATAGAAAATGGATTGTAGGGAAATAGCTAGGTCACCAGAGAGATAACATGGACAACACAGCCAATTAGGAGTCCTAGACCAAGTAAAGCTAATAGAATAACAACTATGCCAGTTATAATGTGCTAATTGATGAGGTCCTCAGAACCTGCATAACAGGACGTGTCATGGAGTTTTCATAGCAGATGTATTCATTACACTAAAAAAAAAACATAACAATAAGTGAGTCTAAAAATCTGTTATTTTGTCTAGAAGTCTTAATCAAATCTTGATACATTACAATAGGAACTAAAGTTATCTTTAGACTTGTGTTTTTTTTCTTTATTGCACAACAAAATGATGTCCATAATGAAAAATATTTAAAATACAAATGAAAAAGAACAACAACAAAAAAAAAAAAATGGAAAATTCTTCATGATACCATCACCCAGAGAAAACCACTGTCAATGTTTTGATTTTAGATTTATAGAAGAGTTTCAATATACACATACATATATATGGAGTCCTTAGGTGGTACAGTTAACACTCTACTACTAACCAAAAGGTTAGAAGTTCAAGTCCACCCAGAGGCGCCTTGAAAGAAAGGTCTGGTGATCTACTTCTGAAAAATAAACCATTGAAAACCTATGGAGCACAGCTCTACTCTGACACACATGAAGTCACCCTGCGTGGGAATCTACTGGACAGAAACTGGTTCAGATAGACAGACAGACAGACAGATAGATACACAGACAGATAGATGTAAACTGATATTTTCACTTAAAAATATATTTTTTATGTCTTTCCATAAATAAATAAACAGCTCAGTGGTTACCTAGTATATCATTTTATTTATTTATCAATTTATTTATCAATTTATTGTACTAAACCCCATATTGTATATATTAAAGAGATACCACATACACACCTTTTGTTTTGTTTATTATAAATGATGTTGTGATACACATATTTGTTTATACACCTTGGTAAACATGCACAATTGTGTCCTTGGGAAAAAATAAGAGTGAACTTGTGGCTGCTTTTAGAGATTTTGATACTTGTCAAAATGTACTCAAAAAGGTTAGGCCAAATTACATTTCCACCGGAGTGTGTGAAAACGCCAATTTCCCCACACCTTTACAAATATTATGTACTGAAATTCTTCTTAATGTTTTCTGATATGCTCTGATGGGTAAGAAATTGTTTCTCAATGTGGCTATAACTTGAATGTTGTTTTAGTACTAGTAATTTGAGCATGTTTTCATGTTTATTGAACAACTGTACTTCCCCAGTTGTGAATTGTGTTTTCATGATTTTTGTCTATTTAGCTATTAAAGAATTAATCTTTTACTTATTAATTTGTGTAAGGTTGTGTATGAACATCTTGCACTTGTACATTTCTATATGACTGTATATCAGTTGTATATATAATTCTTTCTATATTAATGAAATATGTTGATCACATATGTCATAAGCATTTTTTCAATGCTTTTCTTTCACTTTGTTCATAAATACATATACATATATAAACATAAACATACATATATGGAAACCCTGGTGGCCTAGTAGTTAAGAGTTATGGCTGCTAACCAAAAGGTCAGCAGTTTGAATCCACCAGGAGCTCCTTGGAAACCCTATGGGGCAGTTCTACTCTGTCCTACAGGGTCGCTTTGAGTCCAGATCGACTCGTGGCAACGGGCTTTTTTGGTTTTATATTTATATACACAGTATATGTAGGCAAATGACACTCACCTTCTACATTTGTTTGCCAGTGGTGCCCTCCCCCTGCGAAGTATTTTTGTAAGTGTGCTACACTAATTTTTTTTTACAGCCACATGTAAAAAAAAAACTGGCATAGCAGTGCTTATGAAAATACCTCTTGCAGGGATGGCGTGGTTGGCAAACAAACATAGAAGGTGCGAGTTATTTGCCTAAAAATACAATGTGTGTGTGTGTGTGTATATATATATATTTAAACTTATTTTCAGTTTCTGCTTTTAACATCATGCTTATGAAATTATCTAAATATATAACTACATTATTATCTGAAATTTTGGGGTCTAAATTTTTGCATTTGATTATTAATTCATCTGTAAGTAGCTATTGGGCGGAATGTGTAGAGAATCTAGACAATCATTAAGTCAGTATCCACCTACTTCAAGTTTACTAAGAGTTTTCATTAGAACGGTTATTAATTTTATTAAATGCATTTTCAGCATATGTTGATGGGTCATAAGGGGTTTTGTCCCCTCTCATTTATTTATATGATGAAATATATAAAGACATTTTCAATGCTGGACCATTCTGACGTACCTGAAATAAAGTAATTTTAATTTAGTCCATCTGTGATTTTAATTGCTAATATTTTCTTAGGATTGTTATGTTGATATCCCTAAGTGCACTAGGCATTTAGCATCTACATTTATCACATTTTTACGTTAGGATTATACTGCTTTTTTAAAGTGAATTAGCAAATTCTCATAATTTTTACGTACTGGAAAATTTTTCTGTAGTAAGGGCATTGCCCTTCTCTGAAGGACTGAAAGAACTCATCTGTTAAGCCACCCAGACCAGCCCTTTTGGGGAAATTATTTTTTACAACGTTTTCTTTTTCAACTAAGCTTATTGCCTTATTAAGATTTTCCCTTTCTCCTTAGTTTAACTTGATATTTAATATTTTCTTTAAAAATCAAACATTTTAGTTAAATTTTCCCACTATCATAGTACTTTTTTTTTTTACTATTTTATCTCACCCATACTTAATATATCCCCATTTTTATTCCTATTATATTTTGTAATTATGGTTTTTCTTGTTTTCAGTAATTTGAAAGATATGTTTACTTTGTTAGTTTTATAAAAGAAACAGTCTCAGAATTTATTTTTCAATTTGATTTTTTTTCTTTTTTGTAGCATTTATTTTCTTCCTTTTTTTATACATTACCTTTTTCCTTCTTTTCTTTTCTTTTTTTTTTAACTAACTTCTTGATTTGAAGCCTCATATCTGGAAATTTTCCTGAAATCTTCTTTTGGATTCTGCAACCAATCTTGGAAAAGATTCAATGTCTTTCAATTTGTTCTGCAATATGTTTTTATATTATTCATATTATTCTTTTCTCTTATTCATCTTTAAACAAGGCAAAATCTGACAAGGCTCAATGTTTGTCTGCACATAGTATATTGAATTGTCCCATTTTCTATTCTCTGTTCACTGTTGTGGTGGTCAATTTTTTAAAATTATTAATTGGATTTGCTGGTTAAGTGCTCAGCTCCCAACTCCTTTCCTGATTTTTATCAGTTTTAACCAAAGGAACTTTCTGCTGTAATGTGGTGACATTTCTGCATTGCTTATTGCCTACTGCTCTGATATCCCCAATGAATTGTAATAAATTAAAAACAGCAATCTTCAAATGTGTTAGGGCAGCCTCTTATTCATAGAACTTTTCTAATAAAGAATAAAATCTCGAAGTGCACAATACTATCATCAGTTTTTCATCACTTTTGAACAATTTCTACTCTGGGATTTGAAGTGTCTGCTAGTTGTTAAAAAAGACTAGGTAGAAAAGGAAAAAGTGGCCAAGTGGAGAGTGGGTTGGGGGCAGATGGCAAAAAGAATACTCAGGTACTGGTTTATGAATCAGAGAACAAGTGATTATAGAGCATGGAAGCATCGCCTATCTTTTCTCTGTTTAAAAAGGCCAACTAGAGGTAACATGGAGACAGAACTTGGGTGCTAGTTAATTCCAGGTATGGCACAGAAACAGTATAAGCCTGGAGCATCTTATGATGTCAAAAAATGAGAAAATGCACAAAAAATAAAAAGGTTGAAATCATTTAGAAAGATCACAGAAGCCAACCTGAAAAACTTCCCAATAGCCAACACTTAAAGAACTTAAGCAACAAAATCAAAAACTATAATACTGGAGTATAACCCAAAGAATATACAATATATACTTACAGATATAAGTAAATAAACAAAAAACCTAAACATATAATAAATATAAAGGAAAGGTCAACTATTCCTTACTTAAAGAAGAATTTCAATTAATAATCAATATTCAATTAATAATTGAAATTCCACCACAGTAGTAATTGCTACAGGCAAAATCCATTAATGGATGCTTCCATTAATGAGCAGAATTGTAAGCAGAAAGAGGATATTTGCAAAATATCAAAGTATGTCCCCCAAAATATTTAGAAACTACAAAGAAAAACAAGTAATTTTACAATAGAGAATCTTGGCAGATACCACCTTAGCCAAGTGATCAAGGTTAATATCACTGGCAAAACATATTGACATCGTGTACCCCTTGATACAACACACTGAGAAGTGCACATCATCTGTGTGGTATCCTTCCTAACAGTGCACTAACTCAATCTAACCTTGAAAAAACCTCAAATTCAAACTGAAGGATAGTCTATAAAACAAGCAACTAATACTCTAAAAATGTCAAAATTCATGAAATACAAACACAGAAAAAGATTAAAGGAGATTAAGGAAACATGACAATTGAGTGCAAAGTGGGATCCTAGACTATATCTTAGAACAGAAAAAAAAAAGGAAATTAATGGAAAAACTGATGAAATCTGAAATTCTTAGTTTAATTAATAGTAATTATCTTAGCTATTCAGTGTTGCTATAACAGAAGTACCACAAGTGGATGACTTTAACAAACAGAAATTTTTTTTTTCACAGTTTAGGAGGCTAGGAGTCCAAATTCAGAATGACAGCTCTAGGGGAAGGCTTTATCTCTCTGTAGGCTCTGGAGGAAGGTCCTTGTTTCTTCAGCTTCTGCTTGCTGGTTCTTTGAAGATCTCCCTGTGTCTTAGCATCTATCTTACCCCATCTCTGCTTCTTAGCTTACTTGTTTAATTTCCTTTATATTGCAAAAGAGATTAACTCAAGATACATCCTATGAAATGGACCTCATAAAAATCCATATCCTAGACATTAGCGAGCTGAAATGGACTGGTATTGGCCATTTTGAATTGGATAATTATGTGGTCTACTATGTCATTTGCTGAAGAGAAATGACATTGCATTCATGGTCAAAAAGAACATTTCAAGATCTATCCTAAAGTATAATGTTGTCAGTGATAGGAAAGTATCTATACACCTATAAGGAAGACC
Source organism: Trichechus manatus latirostris (assembly GCF_000243295.1). NCBI lineage: Eukaryota > Metazoa > Chordata > Mammalia > Sirenia > Trichechidae > Trichechus > Trichechus manatus. The sequence goes on along the minus strand of NW_004444148.1, from coordinate 3,469,028 downwards.
AGTTAATAGGACTATTATTCAAATTTACGCCCCAACCACTAATGCCAAAGATGAAGAAATTGCAGACTTCTACCAACTTCTACAGTCTGAAATTGATCAAACATGCAATCAAAATGCGTTAATAATTACTGGTGATTGGAATGCGAAAGTTAGAAACAAAAAAGAAGGATCGGCAGTTGGAAAATGTGGCCTTGGTGATAGAAACAACACCGGAGATCTCATGATAGAATTTTGCAAGCCAATGACATAAGCAGCCGCTATACACATACACTTTGCCAGATGGAACGCACAGGAATCAAATCAACTACATCTGTGGAGAAAGACTATGGAAAACTCAATATCATCAGTCAGAACAGCACCAGGGGCCGACTGTGGAACAGATCATCAATTTCTCACATGCAAGTTCAAGTTGAAGCTAAAGAAAATTAGAGCAAATCCTAGAAAGCCAAAATACAACCTTGAGTATAACCCACCTGAATTTATAGACCACCTCAAGAATAGATTTGACTAATTGAACACTAATGACCAAAGACCAGGTGAGTTGTGGAATGACATCAAAGACATCATACATGAAGAAAGCAAAAGGTCATTAAAAAGACAGGAAAGAAAGAGAAAACCAAAATGCATGTCAGAAGAGACTCTGAAAGTTGCTCTTTAATATAGAGTAGCTAAAGCAAACAGAAGAAATGAAGCAAAAGAGTAGAACGGAAGATTTCAAAAGGTGGCTTGAGAAGACAAAGTAAATTATTATAATGAAACATACAAAGACATGGGGTTAGAAAACCAAAAGAGAAGAACATGCTAGGTATTTCTCAAGCTGAAAGAACTGAAGAAAAAATTCAAGCCTCAAATTGCAATACTGAAGGATTCTACGGGGAAAATATTAAATGTCAGAGGAAAAATCAAAAGAAGATGGAAGAAATACACAGAGACACTACCGAAAAGAATTGGTCGATGCTCAGCCATTTCAGGAAGTAGCATATGATCAAGAACAGATGGCATTAAAGGAAGAAGTCTAAGCTGCACTGAAGAAATTGACAAAAAACAAGGCTCTAGGAATTGACAGAATACCAGTCAAGATGTTTCAATAAACGGATGCAGTGCTGGAGGTGCTCACTCCTCTATGTCAAGAGATTTGTAATACAGCTTCCTGGCCAACGGGATGGAAGAAATCCATATTTGTGCCCATTCCAAAAAAGGTGATCCAACAGAATGCGGAAATTATCAAACAATATCGTTAATATCACCAGAAAGTAAAATTTTGCTGAAGCTCATTCAAAAGCAGTTGCAGCAGTACATCGACAAAGAACTGCCAGAAGTTCAAGCTGCATTCAAAAGAGGACGTGGAACCAGGGATATCATTGTCAGATTGATGTTGGCTGAAAGCAGAGGATACCAGAAAGATGTTTATCTGTGTTGTATTGATTATGCAAAGGCATTCGACTGCGTGGATCATAAGAAATTGTGGATAACATTGCGAAGAATGGGAATTCTAGAACACTTAATTGTGCTCATGAGGAACCTGTACATAGACCCAGAGGCAGTTCAAACAGAACAAGGGGATACTGCATGGTTTAAAGACAGGAAATGTATGTGTCAGAGTTACATCCTTCCACTACACTTATTCAATCTGTATACTGAGCAAATAATCCCAGGAGCTGGACTATATGAAGAAGAACATGACGTCAGGGTTGAAAGATGATGTATCAACAACCTGCAATATGCAGATGACACACCTTGCTTGCTTAAAGTGAAGAGGACTTGAAGCACTTACTGATGAAGATCAAAGACTACAGGCTTCAGTATGAATTACATCTTAACATAAAGGAAACAAAAACCCATACAACTGAACCAATAAGTAACATCATGAAAAAAGGAGAAAATATGGAAATTGTCAAGGATTTCATTTTACTTGGAACCACAATCAACACCCAAAAAGCAGCAGTCAAGAAATAAGAAGACGGATTGCACTGGGCAGATCTGCTGCAAATGATCTCTTTAAAGTGTTAAAAAGCAAAGTTGTCGCTTATGAGAACTAAGGATACGCCTGACCCATGCCGCCGCTGTGGTAGTTTCAATTGCCTCATATGCATGCGAAAGCTAGATGATGAGTAAGGAAGACCAAAGAACTGACACCTTTTAATTATGGTGTTGACGAAGTATATTGAATACACCATGGACTGACAAAAGAAGGAACAAATCTGTCTTGGAAGAAGTACAGCCAGAATGCTCCTTAGAAGCAAGGATGGCGAGACTTCATCTCAAGTACTTTGGACATGTTATCAGGAAGGGCCAGTCCCTGAAGAAGGGCATCATGTTTGGTAAATTAGAGAGGGAGTGGAAAAGAGGAAGCCCCTCAAGGAGATGGACTGACATAGTGGCTGCAACAATGGACTCAAACATAACATAGGTTGTGCGGATGGCGCGGGACCAGGCAGTGTTTTGTTCTGTTGTACGTAGGGTCTCTATAAGTGGGAATTGACTTGAGGGCACCTAACAACAACAATACCTTACACTAATCCTGCCTAATTAACATAACAAAGGCAATCCTTTCCTAAATGGGATTATAACCACAGTCATAGAAGTTAGGATTTACAACACGTATTTTTGAGGGACACCATTCAATCCATAACAGTACTATAACAAAGTTAATTTTTTAGTTTTGGTAATAGTCCTGTGGTTATATAAGATATTAACAAATAGAGAAGTTGAGGAAGGGTACTTGAGAATTCTGTATTAGTTTTGCAACTCTTCTGTAAACTTAAAATTATCTCAAAACAAGAAGTTTAAAAATTACCTTTTAGATATACTGAAATTGAGAAAAAATTCACTTATATTTCACAGTTTGCCTTCAATAACCTAACAATTCAAAATCTTACAATTTCTTTTTGTCACAATTCACTGAACTCCTTCCTTCTACGGATTGCATGAAAACACAGAATCTGTACATATGTTATATTTTATTCACATACTCAAATGTCACCTGAAAGTATCCCTGTCAATTGTCATGATCATTTTATAGCTGAGAGATAAATGTTTTAAGTGATACATCAAAGTGCTTTTGGTTTATGCATTAGAACATTAAAACCAGTAGCTGTTGAGTCGATTGTGACTCAGGGCAACCCCATGTCTGTCAGAGTAGAACTGTGCTACATACAGTTTGCAGTGGCTGATTTTTTTTTTGGAAGGAGATCATCAGGCCTTCCTTTCGAGGTGCTTCTGGGTGAACCCAAACCTCCAAACTTTCGGTTAGCCATCAAGCACATTAACCATTTGCACCAACCAGGGCAGCACGCACTAGAATATAGAGATAGCCTTAAAAAGTATCTATTTCTCCCAGCCTGTTGATTTAGCATCTCCTAATTTAAATTTTGGAAACCCTCGTGGTGATGTAGTGGTTGAAAGGGCAGCAGTTCGAATCCACTAGACACTCCTTGGAAACCGTATGGGGCAGTTCTACTCTGTCCTATAGAGTCGCTATGAGTTGGAATCAACTAGACGGCAATGGATTTTTTTAAATTTAAATTTTATAATTTTTGTATAAGAAAGCATCATCACTGAAGTATTTTTTTTTCCCAGAAAATGATAAAAATATTCAGTCTAAGGTATTTTTTCCACAAACTTTTTTCTGTTGAGTACAGGCCACACACACACACACACACACACACACACACACACACACACACAATAACAACTTTCAAAGGCATCAAAAGAGATGGTTGCAGTTTAATCTCTGCATAATTACTTGAAAATCTAAGCCAAGAACATAAATTTGTACCACAGTTCCTGGTACAAATAGCTGATTAAGGATTGTTATTTTGAATTTTTACATACATTTACTTTTGACTTCAGACATTATTTGTGAAAGAGAATGCCTCCTTCTTTAAAAATAAGACTAGCATTTTATTCAACTTAAATAAAACTAAATCAAAGAATGGATGATTCTTAAATAGCATAATGAGACTTATGCACCTTACATGAGAAAAGATAGCATTCGTTTATACCTTGGGCTGAGCCACCACACCCCAAAGATGGTCCAGTGGTGAGTCTGACCTCTGGAAACACCAAAATAATAATATTTTAGTTCTACTCTTTGGCTACTTTATGGCTCCAAAAAATAATAATAAGTAGAGAAGAAAGAGAACAGGTAGAAGAAAGAGAAATCAGGTATGGCAATTGAGATAAATATATTGTCCCCAGTTGTCACTGGGCCAAGAGTTAGAAAACCTGAATTTGAGCAAAAATAAGCTAAAAGATTTTAACTATACCACACAATATTTGAACTAGTTCATACTCAAGACCCTTTCTTTGGTGAAACAATTATCTATGGATTTAGCTGAAAGTCCAAAGACTTTCTATTAGGAAACAACTCTCCCTGGATTTCTCACATTTATGCACATACTGCAAACACAGATATTTCTTCCAGACTATCTTTTCAAGGATAGTTGCATAGTGAACAGCCTTGGAAGACAAGACAGTGTCTCCATCCAGAGTAAAAGGCAGGTTTGCTTACAGTCTGGCAGATATAACGTCTCCCTTTGGAGCAATGGACAGACGTGCTTACTGTCCATTATAAAAGATTCAGGTTCCCTAAACTTAGAGTTCCTCTACGTTAACGCAAACCATGCATGTGCAGGTATCAGCCAACCTCTGTGCTTCGCCTTGCAAAAACTGGGGCTCAAGAAACCAGCACAAGAAAATGCTAATACTCTGGCTTCTATTAATGTGAGCAATAAAGTCCTTTGTCTCTGGAGGAGTCTTGTGTCTTCTGCCTTCATCCATAAAACTTTGGCAAGTCTAATTTGTTAGCTTGTAAGTAGAGAAAAATTTTCAGACCCTTCAGAGTTTTTAACACATTCAGTTCTACTTTCTTGCACACAAAGTAAAGACCAAACAAGAGTGATATAGGTGTTCCAATACCAAATGCCTAAAGATGGTTAACAGGTAATATAAATAAATATAAAGTTAGATAGATGGTGGCACATTGAATATTTCACTCCCTTGAGAGGGGCAAGTGCTATCCTAACTGATTATTGTGAGCTCAGTGCTGCCAGACCATTTGTTTTTGTTTTTTTATGAGAATCCAGAAATCTTGTTTTACAGGAGTAATGCTTATAATTTGAACAATGATCAATTAATTTAAAAATTATAAAGCATGTTTTGGGGTCCTGGTGGTGCAGTGGTTAAGAGCTCTGCTGCTAGCCAAAAGGCCAACATTCTGAGTCCACCAGCTGCTTCTTGGAAACCCTATAAGGCAGTTTTACTCCGTCCTATAGGATATCAATGAGTTGGAATCAAGTCAACCACAATGGGTTTGGTTTGGCCACAGGAAAGCATGTTTTGGGCTCAGCAAAACACGTCTATGGATCATTGTTGTCATGGATGTTGCCATGTCTAGTTTTCATGTTGTTGTTAGGTGCTGTTGAGGCAGTTCCAACTCATAGCAACCCTATGTACAACATTATGAAACACTGCCCGGTTCTGCATCATCCTCACAATTGTTATGCTTGAGCCCATTGTTGCAGTCACTGTGTCAATCCATCTTGTTGAAGGTCTTCCTCTTTTTCACTGACACTCTACTGTACCAAGCATGATGTCCTTCGCAGGGACTGATCCCTCTTGATAACATCCAAAGTATGTGAGACGCAGACTCACCATCCTTGCTTCTAAGGAGCATTCTGGTTGTACTTCTTCCAAGACAGGTTTGTTCATTCTTCTGGCAGTCCATGGTATATTCAGTATTCTTCTGCAGCAACATAATTCAAAGGCATCAGTTCTTCTTCAGTCTTCCTTATTCGTTGTCCAGCTTTCACATGCATATGAGGCGATTGAAAACACCATGGCTTGGGTTAGGCTCACCTTAGTCTTCAAGGTGACATCTTTGCTTTTTAACACTTTAAAGAGGTATTTTGCAGCAGATTTGCCCAGTGCAATGCCTCCTTTGATTTCTTGACTGCTGCTTCCGTTGGTGTTGATTGTGGATCCAAGTAAAATGAAATCCTTGATAACTTCAATTTCTTCTCCATTTATCATGATGTTGCTTATTGGTCCAGTTGTGAGCATTTTTGTTTTCTTTATGTTCTAATCCATACTGAAAGCTATAGTCTTTGATCTTCATCAGTAAGTGCTTCAAGTCCTCTTCACTTTCATCAAGCAAAGTTTTGTTATCTGCATATTGCAGGTTGTTAATGAGTCTTCCTCCAGTGCTGATGCCCATTCTTCTTCATATAGTCCAGCTGCTGGGATTATTTGCTCAGCATACAAACTGAATAGGTAAGGTGAAAGGATATAAAGCTGATGCACACCTTTCTTGACTTTAAACTATAGTGTATCCCCTTGTTCTGTACTAACAACTGCCTCTTGATTTATGTACAGGTTCCTTATGAGCACAATTAAGAGTTCTGGAATTCCCATTCTTTACAATGTCGTCCATAATTTGGTATGATCCACACTGTCGAATGTCTTTTCATAGTCAAGAAAACACAGGTAAACATCTTTCTAGTATTCTCTGCTTTCAGCCAGGATCCATCTGACATCTACTATGATATGCCTGGTTCCACATCCTCTTCTGAATCCTGCTTGAATTTCTGGCAGTTACCTGCCAATATACTGCTGCAGCTGCTTTTGAATTATCTTCAACAAGATTTTACTTGCATGTGATATTAATGACATTGTGAGATAATTTCCACATTCAGTTGGATCACCTTTCTTGGGAATAGGTATAAATATGGATCTCTTCCAGTCGGTTGGCCAGGTAGCTGTCTTCCAAATTTCTTGGCATAGACAAGTGAGCACTTCCAGTGCTGCACCCATTTGTAAAAACATCTCTATTGGTATTCCGTCAATTTCTGGAGCCATGTTTTTCTCTAATGACTTCAGTACAATTTAGACCTCTTCTTTCAGTACCATCGGTTACTGATCATATGGTACTTCCTGAAATGGTTGAACGTCAGCCAATTCTTTTTGGTATAGTGACTCTGTGTATTCATTCCATCTTCTTTTGATGATTTCTGTGTCGCTTAATATTTTGCCCATAGAATCCTTCAGTATTGCAACTTGAGGCTTGAATTTTTTTCTTCAATTCTTTCAGCTTGAGAAATGCCAAGTGTGTTCTTCTGTTTGGGTTTCCTATCTCCAGGTCTTTGCACATGTCTTTATAATAATTTACTTTGTCTTATTGAGCCACCATTTGAAATCTTCTGTTCAGCTCTTTTACATCATCATTTTTCCTTTTGCTTTAGGTACTTGACATTCAAGAGCAAGTTTCAGAGTCTCTTCTGACATCCATTTTGGTCTTTTCTTTCTTTCTTGTCTTTTTAATGACCTCTTGCTTTCTACATGTATGATGTCTTTGATGTCATTCAGCAACTCATCTGGTCTTCGACATGTCAAATCTATTCTTGAGATGGTCTCTGTGTTCAGGTAGGATATACTCAAGGTCGTACTTTGGCTCTCATTGACTTGTTCTACTTTTCTTTAACTTCAACTTGAACTTGCCTATGAGCAACTGATGGTGTGTTGTGCAGTCCGCCCCTGGCCTTGTTCTGACTGATGGTATTGAGCTTTTCCATGGTCTCTTTCCACAGATGTAGTCAGTTTGATTCCTGTGTATTCCATCTGGCAAGGTCCATGTGAATGGTTGCTGTTTATGGTGTTGAAAAAAGGTATTTGCAATGAAGAAGTCATTGGTCTTACAAAATTCTATCATGCAATCTCCAGCATTGTTTCTATCACCAAGGCCATATTTTCCAACTACCGATCCTTTTTTCTTTGTTTCCAGCTTTCACATTCCAATCCAGTAATTATCAGTGCATCCTGATTGCGTGTTTGATCAATTTCAGACTGCAGAAGTTTGGTAAAAGTCTTCAATTTCTTCATCTTTGGCCTTAGTGGTTGGTTCGTAAATATGAATAATAGTCCCATTAACTGGTCTTCCTTGTAGATATATGGATACTATACTATCACTGAAAGCATTGTAGTTCAGGATAGATCTTGAAATGTTCTTTTTGATGATGAATGCAATGCCATTCCTCTTCAAGTTGTCATTCCCGACATAATAGGCCACATGATTGTTCGATTCAAAGTGTCCAATACCAGTCCATCTCAGCTCACTAATGCCTAGCATATTGATGTTTATGTGTTCCTTTTCATTTCTGACGATTTCTAATTTCCCTAGATTCGTACTCCATACACTCCACGTTCCAATTATTAACGGATGTTTGCAGCTGTCTCTTCATATTTTGAGTCATGCCATATTAGCAAATGAAGGTGCCAAAAGCTTGACTCCATCTATGTCATTAAGGTCGACTCTACTTTGAGGAAGCAGCTCTTCCCTAGTCGTCTTTTGAGTAACTTCTGACCTGAGGGGTTCATCTTCTGGCGCTATATCAGACAATGTTCTGCTGCTATTCGTAAGGTTTTCACTGGCTAACTCTTTTCAGAAGTAGACAACCAGGTCCTTCTTCCTAGTCTTAGTCTGGAAGCTCAACTGAAACCAGTCAACCACGGGTGACCTTGCTGGTATTTGAATACTGGTGGCATAGCTTCCAGCTTCACAGCAACACGCAAGCCCCCACAGTATGATAAACTGACAGACATATTACATTGCAAAAAACAGAGTTTTAGTTTCTTCTGCTTATGGACTGCCTAAAGTAATCAATTTCTAAACAGTTTCTATATTTTCCTTCGTTTAAAATCAGTTCCACATTTGTAGAATACATAGATACTTCCAAAATTTTTTTCGTAAGAATCACCAAGACTTTTTGAGCAACTTTTGGGAGAGAGCACATTTCAGGATCTTACAAAACAATAGAGAAATTTAACGGTATGAAATTAAACAATAAAATGTACAGGCTCAAGCCTATATTTTGCTTCCATATTCTGTCTTTGCAGAAAGGAGGCCTGTCGTTTCAGGGAAAATGAAACACTGTATCTTGTTTATTGGTTATTCAATCAGATACGCACCACTGAGTTTTTAGCATTGTATTTTAGCTGCCCTGCATTTGCTGGCTAAAGATAAAGAAAAAGTATATTAAAATAAGATGCTGGTAAAGAACATGAATGGTTGAATAAACATTTGGCTGCTCCATTTTGCAGTTTAAAAGCATCTAACTCGAAATTTCTCACAATCTAATGTTCTATTTTGTATTGATGCTTTTCATATAATATAGTAATCTTCCATAATACAACAGAAATATTGTCTGAGAATTTCATAAAAACTATTCCAGACCCTTAATCTGTAGGATTTAGAGAAAGATATAATATTCAGTTAGTACTTGTTTCATTTCAAAATCTATAAATCCAAAAGTGATACTTACAGAGCAATAACAAATATCTGGGATGCCATCAGAAATATAGAGTTTAAAACAAATCTGTCTTAGCCAGATACATCATATCCAGAGAAACCAACGGTCTGGTTTTAAAAGAATCTTGCAATGTGAGTTTTACAGCTAAATAAGCCAGCCAAATGGGCCTTTTCTGATTTTCAAGTGTACTGTTCTCCTTCCAGCCACAGAGCTATTGTTACGCTGTTCCCTGAAATGCTCTTGTCATTCCTCCTCCCCTTTACCTGATCTTCCTTCAAATCTCAGCTCAGTTGTTATTGTCGCAGTAAAGTCTTCTCTGCCCGATTCCTTTCACTGTATCGTAGCACTGCCTGTCTCCTTTCGCAGCACTCACTACAATTGTGGTTGTTGGAATAATGTTATTGGAATAATTGCCTACTAGACAGGAAGATCCAAGAAGACAGGATCCATTTCTGTTTTTGTTTTTCATTGAATCCTCAATTTCTAGCTGAGTTCCCGACATATCGTAGGCACTCAATTCAAAGATGTTAAATAAATGAATAAACAGAGTCTAGAGTCTAAGGTTCTAGTCCTAAATCTTACATTATCAGGTGACCCTTGGACAATTCACTTAGTGTCTTCATCTGAAAAATACAGAGTAAAATAGTCAGGCTGTTTTGATGAACATTAAAAAAAATTTAAAGACTATGGATGACAGTTGATATTTGTATTTTTTATTGGTTTAATATTATCAAGAATTACCCTAATGTACATAGAGGGATCATTATTTTCAAGTAGTAAAAAAAAAAAAAAAAAAAATTTCTTTTTTTACATTTCCATTGAAATTCTAGGATACTCTTCCATTAAACTAATCTGGAAGATTTGAAAGAGAAGTAATAGGAATTTTCTATTACAAAATTGAATCACTTAACCATATTTAAAAACTGAATGTGTCTTTTAATTGGTAAATTTTCAGTTTAGAGAGACAGCTTAATGGGCCTCTCATCCTGTAATATCAACAATGTTTGGTGGAAATGTATCTTACACCATGAGATGTTCAATAATGACATTCAATTCCTGTCTCTGTCAGATATTTATTCAATATCATTATGCTAAGCATGAATTTACATTTTTGTTTTGCCAGTGATGTTTATGTTTGTGGGGTAAAGTACCTAGTTTTGCCCCAGGTAAGGTGGCCTTTGTCCTTGGCTCTGGGCAAATAACCATTGGAATAATTGGGGTGCCTTGGTCTGGGATTTCCAGGCCACATTGTTGGTTTTGTGTTGACAAGTGGGGGCTGGACAAACCAGAAAGACTCACCTGGGAGGCTGATACCAACTAGCCTAAGGACGCATGATTTAGCTTATCATGCAGAACTGGTTGATAAAAGCCTGGAACCCCAAACCTCAAAGAGCTTCCTGGTTGGTCAGACCATCCGCTCTCTGGAAGGTAGCGCATCCCTTGGAAAATAGAAGCTTCATGTTGAGGACACTCCTAGACCTCACCCTATGTGTGTCTTCATTTATTTCCTTTTTGGCTATAATAAATCTGTAATCGTAAGTATGGTATACTCTTTGTGAGAATCTGTGCATTGTTTCAGTGAACTCTCGCACCCAAAGGGGCAGTAGGAGTCAGTAGGTCAGAAAGTAAGGGTGTCAAATGGACTTCAAAGCTTGCAGCTGGCATCCTGAAGAGGTAGTGGAAAACAGTCCTGACTCTGTGGCCAGTAGGGCAGAAAGTTGGGTTGTCCTGTGGAGCTTTGATTTACCTCCAGGTGGCTAGGGTCAGAGAGAGTACACCACGTAGGTGACTGGAGATAAGGATGGAGAAGTGGGACAGTAAGGACTGGCTCAATCTCCACAATTTGGGGATTGGATTCATGCTAATCCTTACCATGCAATTTGTGATGAAGGTGGCATTTACCCCTTAACACAAGATTGCAGGTGTAACCACAGGACTTGGTGACCTTATATTGCCAAATTAAACTTATTCATGTAAAATTACCAGCAAACTTGTACAACAATATTACATTTTAGAGGCATTTAATTTTATTTTTTTATCAGAAAAAAATATTTTTTTGGTCTTATTTGAAGGGTTTGTACCAGCTCCTTGCCTCAAGAAAGCTAATTAATGTCAATAACAAAAAGGAAATTATAACACTCACTGCCCTTATCATTAAATAACTGAAAACCTCCAATTTAAAGTCATATCTTAGTAAATTCGACAATTCGTATTTCATTAAACAAGAATTTCCTAAAGGATTCTAGTATAAGTTCAGTTCCAGGACTTTCATATTAGGAGAATTACTTGGAGAGGGATGGGGAGAAAATCTCATTGGAAAATGAAACAAAGGATTTTTGACTTGAAATAGCATTTGTATAGCAAGTATTTTTTCTTTTTTTATTGTATGTTTATTTGAGAAAGAATCAACAGATATGGGAATATGTAGTCGTCCCCACACTCTACTCCTTGGCTCTGACATTGTAATGGCATCTTAACTGCAGTGCAGTTAATTACTTTTTTGGGTGGCCTTTCTAGCCATGATCTTGTAACTCACACCCAGGTGATTTGGCAGGACTGTCTGATAAGGTAATTGTGGCCCATCAAGGGAATTGGTCAGTTTTGCCTTAAAAGAGAGCTAATTCCAGAGCAGAGAGGAAGAGCCCACCACCACCAAGGAAAGAGAGACCTGGCAGCAGGAGATGGCACAGTGGACTTCCTGGTGCACAGAAGGAGAAAGCTGAGTGCCTTTAGGCAGAGACTGTGGGCCAGGGAGAGGCATGGCTGAGAAGAGGCTATCCTGATGGCAGAAAGAGTGTTCCTGAGCCTGAATTGTAACTGTTACTTCACTAATAAACCCCATAATGGTGAATATGGTCTATGAGTTCTGTGTGGCCATTGCAATGAATTATCAAACTCAGTAGAGAGTTCTGTGGGAGGGATGGTTGGTGTCAGAATTGGTAAAGATGGCGGACAGAGGAGGCATGTCTGACCCCTGCCTCATAGGAATCAGCCTTGGGCTGTTGATCTTGATTCTCCTTCCCTCTCATGAAGTTGGAGGAGGTCAGACTCCGTCCCCACACCATTTTTACATTAATAAACATACATTTACTTTCAAAACTTTTGTTCTTAACCAATCATCCATTTATAGTTTTGAGGGTATTTTACCTTATCTGAAATAAAATATAACATGCACAAACAAACAAACAAAAAAAACCAATCAAATATAAGAAAAGACAAAAGACTTAAATAGACAACTCACAAGGAAAGATATGCAAATGGCCAGTATGCTTATGACAGAATGCTCAGTATTATTAGTCATATAGTCATAGGGAAAATACAAGTTAAAATCACATGTGAGATAATACTACACATCCTCCAGAAAGGCTAAAATAAAAAAGACTGACAATATAAAGTGCTGTCTAGGATACGGAGCTACTAGAATTCCTGTACATTGCTGGTAAATGTGTAAAATTAATTTTAAACATATGTTCACTTAAAAAAATATCAACAGACATTTACTTAGCACAAACTCTGTACCAGACACCATACTGGTCATGGAGAATAAAGAGTTAAATGATTGATTTCAGGATAGTAGACAAGACAGACATGAAAACAGGCAGTAATAATATAGAGGGGTAAGTTCTATAAGATGATGAGTATGGCAGGTTGTAGAACCTATTTATTGGGGTTAAATTGCATGCAATTGGTACTACCAATTCCATATACGTTTGAGTTCACCAGTGAAGACATACTGGGCCTGAAGTGTTCTTGTGGAAAGATTTTTAATTAAAAACTTCTTATTGTTAGGTGCTATCAAGCTGATTATGACTCATAGCAACCCTACATACAACAGAAGAAAACACTGCCGGGTCCTGTGCCATTCTCACATTCACTGCTATGCTTGAACTCATCGTTGCAGCCACTCTGTCAACCCATCTCATTGAGGGTCTTCCTCTCTTATGCTGACCCTCTACTTTACCAAGCATGACGTCCTTCTCCAGGGATTGGTCCTTTTTGATAGCATGTCCAAAGTACCTGAGATGAAGTCTTGCCATCCTCGCTTCTAAGGAACATTCTGGCTGTACTTCTTCCAAGACAGACCTGTTCATTCTTCTGGTAGTCCATGATATAGTCAATATTCTTCCCCAACACCATAATTCAAAGGCATCAATTCTTCTTTGGTCTTCCTTATTCATTGCCCAGCTTTCACATGCATATGAGGCAATTGAAAATATCACGTCTTGGGTCAGGCATTCCTTAGTCCTCAAAGTGATATCTTTGTTTTTTTAACACTTTAAAGGTCTTTTGCAGCAGATTTGCCCAATGCAATAAACTCTGATTTCTTGACTGCTGCTTCCATGGATGTTAATTGTCGATACAAGTAAACTGAAATCCTTGACAATTCCATTATTTTCTCTGTTTATTATGACCTTGGAAACCCTGGTGGCATAGTGGTTAAGGGCTACAGCTGCTAACCAAAAGGTCAGCAGTTTGAATCCACCAGGCACTCCTTGGAAACTCTATGGGGCAGTTCTACTCTGTCCTACAGGGTTGCTATGAGTCAAAATCAACTCGAAGGCAACGGGTTTTGTTTTTTTGGTTATCATGATGTTGCTTATTGGTCCAGTTCTGAGGATTTTTGTTTGCTTTATGTTGAGGTGTAATCCATACTGAAGGCTGTACTCTTTGGTCTTAATCTTCATTTTTTTGTTTGTTAATTTTTCATAAGTAAAAACTTAATTTCTTTAAAAAAAACATGATTATTCAGATTTTATATATACATATTCTAGTGTCAGGTTTGGTTGTTTGTCTTTTAAGGTATTTGTCCATTTCATTTAAGTTACCGAATTTGTTGATATAAAATTATTTATAACGTCTCTTATTATCCTTCTTTGTCAGCAGGCTTTATACTGATGTCTCATTTATTCCTGATATCAAAAATTTATATCTCCTTTCTTTTTATCTATATCGGTCCAGCTAGGAATTCATACTGGGTAAAACTGTATTAATGGAGAATAAAACTACCTAAATTAACTCAAGGAAGAGTCAATAGAGAATAAAATTCTTAGTATTTAGATAAAATAAGTTGGCAAACATTCTGTACTGACAGTACAAAGGTTGCGTGAGTTGACTGAGCTCTACTTCTGGAAGGACTATGTGAGGAGCTTTGCATACAAGTTCCCTAGCAAAACTGGTGAAAACTAAAAAGTAATACCACCAATTAAGATCTTTGGAAATAGTCCCAAGGACATACATCAAATGAAGAACATTTATTTAAGAACATCTACTAAAACTTGGTAATAACAATGGGAGTCTGACATTGAGCCACAACCCCCCTTCATCCCCCCTACCAGCCCATAGCACGGGTTAGAAAGTGTTCCCTCATCTTCTGTTTTTTGAAAGGGTTTAAGAAGCCCAGTTTAAGGAAGACTCTACTCCAGATGGATGCAGCCAAGAGCCCAGAATTTCATCTCCCCCTAACTCCTAGTTAAGGACTATAGTATATTCCTGAGAATGGTAGCAGTTCTCATCCTTCCTTCCAGCTACCTTTTGTAGAGTCTAAGTTTTTGGCTAGTGCCACCAAGAGATAGAGGCTTCCTTCTTCCACCCAAACCCTATTTACATGATGGACGCTGTAGCTTGGGCACATGTGCTGAGAATACCAGGTTCCCGAAGGCTTTTGCCCTGACTTGTTATTGAGGAATAGGTGAGGCAGGCCAAGAAAACCAGAAGTTATCACTCCTTCTCTCAATTCCCAGCAAGTGCCCAGCTCCTAAAGCAGGGATGTTACTCAGAAAGAAGTGTGCCACTTTTCCCATCCTAGATCCAGAAATATTTGCACAGGAGGAGAGGTAGGCCATGAAACAGAGAGCTCCTAAGCTCTCTCCAAAGGAACTGACTATTTGCAACAGAATGTGGAGCTTACGATGCTCACATGGTTCATTTCCTTTTTTCTATTAATATGGTATATTATACTGATTGATTTTCTTATGATGAACCGTCCTTGAGTTCCAGGGATAAATCCCACTAGGTCTTGGTGTATAATCCTTTTAATATGCTGTTGGATTTGATTTGCTAGTACTTTGTTGAGATTTTTGTCTCTATTCATAAGAGATATTGGTCTGTAGTTTTCTTTTCTTGTGTTGTCTTTGGCTTTGGCATAAGGATAATGCTGGCTTCATAAAATGGGTTAGAAAGTCCTTATCTTCTATTTTTTGGAAGGGTTTAAGAAGGATTGTTCTCAATTCTTTAAATGTTTGATAGAGTTCCTCAGTGAAGCCATCTGGTCCAGCACTCTTCTTTGTTGGCAGGTTTTTGATTACTAATTCAATCTCTTCATTTGTTATGGGTCTGTTGAGATTTACTATATCTTCTTGAGTCAATTTAGGAAGTTTATATGCTTCTAGGCATTTGTCCATTTCATCTAGGCTATCTAATTTGTTGGCATACATTTGTTCTTATAATTCTTTTTATTTCTGTAGGGGCAATAGTAATGTTGATACCTTCATTTCTGGTTTTAGGTTTTGGCATCTTGTCTCCTTTTTTCCTTTGTCAATTTAGCGAAAGACTTGTTGATATTATTGATCTTTTCACCAAAGAACCAACTCCCGGTTTCACTGAAACTCTATTGGTTTCTATTCTCTATTTAAGATGTTTACCTGTGTTTCATTGACCATGCAAAGGCATTAAACTGTGTGCATCATGACAAATTATGGATAACATTGCAAAGAATGGGAATTCCTGAACACTTAATTGTGCTCATGAGGAACCTGTACATAGATCCAGAGGCAGTCATTCGAACAGAGTTAGGGGATACTGCATGGTTTAAAGTCAGGAAAAGTGTGCATCAGGGTTTTATCCTTTCACCATACCTATTCAATCTGTATGCTGAGCAAATAATCCAAGAAGCTGGATTATATGAAGAAGAACACAACATCAAGTTTGGAGGAAGACTCATTAACAACCTGTGTTATGCAGATGACACAACTTTGCTTGCTGAAAGCAAAGAGGATTTGAAGCACTTACTGATGAAGATCAAAGACTACAACCTTTAGTATGGATTACACCTAACATAAAGCAAACAAAACTCCTCACAACTGAACCAACAAGCAACATCATGATAAACGGAGAAAATACTGAAGTTGTCAAAAATTTCATTTTACTTGGATCCACAGTCAATGTCCATGGAAGCAGCAGTCAAGAAATAAACCGGTGTATTGCAGTGGGCAAATCTGTTGCAACAGACCTCTTTAGAGTGTTAAAAAGCAAAGATGTCACCTTGAGGAATAAGGTGTGCTTGGCCCAAGCCATAATATTTTTCAGTTGCCTCATAGGCATGTGAAAGCTGGGCAAAGAATAAGGAAGACTGAAGAAGAATTGATGCCTTTGAATTAGGGTGTTGATGAAAAATATTGACTATACCAGGGACTGCCAAAAGAAAGAACAAATCTGTCTTGCAAGAAGTACAGCCAGAATGCTCCTTAGAAGAAAGGATGGTGGTACTTCCTTTTATGTACTTTGGACATGTTATCAGGAGAGACCAGTCCCTAGAGAAAGACTTCCTGCTGGTAAAGTAGAGGGTCAGTGAAAAAGAGGAAGACCCTCAATGAGATGTATTGACACACTGGCTGCAACAATGGGCTCAAGCATGGCAACGATTGTGAGGATTGCACAAGACCAGGCAGTGTTTTATTCTGTTGTACATAGGGTCGCTATGAGTCAGAACCAACTGTACAGGGCCTAAAACAACAACATTTCCTTCATTACACCTCAACATAAAGAAAACAAATATTCTTCCAACTGGACAAATAAGCAACATCATGATAAATGGAGAAAATACTGAAGTTGCCAATGATTTCATTTTACTTGAATCCACTGTCAATGCCCAGGGAAGCAGCAGTCAAGATATCAACTGACGTATTGCATTGGGCAAATCTGCTGCAAAAGACTTCTTTAAAGTGTTAAAAAGCAAGAATATCACTTTGAGAACTAAGATGTGCTTGACCCAACCCATATTATTTTCAATTGCCTCATATGCTTGCAAAAGCTGGACAATAAATAAGGAAGACCGAAGAAGAATTGATGCATTTGAATTATGGTGTTAGTGAAGAATATTGAATATACCATGGAGCCCTGGCGGCGTAGTTGTTAAGAGCTAAGGCTGCTAACTAAAAGCGGCAGTTCAAATCCACCAGCTGCTCCTTGGAAATAGAAACCAATAGAGTTTCAGTGGCTACAACAATAGGCTCAAACATAGCAACGATTGTGAAGATGGCACAGGACTGGGCAATATTTCATTCTGTTACACGTAACGTAGCTATGAGTCGGAACCAACTTGATGGCACCTAACAGCAATAACATTTCATTTATTTCCACTCTGATCTTTGTAATTTACTTCTGGAGGCTTAGTTTGTTCTTCTTTTTCTAGTTTGTCAAATTATAAAGTTAGGGTATTAATTGAAAGTCCATCTTCTTTTTTAATGTAAGCGTTTACCACTGTAAATTTCACTCTGAGCACTACTTGCACTGCATCTCATAAGCTTTGGTATATTGTGCTTTCATTTTCATTTTTCTCTAAATATTCTCAGATTTTCCTTTTTATTTCTTCTTTGACCTGTTGATTGTTTAGTAGTGTATTGTTTAATTTCCACAGATTTGTGAAATTTCCAGTTTTTCTTCTTTTATTGATTTCTAGTTTCATTCCATTATGGTTGAAGTTGCTTTGTATTTCAATCTTTTTAAATTTATTGAAACTTGTTTTGTGACCAAACTTTTGATCTGTTGTGGAGAATGAGTCTCATGCCCTGGAGAATAATGTGCTATTGTTGGGTGGAGTGTTCTATAGATATCTGTTAGGTCTAGTTGGTTTACGGTGTTTTTAAATCCTCTGTTTCCTTATTGAACTTCTCCTTAGATTTTCTATCCATTATCAAAAATGATGTACTGAACTCTCCAAGTATTTTTATAGAACTTTCTATTTCCATCCTTTCACTTTCAACCTATCTGTGTCTGGGTCTTACGTGTGTCTCTTATAGACAGCATACAGATGAATACCATTTTTTTCCATTCTCCTAATTTCTGCCTTTTGATTGGAGAGTTTAATACATATACATTTAAAGTAATTACTGATAAGGAAGGACTTACTTCTGTTATTTTGCTATGTTTTGTTTTTTTCTTGGTGTGTGTGTCTTATACTTTTCCCCCCTCATTTTCTTCAATATGCCTTCTTTTGTGTTTAGTTGATTTTTATAGTGAATCTTAGATTCCCTTCTCCTTTCCTTTTATGCATATATTTTTTAGATATCTTCTTTGTGGCTACCATGAGGATTAAATTTAACATTCTAAATTTTAATCCTGATTCCCAAACCAAGCCAGTTCCCATGGAGTCAGTTCTGACTCATGGCAACCCCATGTGCTTCAGAGTAAAACTGTGCTTCATAGGGTTTTCATGGCTGTGACCTATTGGAAACAGATTACAAGACCTTTTTTCGGAGGCACCTCTGGGTGGATTTAAATGACTACCATTTTGTTAAGAGTTGAGTGCTTAACCATTTTGCCACACACAAGGATTCCTTTAATCCTGCTTAGGAATCATGATTTTCTACCTCTGGCAATTTTTACTAGTTACTGGGTATTATGGATGCAACTTTGTTGAGCATTTGGATTTTTTTTTTTTTTTTTGGTATTTTTTAATAGAGTATTGAGTTCCAGTATGTAGTTAATTTACTTTTCAAGGCTTGTTTTTAGCTTTGCTAAATCAAATCTAGTGTATATTTTACTCTATGGCTAGATTACCCCTTTTATTAGGTGTGGTATTTCTGGGGACTTAACTAAATGCTCATAGTTTTCAATGATGACTCTTCGCTTTGGCTGGTTTGAACTTGAGCATCATTAAGCCTTGTATAAGCTCTAAATAGTTCATTTTACTACTCCATCCGTGGTAGCTGTTTTTTTTTTTTTTCTAAACCCTGTAGTTGATACAGATTTAGAAATTCAAGTTTTATTCCAAGGTTTGCAGGATACACAACGTAATATATGCTTTAATGTTCACCAAGATGTTAAAATTTTTATATGATTTGGTATGTGATTGTGTTTTCTTTCTAAATCATTCTGGGCATTGTATAAATATATAAGACTCAAATGTTTTCTCTTAGTAACGTTCTTGGTGCTTCTTGGTAAGACTAGATTTCCAAGAACATGTTTTAAAAATCATCCCAGCAAGAGATTCGCTGAGAAGTATACAGAAATATGATTGTATAATTGGAATGAAGACAGGTTAAAGATCAAAAGGAAAAAATAACTTAAAATTTGATATGATAGAAAACAAGGGATTAGTTTAATTTCATGATCAGAGTCTTGACAAAATGAAAATAGTTGTACAAACTTAAATAGAAAAAAATCTTTCATAGTTGGTTGCTGCTGTTAGGTGCCATTGAGTCGGTTCTGACTCATAGCGACCCTATGTACAACATGCCCTGTCCTGCAGCCACTGTGTCAACCCATCTCATCAAGGGTCTTCTTCTTTTTCACTGACTCTCTACTTTACCAAGCATGATGTCCTTCCTGAGGGGCTGGTCCCTCCTAATAACCTTTCCCAAGTACATAGGACGAAGTCTCACCAGCCTTACTCCTAAGGAGCGTAAGTAAGGCTGTACTTCTTCCAAGACAGAGTTGTCTGTTCTTCTGGCAGTCCATGGTATATTCAGTATCCTTCACCAACACCATAATTCAAAGGCATCTATTCTTATTATTAATATTTGGTAGTATTAATAAAATACTTGGGAATAAAGAGCACTCAGAAAAAGAGACCACACAAGTGAAAATGCCACTAAATGAAAATGTGTCTCCCAGTAATCATCGAGGTGGTAGGTCTTTGAACTAATAAAAAAAGTGATGATTAGCCCTATAAATTTTCCTTATACAATGGGACTATAATATGACTATCTTGAAAGCAGACACTATCTTAACATGTATTACACATGTTTTATTTTTTAAGTTATAGTAGATAACTTTATGTAGTTAAAAATCCTCATAACCATCAGTTTGTTATTCAATGGGCCAAAAATCTGAAATCTCCCACTTTAGAGAAGAGAGAAGAAATACAGGAAAGGATAAATTCATCCCTAAATCAAATACAGAATCTTGTCCCTAAAACGCAAAGATAGAGCCTTATGTTTGAAAGTTCTATTTTGGGATTTAGGCCACCCAGACATTCTTTCTCAATATGTTCTTTCAAGTAGTTTATATTAAACATGCTTTTTTGAAAACTTATTATTATAATGCTATATAGTGAGTTCTGTATGTTTACAAGTCTATTCATTCTGAGATATCTGTGGCTTCTTAATCAAAGATCCAGCTCTTTGGAAACATGAAAGAAGATCCTAGATTATGCTATACTTATTCCATGTGTTCAGATTCTATCTTTCAGACTTTTTAAACTTTACATATTATTTTATTTGATTCTCATGACTAACCCTTAAGGTAAGTATTTTTCTTATTTTATAGTTGAGTAAATTCAAAGAGAATAATTAACTTGCCCAAGAGAATTCAGATCTAAATAGTAGAAATTAAATTAAACCAGTGTATTGGTAAGGGAAAAGGCAATGCTTTAAAACAAAGAGAGTCACTTCTTTTTTTGCCCCCCATCTGCTTCTTCAGATCTAAATAGTAGAAATTAAATTAAACCAGTGTATTAGTAAGGGAAAAGGCAATGCTTTAAAACAAAGAGAGTCACTTCTTTTTTTGCCCCCCATCTGCTTCATCAGATCTAAATAGTAGAAATTAAATTAAACCAGTGTATTAGTAAGGGAAAAGGCAATGCTTTAAAACAAAGAGAGTCACTTCTTTTTTTTTGCCCCCCATCTGCTTCATCCTACACAAAACCAATAGCTTAAAGAATATCAAATCTATTTCTTTGTCATGCAACAATCCGGAGGTGACTGGTTCTGGGCTAGCAGGATGGCTTGCATCCTCAGTACCTACCGTTTACCTCTTGATCCAAAACTCCAGTTTATCTCTATTTCTGAACCATCAAGAAGGGAAAAAGAAGAGGCATCAGCAACTGTTTCGTCTAAAGGATAGGACCACACTTCTCACATTCTAAGGACCAAAACCTTAAATCACCATATCAGCTGCAAGGGAAACAGAAAAAAATGTATCTAGCTTGGAGGCCATTCATTAGGGGATGCAATATTATCAGGGTTGATTACTAGATGCAGAATAAGTTAGGTCACAGAATTCAGAGAAACCACAGAGGTCAGCAAGACAATTGAAAAAAAGATACGGTAACAAGGAGACTTAATTGTCTTTCTCGCAATATACTTTTGGTAAGAATATATTTCTTGCAAAATGAGAATGGGATGTGCCAAGAACTCAATTGAGATTCTATCAAGCAGAGATGGAGTAAAGACTGTCCTTCACATGGACCACTCTCAGTTACCCAAGAAACAAGTCCCTCGCCTCACGTTGTTGTTGTTGTTAGGTGCTGTCAAGTCAATTCCGACTCATAGCAACCCTATGTACAACAGAATGAAACACTGCCTGGTTCTGCGCCGTCTTCACAATTGTTGTAATGCTTGAGCTCATCGTTGCAGCCACTATGTCAATCCATCTTGTCAAGGGTCTTCCTCTTTTTCGCTGACCCTCTACTTTACCAAGCATGACGTCTTTCTTAAGGAACTGGTCCCTCCTGATAACATGTCCAAAGTATGTGAGACATAGTCTTGCCATCCTTGCTTCTAAGGGACATTCTGGTTGTACTTCTTCCAAGACAGATTTGTTCATTCTTTTGGGAGTCCATGGTATATTCAATACTCTTCACCAACAACATAATTCAAAGGAGTCAATTCTTGTTTGATCTTCCTTATTTATCGTCCAGCTTTTGCATGCATATGAGGTAATTGAAAACACCATGTCTTGGGTCAGGTGCACCTTAGTGTTAAAAGTGACATCTTTGCTTTTCAATACTTTGAAGAGGTCTTTTGCAGGAGATTTGCTCAATGTAATGCATCTTTTGATTTCTTGACTGCTGCTTCTATGGGTGTTGATTGTGGATTCAAGTAAAATGAAATCCTTGACAGCTTCAATCTTTTCTCTGATTATCATGATGTTACTTATTGGTCCAGTTGTGAGGGTTTTTGTTTTCTTTATGTTCAGGTGTAATCTATACTGAAGTCTGTGTCTTTGATCTTCATCAGTAAGTGCTTCAAGTCCTCTTCAGTTTCAGCAAGCAAGATTGTGTCATCTGCATAATTCCAGTTGTTAATGAGTCTTCCTCCAGTCCTGATGCTCCGTTCTCCTTCATATAGTCCAGGTTCTCAGATTGTTTGCTCAGCATACAGATGTAATAAGTACGGTGAAATGATACAACCCTGATGCGCACCTTTCCTGACTTTAAACCATGAATTATCCCCTTGTTCTGTTTGAATGACTGCCTCTTGATCTAGGTACAGGTTTCTCAAGAACACAATTAAGTGTACTGGAATTCCCATTCTTCGTAATATTATCCATAATTTGTTATGATCCACACAGTCAAATGTTTTTGCATAGTCAATAAAACACAGGTAAACATCTTTCTGGTATTCTCTGCTTTCAGCCAGGATTGATCTGAAATCAGCAATGATATCCTTCGTTCCATGTTCTCTTCTGAGTCTGGCTTGATTTTCTGGCAGTTCCCTGTTGATACACTGCTGTAGCTCCTCATGTTGATGATATTATAATCAGAAAATCGCTATGTCCATAGCTTAATAGCAATCAGAAGCGGATTAGCACATAGTCTAGCTAACTTCTTCTTGGGAGAAGATAAAAACAAACAAACCCGTTGTTGTGGAGTCAATTCTGACTCACTGACGCTGTAGGACAGAGTAGAACTGCTCCATAGTGTTTCCAAGGAACACCTGGTGGATTCAAACTGCCAACCTTCTGGTTAGCAGCCAAACTCTTAACCACTACGCCACCAAGGGAAGATATATAAGGAGGGTCTGAAGAGTTGCTTTTATATCTAACAAAATATATGACAATATGAGAAATGAGTTGTAAGTCAAAAGGTTAACACTAAGCCTGTGACCTCAGGACCTTCCTGAGTTCTACAGAACTGTTGTAATTCCCTCTCACTGGATCATGGTTAAAGTAGATATGAATTTGCATTGCATTTGAGAGTGCCATTGCTGCATGACTGGAAGTCCTAGAGGGAACAGAGTTAGGAGAGTCACATAAGCTCTTATACTCCCAAAACAATAAAAAAGAATACTCTGCTACATAAATCATTATAGGACATTTATATATTTAGGTTTTTAAGTGTAGCTTAATATTAATTTGATGTTGAACACAGACCAAATGGAATCATCAATTTGGACTTGACTCACAAAAGTCTTCCCAGAACAAGTCAATTACATCCAGATCTGCAGAATGTATGTGCCCATAATATACGGTGGTGACAAAGAAAATAAAGCTAAAAAAAAAACCACTCCAGGTGGAAATATCAGGAGCAAAGAAAATGCACACTGGAAGTGACAATATATGGCCCAAAGACACTATCTTAATTGTAGAAGAAAAGTATAGTCAGAAGCAATAAGGATAAAGTTGGAAAGCAGAGGATATATTTGGTAAAAGAAGTTAAATATTAGGTATAAAATTGATATTCAATAGGTAATAGCAAACCCTAATAGGTTTTGATGGAAGTATTGCTTCAGGCTGATTATTTTGGTAGCCTCATGTGCTATGAATTTAAATAAAAATAAATTTATCATTTATAAGTATAATTCAAGTAATAAAAGTCCCTGCTATCTTTGGTTCATGTACGTTTCTTCAAAATTCTCCATTTTCATCTTCAAGGTTCTTCAATGTTCTTCAAGAACAAGTGCTTTCTTCGTCTTCCCATACTTCCCGTGTAACCTATTCTGCTATAATTAAGGCAGATCTATGCATTACTCACTTTGCCTTTCTGTCGGATGTACATTCCATTTATTCAGTTGTCACATTTTACATTTGAAAGATTCCAGATTCCCAAGCTTCTTCATTTCTTTACTTCCGAGAGCTCCTAAAAAATCCTCTTCCAAAAGATCCTGAAAAAAATCCATGAGAACAAGTGAACACTTTCTACCTAGTGGTAGAAACTGTGAAGAGAAAGTGCTACAACGAGTTAAGTAGTTGGAGTGGATAGACAAAAATTAGGTATTAAAGCTGGTGTTGGTCCTTAGCATGGTCCTTTCATTCTGTTACTGGACAAACATCGGTAGAGTATGTTTCCTGTAATTACACCTAAAAGTTCTTCTGTTCCAGGAGTTTATAATAGATTTATCAGGCAGAGATGACTAGCTGCCTAGCCACTATCCATTCTCCATTTCATCCTTGGTACAAAAGCCAAGTATATTCATGATGATAATGTTCCTAGCCTCACTCACAACTAGGAGCAGCTGTGTGACTAAATTCTGACCAATAAGATGTAAGTTAAAGTTTTCTGGGAAAAACTCTTTTAAAGGACAACAGACAACTGATACATGGCCATTTTTGCCATTTCCTGCTTTCCACCAGCTTGCTAGAAAGCTGATGTGAAGGCTAGACCTCCAGCAGCCACCTTATAATCTTAGGCAACCTTAAAAATGGAAACTATATGCTAGGGAAGGAGACTGTGAACCCTAGTAAGCTGTCATGCCAAACTAAAACCGTATTCAGACTTATCTTGCCTGAGAGAGAACTAATTCTCTAAATTCATCAAGTTACTTTTTGGGGTTACTGTTAAATGCAAGTGGAACTTCATTCTAACTGATACAGTGGAGATACATTTTTTTTCATTAAATGATCATGAGGGAAAAGGTTAGGGTGCTAATACTATTAACAAACGTTCTACCAAGCCAGTAATAATGATTTAAAAGTTTAGCAAAACCCGTATTATTATATCTTGCTGTATTTTCTAGACCTTATTTGTGTGGTATAGTCTCCAGGTTACTCAAGCACTAGTTTTACCTTCCTAAGTGTCCTTCTTTAGAAGGACAATCTTCACTTTTCAGAGGCTTTTTTAAATTTTTATACTTCATAGGATATGGTTTCTTACTTTGGAGGCCTAATAATGCATTTAGTGCTTTTGCTCTACCTCTTAACTCATTGTGTGGTGCCTGCAGTTTAAAAAGCTTGCAAGAGGCCATCCAAAGCACAGCAATTGGTCTCTGTTGTCTGGAGTAACAGAGGAAGACAATAGGAGGGGGGTATGGAATCTGTCGCTAATTGCCTCCATGAACAACTGCCTCCTTTGCCTTGTGACAGGAAGAACTGGATGGTGCCTCGCTACCGTTTCAGCAGCATTATTATTATATTTACTTTTCAACACCATTAGACAAATAAAAGATAGGCATGAACAAGGAAAATGTTCAAAAAAGATCTTTTGTGTTCAGAAAAAAATATTTCATTCTTCTTGTTTTGTGTTTATTGTTGGGTGGGGATTTCCTCACTATTTTGCTGGGGGAACATTTGAACAACCAACCTCATCAGGTACTCATAAAATTAAAATTTCTTAACATAATTATTTTACTCAAAAAATATAATTCTGAAGGAACTATACTGTATTCTTTATAAGAATATATCCAGAATGCAGTGACCATAGTTTTAGTCAATAATATATTTTGGCGAAAAAACTAAGTTGGATTCTCATTGTCCGAATATGAAATTCATTTCTCAAACATCTTTTGGTCCTCAAAGTAAAAACTGAAAAAAATGTGACATTGTGATATCCAGAAACTGCAAATACCTGAAACATTT